>NC_036239.1:23219526-23224735 GCF_002742605.1 Olea europaea var. sylvestris
GCCAAAGCAGTGGCACCAAAAGTTTGACAAAACAATGCTGTCAAATGGTTTTAAAATTAACGAGTGTGATAAATGTGTGTATAATAAGAGTACACTGACAGCATATGTCTTAGTATGTTTATATGTGGATGATATGCTAATTCTGGGTAGCAATCATGATATCATTGTCTCCACTAAGAAAATGCTAACAAAACATTTTGACATGAAGGACATGGGTGTAGCAGATGTAATTCTTGGAATTAAAATTTCTAAAACACCAGATGGCTTCGTTCTTTCACAATCTCATTATGTTGAGTCTGTACTAAAGAGATTTGGAGTCTTTGATGAAAGTCCAGTCAAAACTCCAGTAGACACAAGTCTACACTTAGCAAAAAATAGAAGTGAACCTGTACATCAATTAAGATATTCTCAGGTTATCGGAAGTCTGATGTACTTAATGAACTGCACACGTCCTGACATTGCATTCGCAGTTAATAAATTGAGTAGGTTCACATGTAATCCAAGCAATGATCACTGGAAGGCATTGAATAGGGTACTTCGATACTTAAAACATACCTTAAAATTTGGATTACATTATATGAGATATCCAGCAGTATTAGAAGGATATTGTGATGCAAATTGGATATCTGATATGAAAGATTCCAAATCCACAAGTGGTTATATATTTACACTTGGTGGTGCGGCAGTGTCTTGGAAATCCTCAAAGCAAACCTGCATAGCTCGATCAACAATGGAATCGGAGTTTATTGCATTAGATAAAGCTGGAGAAGAAGCAGAATGGCTACGTAACTTCTTAGAGGATATCCCGTGTTGGCCTAAGCCGATGCCTACAATTAGTATTCACTGTGACAATCAGTCTGTTATTGCAAGGGCACAAAATTGCATGTATAATGGTAAGTCTAGACATATACGTCGTAGACACAATACCATAAAGCAGTTGATCTCAAATGGTATTATCTCTATTGATTATGTGAAATCAAAGGAGAATCTCGCGGATTCGCTCACAAAAGGTCTACCAAGAGATCAAGTATCTTATCTATCAAAGGGAATGGGATTAAAGCCAAACACGCATGAATCTTAATGATGGTAACCCAACCTTGTTGACTGGAGATCCCAAGATCTTGGTTCAATGGGACAACTAAGTTATTAAGACTCAGTTAAGCACTTAACCATCCCTTTATAAAAAGTACTGTCTACAGAAAGTAAAAGGATAAGTTGTAACTTTTAATGATTCCTATAGCTTGGATAAACCAAGTGGGGTATAGCAGAATACTCTTAATAGGAGATCACTTATCCCCAAATCAAAACCCACGCCTCACCTTCTCCGGCGGCACTTCTACCGTCGGAGCTCCGGCATCACTTCCGTCGAAGGTTTGGCTACCTCTTGCTTTACTATTTCCGACCGTGCTTGGAGCGAAAGTTGTCGCCGCTTCGGGAGCAGTTCCATACAAGTTTCGCTAGCTGATGCTGTTGGAAATGGTGGGTCAATTGGGTCAACTTTGATCACAATTTTAAGTGGGACCCGATGTTCGATGTATCGAGATTAATGTTCAATTAAATTCTACGTTCCGAGTAGATGAGTGTAGAATATTTAATTGTGAAAAACCATTTCAATATGAATGAGAAATTATGGTTGAAAGTTGGATAATAAATAAGAGGATAAATGGGAAAGAATTGGAAAAATGTTCCAATCCCACATAGGTTGCAAACACAACCTTGAACCACTTAATAAGCTTCAAGTTTGGAAATGGGTTTGGGCCCCAAGGGGTACCAATAGTCTTTGAAAGGGGGGAGTCTTAGACAATGTCTAGACTAGTCCAAAGGCCACGCGCGCGCGCGCCGCCGTCCGACCGGCCGGGTCGGGTCGGGTTCGGGTGTGGGTGTGGGCCTGGGTTAAAATTAATTCAATTTTTTTTATTTATTTTCGGTTTAAAAAAAAAATTGAATTTAATTTTTTCCCTCCCTTTAACAGTTTACAAACCGACCCATCAGTTCGAAGAAACTGTGCATTAAGTGGCGTGAGGGAAACTGCCCAAAACCGTCAACTTTCTTCCTCTATTTGAATAGTCCTCATACAACACAAAGAATACACATGTTTTCCTGCATACATACATTATACATCTCTTCTTCCTTGCATCAGTCTGCAGAGAGTATTTTCATTCTTTCTGGTTCGTTGTCTTGCAGTCGAAGTGCTGCTTCTGCAAGTGTGATCGTTGTATCTTGGGAGACGCTTTACCACATACCGTAAGCACCGTGTGACGGGGTAAAAACGTCTTAAGGACAGATAGCATAGTTCTCGCCTCGATCATCCCCTTTTCGAATTCTGGACTTCTTTCTTTTCATAATTTTTCGAACATAATTTTCTGCTTTACTGTTTCTACAAATTATTTACTGCTTTACTGTTTCTGCAAATTATTTTCTGCTTTACTGTTTCTGCAAATCATTCATGGAAAATCTGTTTCATACAAACTTTTAAAATTTTATCCAACATTTTTCACGAAAAGTCACCAAAAAATAAACCAGAAATTCAAACCACAACGGTAAAAAAGTTGTACCGGACAATCTCCTAGTGCGAATCCAGGCGATCACCCAATTCAACGTTTTTTCCTTGGGTTCCTGAAAGTGAGGTTGGGTGGCGATCATCCAAGTCAATTTCTTGATTTTTCGTTTTTTTTTCTTTCTTTCGACTGTTTTCGCACTTACTTGATACACTCATATGAATGTTTGATCATTCCAAATTACATCATCATATTATTAAACAAAATTACAACAATCATCTCCTCCTGGTAATGCTCTGGGCATCAGTGACTGAATGAGTAGAGGTCTTCCATGGTTCACAATATTTATTCTTATCATATAGTAAACGTGGACCATCCAGTGTAATGGACCAGAGACAATCCCGGAAACACTTGGCGATTACAAAATTTGAGTAAACAATAAAGTTGTCAGAACCATGCATCGTCTGAATATCACAGTTGAAGTTTACTTGATTGATATCATAAGGTATCGATTCGAATAGTGAAAGCCTGCTTAAATTCAAGCGTATGAAACCCAATATCGTCGTCTTTGGTATAGCAGTGAACCCGAATTTTGTCTCCACTTATGTCATTTCTGATTACAAGATTGGTTTCTAACTGAGATACACAGATTGAGGTGGAGAATATATAGCCAAGCAACAGAACATGTTTCATGCAGAATGAACTCATTCTTTCTCAATTTTTTCTCTCTCTCTTTCTGATGTGTATTTATGATTAAATTGAAGATGAAGGAAACATGAATGCCGACGTCGAAGTACAAAATGTCGGCCAAATATTGTCTCAAGAATTAGTGATGGAGTGCCCCGATTTCAAGCCAATAAAAATGGAAAATGGAAACTGGTGAAACATGATTGTGGGGTGCAGACCTGGCAGGATATTTGCTAGTCTTGAAGCGGTGCCGGCTTGTGGTTGTGGACCGATGAGGACATTTGAAAAGGCTGCAAATCGTCGAAGGTTCTTCTCTCGTCCGGGTTCCTTTCGTGATATGTCTAGAGGATTGCACTGTGGACTTTTTTATTCTGGGAATGGGACAAGGGGCAAATGGGGAAAATCAATATATTGGCACAATATTTTAGCCTAAACGGTGTCACAGCGCAATTGGTGCCAACGGTCAAAATTCTTATTAAAATGCTGTGAGAATGTGGCGCAAATAGGTGCTAAATCTTTTTAACCTCGAGATCCACTAGGAATTGTGCTATAATAATATTATACTTATGTGCTTCTTGGTTAATTTCCATTTCTTGTGCTATAAACGTGAATTACGTATGAAAGATCATAGTTCGAGTCCATACCCCGATTTTTATTCATTCCAAAATCAGAATTGATTTTATACTCTCCCGAAATTATCCCTTTGTCCCTACATCATTTCTATTTTTATAATTCAGTCCTTGAAAATTATTTTTCGTACATTTTAGTCGTCCAGTTTGTGTAGAGAGATCTAAACTTTACGGGTTTGTCGATCTTGTAATTTGGAGTACTACTATTACAAGATGAGATCGTTGTATCTTGGAAAACGAGTGCTACAATACCGTCAGTACCAATGCGGGGCATTATCGTTTTAAGAGAAAAAGTCGAACTCTTGCCTCGACCATTCACAACCATCCAAATGTCGTTACTTTACCCAAATATACATTACGATGACACTATTATTTGCCTATAATTTTGAACAAGAACATGTTTCATGCAGAATGAACTCATTCTTTTTCAATTTCTTCTCTCTCTCTCTCTCTTTCTGATGTGTATTTATGATTAAATTGAAGAAGTTTTAATTATAATCCAAAAGCAATTAAGTCAAGTGCATCCCCAAATATAATCAATGCATTTGGTTATCGACACCTGATTCTGCAAATCTTTTACAAGTAATCCTAAATCTGATCACATTATTCACGGAATTTCATGTTATACACACGTAATCACCTCAATTAATCTCTATTATATTATGGTCACGCTGGTTAAATTTAGATAATTTTTAATCAAATTTTAGATTCTTTGACTTGATTACGCCCCTCTTTTTTTTTTTTTTTTTTTTTTTTTTTTTCAACTACAAATTTTGTAGGACAAACAGTTTTTATCAACTTTTCAGTCACACATTTCATCAATTTCTATCAAAATCTTTTAAAAATTTAATTTTTAGCTCCCTCTCTAGAATACTAACGACAACAACGACAAATAAAATCTAGAAGAAAAACACATCATTTATAGATAAATGCCTAACTTTTAGTGTACTAAATAAAAAACAATCAATTTCACCAAATAAAAGACACCTAGATACTACTAAAACTTTAAAAATCTCTATTTTTTGCTTCAAGGTCCTTGACCTCTTGAATGAAACTTGTGCAATTAACACCCTCAATGATTTTAATTGTTGATGGGTGTGCCCTAATTTGCTAAGTGAACTCGTGGACTAGAGCTTTACATGCTTGAATCCCTGTGTTTAAGGCTATACATGTTAGGGAAACAATCTACATGTGCCATATTTTTGGAACATTTTCAAGACTCTTTAAATAAAAAATATTATTTATTTTAAAGAATTAGTGCTTGAAAATAAGCTCCAAAAGATTTTCTATTTTAACTTTTAAAAATAAAGAGTGAATTTAGAGAGTCAAACTCACTCTTTATTTGTAATAAACAAAGATTGCATTCAAACTCAAACTCACTATTTTAACGTTTAA
>NC_036239.1:23224795-23285332 GCF_002742605.1 Olea europaea var. sylvestris
ATATATATATATATATATATATAATTTTATTTTTCTAATAAGCTCATAATTTTGATTATTTGTATTTTGGTTGATAATTTTAAGTTTGTTTCCTTTTATAATGTAAGAAGATTTTGATAGGTTTTGAAATTTATTTTGAAATTTCTCGTATATTTTTATCTGTTAAATCAATATTTAAAAAGGCATAAAAAACAATATTACAGTTTTCATATCATTACAAAATTAAAACTTTAATAATGTGTTGATTTTTTATTTTTTATTTTCCATTGAAGACAATATTTTATGATTAGGGTTTTATTATTTTATGTAAAGATGATATTTCATATACGATTACTAGAATTTTAGTTAAACACAAATTTTAAAAAAATATAAAAATATTTCAAAGAATTTATAAAAGTAAACATTAGTGGATGAATTTAGAACAATATATTTTTATTTAATTTTATATATGTCTATATAGGTAAATTTATATAAGATAAAAAATATAATACAATTATATTTCTTAAAGTGAATGTATATATAAAAAATTGTGAATGCAAATAGTGGTACCCTATAATTTTCATTGCCGCCCCGCTTTAACCCTGCAAATTATAATCCCTTGACCTATTACAGGCCTCGAAATGACATCTACTCTACTGTGTGTAGAAGCATCAAACAAATGGCAAATTCACGTGCGCACACACAAAGGAGAAGGTCCTCGTATAATAAAGCTAAGGATTATGCTTGGTGTACATAATTTTATGTGTATAAGGGTGTTCATACACTCGATGCAAATTCCTGTTATTGCACTATTTTCATGGACTCTCATCCACTCGCAAACTCCCCATTAAAAGACTTTAGAAAGATGTATTCAATTGAGACTTTTGAAAACTTTGTTGGACTTTTTAAAGTGATGACCTGTTGATTTCGTTAATCTATTATAGATTTATATGGAATTAGTGGAAGTTTTTTCTAAACTTCTATGAACTTTCATTTTAAAATTTTTATAGACTTTTGTAGAATTTGAAAGTCTTTTGAAGATTTTTATTTGAAAATAGAATACACGTGGATCTAGTACAATTGTGTAAAATTCTCATATACGAGGTGTTGGTTCCCACAATTTTCCCTTTTCCTTTATTTTTTCTTCTCATATAATAAAAAAAATTAAAAGAATAAAAATTTAAGACTTTAATTAAATAAATAGAATCATGATAAACAATAAATTTAATATTCAATATTATTAATATAATATATTTTTATAAATAAATAAAAATCAATATATTTAAATTTAATTATAAATTTTTCATATAAAATTTTATAATTTAATTAATAATAGATATTTTTCAAAAAATTTAAATGAAAAAAGAATTTTTTTTTTATAAGAATACAATTTAATTTTTCATAAAAAATAGAGTTAAACAATAAGAGATGGGAAGAAAAATGGAAATAAATATAATCAATAGAAAAAAATAATCATACATCTAATGTTCGTAGAATGAAAAAGAAATGATAGATTGGATTAAAAAGGGAAAAAAAATTGTGAATGCCTCTCAAAACCTCGTGATTAATGAAAGACAAATTTTGATGTTTTATATGAGTACTTTCTACTTAAAAGTTAATATTCTAACGACTTTTATTAAAGTTTCTGGAAGTCATTAAAATTTGAATATCTCAAGATTTATAAAGAATTCTAAAAAGTCTCAATTGAATACACCATAACTTTTAGAAACTTTTTAAAAAGTCTGTAAAAAATTCAATTAAATACGCCGTGGCTTTAGAGACTTTAAAAGTCTTAATTAAATACATCAATACTTTTTTAAAGAGTATCAAAAAGTCTAAATTGAATACTTAACTTTTTAAATACTAGAAATCGTTAAAAAGTAATGCGAGAAATCGTTGAATTTCTCTACTTCTGTAAATTACTTCTCTCTTCAGAATCAAGAAGGTCCAGAAATTCAAGAAATAAAAAATTGCTGTAAATTTCTTGAATCCTCGATATACTAGCTTGTTATGGGAAAATTACGGCTCATCAATCCATTTTTCGCAGTCCTATGAAATCCTCAAAGCAGAACTGGTTTTCTGTTTTCCAGGAACTTAATGGGCAAGAAACTGGGGTTCTGCAGAATGGGTCATTTGGAATGGCACTCATGTGCATGACCTCAACAGCCAAGGTTAAAATAAGCCCGATTGTGGCTTCATTAACCGCAAATCCGACTTTAGTTTTGGGCTATTGCTCAATCAATAAAGGAATTCTCGAATTTTTGTGTAGAGAGGAAATGGAATTATGTTTTCCTCTGGTGGAATGCCCTCTTCTCACTCTGCTATCTGTACTGCATTAACTACTACTGTGGCTATGTGGCCGACTCACTGTTCCCAGTTTGTTTGGGGTTTAGCTTGACCGTTATGTATGATGCATTGATGCTATTGGTGTGAGCCAGCATGCTGGAATGCAAGCGGAGGTAATTGTTTCTGATGTTGCATTTCCTTCGTTTTCCATTTTATGGTTATTTGTTCATGTGAATGAGCATTACATTGTGAATTGGATGTGGGTAAGCTATTTTAAGTCGTTAATATGTAGCATGTCTTAAAATACTCATGCAATGGAATTCCTTCGAGATAAAAACATTCAACTGAATACTAATAGTTGCTTTCCATGTATTAGTCTTTCTGTTAAACATAGTTACAAGTATTGATGTTGTCAATTTTATCCCGCAAGTGAACGGATCGTTACAAGTGGTAAAGTGGACCTTTTGAGTCCGGATTATTGTTCCCACGAGGAATATACTTTTAACGTTCAATTTATTATTCCTAACTTTTATTTGATGAAAATAAACGAAAACAACGATTGAATGCGATTTTTTTATTTAACTACTAAAAAAATGCGAATGGATGCAATAGAAAATGAGTGAGAATTTAAATAGTAAAGGATATTATGGTGGAACAATTTCACCTAATGGTCACCTTTACTTCGTAAATCAAAATTCATATAACCTAAAGTAGTGTTCGGTCGAATTCTTCTATGATATTCAACTTACCCCTCTCGAGTTCTCGTTAAGTCTATTTAATTAGTTCAATTCCATATCTCTATGCAAATTAAATTTAATGAAACGAAACATTGGTTCTAAGAATTCACACACGACCGCAGCAATCAATATAGGTATCTCTACACGTTATATCGATTTATCGGATTTTAACATGTGGTCTAAACAAATAATCCGCATCTTTACGCAATTATCGTTCACAGATCATCTAATTAGTGGTCAAGTAATTAAATGCATTAAGAACAACATTAAAATCAACACATAAAATATAAAAGCACTAGAATCTTAATTCAACGAAATAAAGGGTTCCAAACAAGTTACGTTGTTCGCCCTAAAATAAAATTTAGCTACGCATAATAATGGAGGAAAAACACAAGTTTATTAGGAAATTCATCACCGGGAATTGATGGAACATGAATAAATTTTCAATTATGCTCCAACCGTACAACTTCGTTTGTGTAATTCTCCCTTTTCTATCTCTGTTTGCGCGTGTATTGATTTCAGCAGTAAGCAACCCAATTCCTTCACCTAGCAGCCGAAATTTCCGTGTGTATGGAGATAAATTTCAGCAGTCAGCAACCTTATTAATTCAATAGTTTTCTTTGCTTCGGTTTCCGTGTCGGCAGCCGCCAATTCACTCCAAACTCGCCTCACTTTCTGTGCTTGAATTTTTTTTTTTTTTTTTTTGATAACCCAGGTGTCCCAGCTTAGCCGGACTAAATTCTGGACCTTTAGCCCCCGGCCCCTCAGTGACTAGTAGCTTGAATTTAGTAATACTCTTGGCTGCCCTCTGTGTGTATGTATCTCTTATGAAAGCAGCCAACAACCCTTTTTTATTCCTCAAGCCAGCTGCAATTTATTTCCCAAGAACTCTCCAATTTCTTTGGTTGCCTCCTCTCCATTTTCCGTGCGTGATGGAGCCGCTATAATTGACTCCAAATTGGAGTCCAATTTTCTCCCATCGACTCCTCCCTTTTTTTTTTTTTTTTTTTTTACAAGGTGTCCTATTCTAGACTAATCCTTGGGTCTGTGATCCGGCCCCTCTCCACACAGTCCGGTTAATCGCAGGATGTGCCTCCAACTGGCCAGGGTCCGAGCGCTCCCCACCTGGTCTGCCAAAGTGCCAAGCAAGCCAATCCAAGTTGCACCTTGCCTTCCAAGAATAATCCTTGCCTTCCAAGTTCCCACTTGCCTTCCAAGAATAAATTCTTGCCTTCCAAATGTTCCCTTGCCTTCCAAGAATAAATCCTTGCCTTCCAAGAGCCCCATGTTTCGAACTCACGACCTCTGCTCTGCCAGGTTTGACAGCGTCCGTCCTTTGCCAGTGGAGAAGTGCCCTGGGGGGCGACTCCTCCCTTTTCTTCTAGGCGTATATGTATGTATATAACTTTCCACCAGCAAACCTATTTCCACAGAGGCACACGTGATCCCTTTAATTTCATTCCCGCTGCAAGTCCAACTAAAGCCCAATTATGTCCATTGCCATTTAATATAATATTTCAATGTTTCATCTTTCCAAAATAATGCAATTGAGTCCTTCAATTTCCGAAATATGAAATTTGATCTCCTATTTTGTATCCAATAGCCAATTTAGTCCTTGTACTTTGGATTGTCACTTTTCGCCAATTTTTTGCCTCTTTCCTTCAATTCCTTTTCGTTCATAAAGTTTTACCAATTAAACATAAAATGCACGAATTTAGGATAAAATTTGTCTAAAAAACTACCAAATATTGTCATTTTAAGTCATCAAATAAGTGTATAAAATACACTTATCAAATATTACCAAACTTAAACATTTGTTTGTTCTCAAACAAAATTAGAACCTAAATAATAACAAACACACAAGTATGCAAAAATATTTGGTTGAACAGTTTAGCTTTTTATCACAAGATTTGAGATCATCGTATGAAATTTACAAACCGCTTCAAAGTCATAATACTAAATCAATATCTACTCTTTCAATGCAAAATCGACGTGTGTGTGTGAAGAATTAAGTAGACATTAATGAATTCACAAGTTATTCCAATTCCCGACCCTCTATGGTCAAATATATTTTTACATTTCTCATTTGATTCACACACCCCCAAACTTATTCTTTTCACTTTTTTCCCAGTGTGTAGCCTAAGGTTGAATATTTCATTACTATCCTTACCCTCTCGAGTTTAGGTAGACTTTACGAGTTGCAAGTCAACACTTCAATTAATAGAGATTCTCCAATTATTTGATTGCTTTGACCTCCAAAACTCAACTAGGCTAATTATCCTCCATCGAAAGTTAAATTCCCTCAAATAAGTGTAAGGAATTAACCAAGGTATTTAGTGTTTTTGCTCTTTTCATGCACTTGATTTTCCTGTTTTTTACAAGTTATTTTATTATTATTATTTTTTATTTTTTTGCATTCTCTCCATTAAGCTTTCCAGATGACCCGTGTAGCAGACTTTAGGCCGATGACTCCCAAATCAGATGATTTTAGGGCACCAGGTTTTAAACACCCTTACAGACTTACTGATCCGAGTAAAAAAGGCTTCGAAGGGAAATTTTCTTTTTCAAATGCCACTTCATCTCTGATTGCTTTCTAAATGACCCCTTTAGTAAGCTTTAAGCCGATGATTCCCAAGTCAGACGACTTTAGAGCACCAGGTTTTAAGATACCCTTACAGGCTTAATTACTCGAGTCATAAAGGCTTTAGAGAGAAATTTAAAATTTTCAAATGTATGTCTTAATTAGTGCAATACCCCTTATCACATACTTATTCAAACAAACCGACCTTCAATTTAAGACTTTCGTCAAGTTTTATCATGTTAATATAAGACAATCCACACATAAATTTTCACATATGGAATCCACATTCACACCGCATCTTCCTACAACTGTAAAGCCACCCCCAAACTGTGCTAAATTTGGTTTAAGGATAAGTAATTTAATATGGTTTAGGTAAAGGATCTACATTCAACTAAATCAACCTATCAATAGCACGAAATAACTCATTTCATCACAATGTCGAACTCAATTCTAGTGCGCTTGTAATATCAGATTTTACAAGGTTAAGTTTCAATTAGTTTAGCATGCATCTCATCCACAATTCATAAATCAATACCAAATCTCAAATTAAATTAGCATAGTCAACCAGACTGTCTAACCCACACAAGCACACAACTAAATAAGAGACATTTATTATTTTTTTATTTTTTTGAAATTTTTTTCTTTTTTTTTTCCTCTTTTATTTATTATTATTATTATTATTTTTTAACGAACACACAAAAAACATATAAACACATGAAAAGTTTTGAAATTTTTTATTTTTTTTGAAATTTTTTTCTTTTTTTTTTCTCTTTTATTTTTTTTAATGAACACACAAAAAACATATAAACACATGAAAAGCAAAAACTAAAAGTTTTTTCACCCTTAAACTTAAAACTGACATTGTTCCCAATGTTATAATGCATAAATAAGCACATAAAGGGGTAGAAATGGAAAGGAAGAAGGTGCTCCCCAAAATTTTTCTTTTGAATGTGTGAGGCAATATATGTGACGACTGGATAATCTTCTTCATCATGTTTTCCCTCGAATATATGTTGGTTTAATTGTTCCACGACGTCATGCCTCTACACATAGCAGTAAATCAAATATTAAAGATTAAATAACATAGAACATGTGTTACTTAGTCCAAACAATCAAAATAACCAACAATAAATTCAAGGGTCTACGGGCAGAAGAGATATGGGTGATGACTCTAGAATAAACTAATAAATTAAACTAAACTATCTTATAACTGGACAAACAAAAAAAAAGCTTGAGTTGCCTCCCAAGAAACGCTTCTTTTAAATCATTAGCTGGACATAGTGCCGCAGTTATTTGGGAACAGCTAGATCAAGACTCTCTTTAGCGGTGGGGAAATCTTCCACATAATGTTTTATGCGTTGGCCATTTACTTTGAAATTTCTTTTAGTTGGATGGTATAATTCAACTGTCCCGTAGGGAAACACCTGAGAGACCGTAAAAGGATCGGACCATCTAGACTTCAATTTTCTTGGAAAAAGCTTAAGTTGGGAATTGTAAAATAGCACTTGATCCCCCACTCGGAAAATTCGTTGCCTGATATTCTTGTCATGCCACTGCTTTGTCCTTTCTTTGTAGATGGATGTATTCTCATATGCCTCTCTTCTAAATTCCTCCAACTCATGTAGCTGTAGTACTCTTGTTTTTCCAGCTTTTTTGAGGTCCATGTTTAACTGCTTCAATGTTCAGTATACTCTGTGCTCAAACTCCACTAGTAGGTGACATGCTTTCCCAAAGACTAGTCGGTATGGGGACATTCCTATAGGTGTCTTGTAAGCTGTGCGATATGTCCATAAAGTATCATCCAATGTTTTTGACCAATCCTTGCGAAATGCATTCACAGTGACCTCCAAAATTCTTTTCAATTGTCTATTTGACGTTTCCACTTGTCCATTTGTCTGAGGGTGATAAGGAGTGGCAATTCGATGTTGTACCCCGTACTTATGCAAAACTGCCTGGAATAACCGATTGCGGAAGTGCGTTCCACCATCACTTATAATGGCCAGGTGATCCATAGCGGTTAAATATGTGTTTCTTTATGAAGTCCACCACTACCCTTGCATCATTTGTAGGCAATGTTTTAGCTTCCACCCATTTTGAAACATAGTCCACCGCCACCAGGATGTACTGATTGTTGTAAGATGATGGAAACGGACCCATAAAATCAACCCCCCAGACATCAAATATTTCCACTTCCAAAATGTTGTTAAGTGGCATCTCGTGACGCGCTGATATGTTACCTGTTCTTTAACACTTATCGCATGACCTACAGAAACTGTGGCAGCCCTTGAACAATTTAAGCTAAAAGAAACCACATTGGAGCACCTTTGCTGCTGTTTTAGTGAGGCCAAAGTGCCCTCCATAAGCTGAAGCATGTGCTCGTGAAAGGATGGGTTTCATCTCATCCTCAGGCACACATCTCCTAATCATCTAGTATGCCCCTCTCCTATATAAATTTTAGATCATCCCAATAATAGAATTTCGCTTCATAACTGAGCTTCTTCTTTTGCTGATAGGTGAGATCCGGATCCATATAGCCACTGGCTAAGTAATTAACAATGTCTGCATACCACGGAGCTTTTTCTACTTGTAGTAACTGTTCATCTGGGAAGACCTTATTAATATTCACATCATCTGAATCCTTCAGCTACTCTATCCTTGATAAGTGATCCGCTACCTGATTTTCTGTTCCTTTTTTATCACGAGTTTCGATGTCAAATTCTTGCAGTAATAGCACCCAGCGAATTAGCATTGGTTTCACATCCTTCTTCTCAAACAAATACTTCGGAGCTGTATAGTCTATATAAGCTATCACCTTGGACCCAATCAAATAAGAACGGAATTTGTCAAAAGCAAAAACAACTGCGAGCATTTCCTTTTCAGTTGTTGCATAGTTGATCTGAGCATCAGTCAATGTTTTGCTAGCGTAGTAGATAACATGAAATACTTTTCCGTTGCGTTGTCCAAGCACTGCCCCCACTACAAAATCACTGGCGTCACACATGAGCTCAAAAGGAAATTCCCAATCTAGAGCCACTATCACAGGTGCCGATGTCAATTTTTCTTTCAAAGTGTTAAAGGCTTTCAAACACTCATCAGAAAATTGAAATGGTATATCTTTCTCTAGCAGATTGCACAACGGTTTTGTAATTTTTGCAAAGTCTTGAATGAATCTTCTGTAAAACCCTGCATGTCCCAGAAAACTCCTAATCTCCTTTACTAAATTAGGTGGCTGCAATTTCTCAATCACCTGTATTTTGGCTTTGTCCACTTCAATGCCATGTACAGAAATTCGATGTCCCAGTACTATTCATTCCTTTACCATGAAATGACATTTTTCTCAATTAAGTACAAGGTTCTTCTCCTCACATCTTTGCAATACAAGAGCCAACCGATCCAAGCAATCCTCAAATGAATCTCCAAACACAGAAAAATCGTCCATAAAAATCTCAATATACTTTTCTACCATGTCAGAAAAGATGGTCATCATGTATCGTTGAAAGGTTGCCGGTGCATTGCATAAACCAAAAGGCATTTTTCTAAATGTAAATGTTCCATAAAGGAATGTGAAGGTTGTCTTCTCTTGGTCTTCTGGAGCAATTACTATCTGATTGTACACTGAATATCCATCCAGAAAGCAATAATGAGAATGTCCTGCCAACCTTTTCAACATCTGATTAATGAATGGCAATGGATTCTGGTTGCATTATTTAGCTTCCTATAATCTATACATACTCTCTACCCTGTCACTAACCGTGTTGGTATCAACTCGTTGTTCTCGTTCTTCTCCACTGTTATTCTACCCTTTTTAGGTACAACATGTACATGACTCACCCACGAACTTCAGATATGGGATAAATTATTCCTGCATCCACTAATTTCAACACTTCTTTTCGCACGACTTCTTTTAAGGTTGGATTCAATCGGCGTTGTCCTTCCACTGATGCCCTTGACCCGTCCTCCATTAAAATCTCGTCTATGCAAAGAGTTGGACCGATCCCTCTTATGTCAGCTATTGTCCATCCAATTGCCATTTTATGCTGCCTGAGTACCTTCAACAATTTATTCTCTTCTTCCCTTGTCATATCATTTGCAATGATTACTGGTAGTGTTGTAGATTCTCCCAAATCTGCATAAAAAAGATGGGAAGGTAAGGGCTTTAGTTCAAGAGTGGGTGCCTTTTCCATTGAGGGTATCGGGGAAGAAGGGTTGTCACCAAGAGATTTATATTGCCAATGCCTTCTTCCTATGGGTTGCTCGGCTAAGTTGACAACACATTCAGCTTTTCCTACATTTGTTGCTTTCAATTGCGCAAGTTCTGCCTCACAAAGATTTGTGTGATGCTCTATATCAAATATATCCGCCACAAGCTCTTCAAGAACATCAACTTGGCAGCAAGTGTCGGAAGTCAATGGGTATTTCATTGCCTTGAACACGTTGAATATGACTTGCTCATTGTCCACTCGAAAAATCATTTTTCCATCATTCAATGCTCTACTAGTAGCTAAGAAGGGTCTTCCCAAGATCAGAAGAATATTTGTCAACTTTGACCAGCACATCTTCAATAATTTCTTTTGGTCGTTTGATCGATCTGTCGGCCAGTTACGAAGAGATTGTTGTAGGTTTTGCTTCTCATAATCCAAGAGACCTGTAGACAGAGATAGACATCAAATTAACACTGGCACCTAAATCATATAAAGAATGTTCAAAGAAATTAGAACCAATTGTACAAGGTATAGTGAAACTCCCTGGGTCTTTTAGTTTAGGAGGTAGCTTTCTCAATAGTATTGCACTGCACTTCTTGTTCAGTCTCATGTTCTTCCAGCTTCCTTTTGTTAGTTAGGATCTCTTTCAAGAATTTTCTGTAGCTAGGCATTTGGGCAATTGCGTCTGCAAATGGAATATTGATGTGTAGTTTCTTGAAAATCTCCACAAACTTGGCAAACTGATTATCTAACTTCTTTCTTTGTAACCTTTGAGGGAAGGGAATTGGTGGCACATAAGCCTTCACGGGGCTAGGTGTTCTCACTGCAGGTGTTTCTTTCTTTTCGTTCTCCTTGTCAGTTGGTTGTTCAAACTCTATTTCTATTCCAACCTCTTCACCCATTATTTTCTTTTCTTTTCGCTCTGGTCTCTTCACATGTATTTCTGAAAGTTGCACCCCACTCCTGGTAGTAATAGCTTGCACTTGCTCTTTTGGATTAACCATCGTGTTGCCTGGGAATTTCTCTTGTGGACGTTCTGCAAGCTGTTGAGCTATCTGACCAATTTGTGTTTCCAGCTTCTTGATTGACGCTTACTGATTCTAAAAGTTAGTGTCAATCTGCTGAAACACCTTGTCAGTCTTCTGCATGTACTAGTTGAACATCTCCCCCAAACTTGATTTTTTCTCCTGTTGGGCATTATTTGAACTGTTCCCTTGCTGATTATCCGACCATCTGATGTTTGGGTGTTGTCTCCATCCTGGGTTGTACGTTGAGCAAATGGATTAAAATTTCGAGACCCATTCTGAATGAAATTGACCTGTTCGTTGGGATAGCCTATAGATGTGTAGTTTTCTGTCAGATGATTAGCCTCGCAGTTATCGCATGATGGACCAGCTGTCACTGCATGTGATCCTTTCGTTTGTGATTTTACCAATAACTCCACCTGTTTTGTCAATGCTACTATTTGGGCGTTGGTAGCTTCTGTGCTGTCTAACTCATACATTCCTCCTGTTTTCGGTGGCGCCACTCTTTTCGATGAGAACATTGAATGTGTAGTGGCAATCAACTCAAACAGTTCCATGGTTTGCTGCACAGATTTTCCTATAATTGATCCTCCAGCCGAGGCATCGACTTGGGATTTTGACAGTGGTGTAAGTCCAGTGTAGAAGAATTGCACTTGATTACCTATAGTAATTCCATGGTTTGGGCATTTTCTCATCATCTCATTAAACCTATTCCATGCTTCGTGATAGCTTTCTTCCTCTTTCTGTTGAAAAGTTTGAATTTTCAATCTGATTTTAGCTACCCTCGCAGATGGGAAAAATATATTTTAGAACTTCCTGGTTAGTTCTTCCCATGTAGTAATGCTGGCGTGAGGCTCAGCATCTAACCACTCCAATGCAGCATCTCTCAATGTAAACGGGAATAGTCGTAGTTTAATAGCATCTTCATTGACCCTCGGAGCATGAAAGTTCTGACAGTTTCTGAGTAATCTAGAGATATGCGTGTTTGGATTCTCATGAGGTAGCCCGTAGAATTGCAGGGTGTTGCTCATCAAGTTAATCCAATTTGGCCTAATCTGAAAGTTATTCACCCCAAAATTTGGATACACGATACTACAGCACATGAGTGCTGCTATAGGTGTCAGGAACTTTGATATTGGCAAATCACCTTCATTTATTTCCCCTCACTGATGCTGTTGTTCCGGTGGTGCCACCACTCTTGTGACCATTTGTCCAATCAGCCGAATAGGTATAGGGATTTGTTGATTGTCAGCCATTTGATGTTGCTTTTTTTGTTTGTGTTCTTTGCGTCTTCGTCTGAAGGTATGTTCTATCTCCGAATCAAACGGTTCGAGATGTTCGTCTTTGGCACGGAGTATACAACGAATACAATTTATCTGTAAATAAAAGAAAAATAAACAAATTAAATAACAATTAAAATAAAAATTAATTAAGACTAGAAGAAATAGTCCCTGGCAACGGCGCCACAAACTTGTTGTCGATTTTATCCCACAAGTGAACGGATCGTAACAAGTAGTAAAGTGGACCTTTTGAGTCCGAATTATCGTTCCAACGAGGACTATACTTTTAATGCTCGATTTATTATTCCTAACTTTTATTTGACGAAAATAAACGAAAACAACGATTGAATGCGATTTTTTTATCTAACTACTAAAAAAATGCAAATGGATGCAACAAAAAATGAGTGAGAATTCAAATAATAAGGGACATTAGGGTGGAACAATTTCACCTAATGGTCATCTTTACTTCGTAGATCAAGATTCATACAACCTAAAGTAGTGTTCGGTCGAATTCTTCTATGGTATTCAACTTACCCCTCTCGAGTTCTCGTTAAGTCTATTTAATTAGTTCAATTCCATATCTCTATGCAAATTAAATTTAATGAAACGAAACATTGGTTCTAAGAATTCACACACGACCGCAGCAATCAATATAGGTATCTCTACACGTTATATCGATTTATCGAATTTTAACATGTGGTCTAAACAAATAATCCGTATCTTTACGCAATTATCGTTCACAGATCATCTAATTAGTGGTCAAGTAATTAAATGCATTAAGAACAACATTAAAATCAACACATAAAATATAAAAGCACTAGAATCTTAATTCAACGAAATAAAGGGTTCCAAACAAGTTACGTTGTTCGCCCTAAAATCAAATTTAGCTACGCATAATAATGGAGGAAAAACACAAGTTTATTAGGAAATTCATCACCGGGAATTGATGGAACGTGAATAAATTTTCAATTATGCTCCAACCGTACAACTCCGTTCGTGTAATTCTCCCTTTTCTGTCTCTGTTTACGCGTTTATTGATTTCAGCAGTAAGCAACTCAATTCCTTCACCTAGCAGTCGAAATTTTCATGTGTATGGAGATAAATTACAGCAGTCGGCAGCCTTATTAATTCAACAGTTTTCTTTACTTCGGTTTTCGTGTCGACAGCCGCCAATTCACTCCAAACTTGCCCTACTTTCTGTGCTTGAATTTAATAATACTCTTGGCTGCCCTCTGTGTGTATGTATCTCTTATGAAAGCAGCCAACAACCCTTTTTTATTCCCCAAGCCAGTTGCAACTTATTTCCCAAGAACTCTCCAATTTCTTTGGTTGCCTCCTCTCCATTTTCCGTGCGTGATGGAGCCGCCATAATTGACTCCAAATTGGAGTCCAATTTTCTCCCACCGGCTCCTCCCTTTTCTTCTAGGCGTATATGTATGTATATAACTTTCCACCAGCGAACCTATTTCCACAGAGGCACACGTGACCCCTTTAATTTCATTCCCACTGCAAGTCCAACTAAAGCCCAATTAAGTCCATTGTCATTTAATTTAATATTTCAATGTTTCATCTTTACAAAATAATGCAATTGAGTCCTTCAATTTCCGAAATATGAAATTTGATCTCCTATTTTGTATCCAATGGCCAATTTAGTCCTTGTACTTTGGATTGTCGCTTTTCGCCAATTGTTTGCCTCTTTCCTTCAATTCCTTTTCGTTCATAAAGTTTTACCTATTAAACATAAAATACAAGAATTTAGGATATAATTTGTCCAAATAACTACCAGATATTGTCATTTTAAGTCGTCGAATAAGTGTATAAAATACACTTATCAATTGACCATTAAACTAGTTTCCATGCTGCTCAAACACGAGATATCACATGAAACTGTGATAATTTTGTTCAAAAATACCGTAATCTTTTTGTTTTTATACACTTGAGATGCAAGTTTTATGCATTTCGACTTGTTACAACTTGTACACTAGTCATGTGTTTCTTCCTGTCTCTTCGCATCCAAAAAGGTGTTTCAAATTTTCAATCATTAGCCATTACAACTAGAACGACGAATTGCATTTACCTTTTTGAACTTGTTACATTTCTGTTGCATTATGCATGTACTGAGCCGCAGACCACATGATAATGATATTCTCTTAGGTCAACTTGAACTTGTCCTCGACCTTTGGTTTGGGTATAAATGGATTGCCAACGGTTATGATTTCTGTCTTAAACTTCAAATCAAAAGAAGCATTTGTATCCTCTTTATGCCCTGGACTGGAGTTTTGCGGAACTGAATTTGCATGTAGTTGGAAGTTTCAGTTGATGTTTACTAATTTAACTTATTTAAATAAATGACAAATTCAACTTACTCAAATAAATGACGTGTCCTAACTTGATCTGTTCTGGAAGTGATTATCTAGAAAAAGTCGAGTGGTTAAGAAATGTGTTATTGGTGGTTGGTAATACTTTTGCTTGCTAAATTTGCTCTCAAGTACATGATTAAGTTTGTGAATGGAATATTTCTAGGTGAGACTGCAGGATCAATGAACTGAGATTGTTGGCACTTGGCACCCTTCATTTGATGACATTGATAAATAAATATGTTTGCATTTCTAATCTAACTTATAATAAAAAAAGGAAAGAGGGTCTACTATTGATGCAATAATAAATTAATCCAATTTTATTGTGCATGATGTTATTTTTTATTTTTCATTTTGCTTATGTCAAACAAATGTTCTTCCACACATCATGCCAGTAGCATTAAAAAAATAATTATATCAAACAAATGTTCTTCCACACATCATGCCACTAGCATTAAAAAAATAATAATAATTTTAGTAAATTTAAAATGTCACGAGAAAAAAAAAACTATTCGCACAGCGCGGAGAGATGGCAAACCATTTGCGTAGTAAAAAAGGAAAAAAAACTCTCCACACTATACGGAGAGATGACAATCCATGTGCGGAGTGCAAAGTGTATATATATATATATATATATATATATATATATATATATATTGGCAAACTCTCTGTACAGTGCGAAGTTAAAAAATAAAATTCCGCACAGTGATTGTCACGTGCGTTGCATGAATTTTAGCTTTATCGTATTTTTATCAGTGTATGAATTTTGATTTTTTGGAAAGTTTTTGAAACAATATCTAGAAATATTTCTATAATATAAGAAAATAATTGCAAATTATTTTTACAATTGTATAACAATATTGTATCATCTAGAAAAAATATACTTGTATATTTCATACTTGAATAAAAAATAGACGAGATTATATAAATTATTTTGCTTGTATTCTTTGATAGTGTTGATATGATTGAGTTGAATGTGAAGATTATAATTCTAAATTTTGTGTAATTCAATGTTGAAAAATTGAAGATTGAGCATCATATTCATGTGCATTTATATTTTATGCTTCATATATATTTATTTTATGCTTATGTTAAAAAAATAAAAATTTGAATTTTTTTTAAAATTCGGTTTGGTAAGTGAATGTACGGTGTTCTGCATTCTCGGTATTTGTAAATGCAAAAATCGGTATATAAAAATTTAGTAAGCTGCAAATACGGTAGGTAGCAGATACGGTAAGCTGCAAATACGGTAAAGTAAAAATACGATAAGTTATTTGCAAATATGGTAGGCTGAAAATACGATAAGTTACAAATACGGTAGGCAGCATATACAGTAAGTTATTTGCAAATACGATAGGCTGCAAATACGGTAGGCAGCATATAGTGCCTGCAAATACGTTAAACTGCATATATGGATTTTAGATTTGTTATAAATGTATAAAATTTATTAAATATTGAATTTTTTAAGTATTAAATGTTGTAATTCAATATTGTTTCATTTTTTATAATTGTATTTCCGAAAAAAAAGTGGTTATGAAATTGCTAATTTTTAAATGTGTTTGTTTGTTGAAGATAAAAATGAATTTTTTTATATTATTTGTAAAAAAAATTTATTGTAATTTTATTAGCGTAATGAAAAGATTTATTATGCATTTTTTATTTTTTGCATTTTGTGAAGAATTTTGTTTATGGTGATTGACAAATATTCTTCCACACACGCATCATGCCAACAATATTAAAAAATAATAATAATAATTTTAGTATATATAAACTCCATGAGACAAAAAAAAAATATTCGCACATGAGCAAAAAAAAAAAGACTCCGCAAAGTTCGGAGAGATGACAAACTATCTCTCCGCACAGTATAAAGAAAAAAACAAAAACTCTAGGGACTTTATCTGCAAGTTCCAAGAGGCATTTTCTCAAACAATTTTTGAGCAATGCATTGAACACTTTAATTCCTTGCTTACAACTCGAAAGTATAATTTCATTGAAAATTATATCCGCTTTTAATGTCCAAGAGCTGTTATCAAGTAAGTGTAAAATATTAAATTTGGGTGGTAACCTAGAGCTTCCATTTGTGAAAGTAATGTCATGGTACTATCAATATCCCCTTCGTTGCATAACTCACATATTATTTCATTGTATGAATTACAAGAAAGCTCCTTTTCAATACTGTAAATATGATTTGCATGCTCAGAAATTGAGCTGTGACTGAAATTTAAAAAAGACACAATTGATTTTGAGCCATGTTTTTCAACTCTGTTTCGTTGTATATACGAAAAATTTACAATCTTAAAATTTAACTTGTAATTAAGGATTTGAAAACAATTCTTCACACTGTGCAGAGAGTTAGTTTGTCATCTCTCCGCATTGTGTGGAGAGTTTTTTTTTTACTCCGCACATGGTTCAACTCTTTCCGCACTGTGCGAAGAGGTTTTTTTTCTCTCCGCACTTTTTTTTACTCCGCACATGGTTCAACTCTCTACGCACTGTGCGGAGAGTTTTTTTCTCTCCTCATTGTGCAGAGAGTTTTTTTTTTACTCTCCGCACTGTGCGGAGAGTTGGTTTGTCATCTCTCCGCACTGTGCGGAGAGTTTTTTTTACTCCACACTGTGCCAAGAGTTTGTCAACTCTCCATACATGGTTCAACTCTCTCCGCACTCTACGGAGAGGTTTTTTTCTCTCTGCACATTTTTTTATTTTTATTCCGCACTTGGTTCAACTCTCTACGGAGAGTTTTTTTTTCCAATTTTACAATATTGAATTACACAAAATTTAGAAATATAATATTCGCGTTTAATTCAATCATATCAACACTATCAAAAAATACAAGCAAAATAGCTTGTATATTTCTTATTCAAGCATGAAATATACATGCATATTTTTTTGTGGATAACATACTGCCATGCAATTATAAAAATAATTTGCAATTATTTTCTTATATTATGAAAAAAAATTTAGATATTACTTCAAAAATTTTCCAAAAAACTAAAATTCATATATTAATAAAAATACGATAAATACAAAATTCGTGCAATGCACGTAATAGCGACTAGTTCTTTGAAGTGTTGAATTAGTTCAAGGGAATGAAACCAATACTTGGCCCTTCGCGGCTTCTTTCTCACCAGTCACACACTTCAACTCAATGACCCTGATTTGATTAGGATTGGACATGGTTCGATCCGAAATGTTCGGGTATTTAATAAGTAGAAGCGTCAGGTCCAAATTTAATTATGAAATCGTTCGGGTCCAGTTCCATTCGGTTCGGCTCGGTTCTCAGGTTCCGTATTATAATTATTTTTTTAATATTTACAAAGTTACATTAATTCAACTAATGATATATTCAATTTTAACTCTTACAAAATAACGTAGTCCAATTTTATGTGTCTTTTACGTCTCTTTTTGTGGAGTTTTTCATTAATTTGATTGTTAAAATTATAAGAAGAAGAAGATAGCGAGCTCACAATAATTAAGAGAGGCATTGTCAAACTTCATTTCGATTTCTCCAGAACAGTAGAAATGCACTACGGTAGAGTAACAAGTTTTAATAAAATTTAGATCAATTTGATTAAATTGATTTTGAATTGAAAATTAGAAATAGGAAAAATCATATTTTGGGTTTGAACTAAATTAATTAGTTAGCAAATTTATTTTGAAAAATAAAATAATTTGACTTATTTAAAATTAATTAATTAAAAAAATTAGAGAGATTCAATTCTCATTCGGTTCTTGATCTAGAACCGAGAACATAACCAAATTCTTCGATTCTCGATTCAAATAATCGTTCAAACATTTAACATAAAAGGAACCGCCCAGTTCAAGTCGTGTCAGGTTGGGTTTGATTGGTTTACCTCGAGAGTTAGATTCGATAGTTAGCAACTGGCACGCGACTTCATTAATGTGCCTTGGAGCATGTTTTGCTAAGTTCAAGAGTAATTGTAAGTTACTTTTATGTGAATTCGTGTCCTTGTTATTTACATTTAAGTAAAAATAATTATTTGTTTGAAAGTAACTCTTGCCTTGTTTCGAGATAAGCAATTCATGCAATAAAAAGAACTATAGGACTTATTTACTTGCCCACTCATGCTGTTGCAGTGGTTCTGTTAACTTTTTTTCTTTTGATTTTAGTTGTTAAGACGCTTTCTACTAGTGCGCTTTTTTGCGTGTGATTAATGATATTAAACGATGTATAACTTATTGTTGACATATAAAAATTCAGTCCAAATTGAACGGCCCAAGGAATGAAGCCCAATTGGAGGATCCCCAAATCAAATAGCCCAAAGAACGAAGCCCAATCAGACAATTCAGGATGAAGGCCCAAATAGGGAGGCCCATGAACGCGGTAACACCATCGCCCAAACTTGCAAGTCGCCCAGGATCTGAGCGAATGGAGTGCCATGCAGTCGCCCAGAACTGCTAATCTATTCTCGTCCAAACCTTCGAGTCGCCTAAGGTCTTAGCAAACATGAAGTGTTATGGTTATCAAGAAGCGCAGTTATCAAAGCAGTTATTAAGCAGCCCTATCACGTTCCACGATTCAAGGAATTCAATTGAAAACGGTTGAACGACAAAGAGTAATGACAGCAGTTAGAAAAGGAAGTTCCATGACAAGTTGGCCATTACGAGGAAAGTGGGCAATTATAGAACGATCAAGCAGTTTTTAGGCGGTTGATCACAAAGAGATCATCCAGGGAGTATAAAAGGAAGAAAAGACATAGAGCAAAGGTCCCCGAATCAAAAACTCTCAAACAGAGAATATGTAATTTTAAATTTCTTAGTTTAGATTTAAACACTTCTTTCAGTAACTCGTGTGCTTGCGCCCTTTGGAGGCATTCTGTTTTTACTTTCCGATTGTAAAGTCATCGCCAATAAAAACGCCACTTTTTGGGACTTTGTCTCAAGAGGTTTGTCCCTTACACAATTATCTGATCCCTTTTTAATTATTAGCGACTAACCCGCGCGAAACAATTTGGCACGCCCAGTGGGACAGTAGTGTTTGGTGTTGAAAATACAAAAGGTGAAACAATATGCCTCAAAGATCCAATAAGGAAGCAGCAAGTCAGGGAGGAGTCCAGTCTGTGATCGAGCAATATGAGGAGCAGCATGCCTCTCCACGAACAGATGGACAGAATCAGAGCAATAACAGTCGTTACGAACCAATGACAGAGTTGAGTCCTCGAACTATGCGTGCATTACTTGGAGAACTCACACAAGATGTCGTTGAACAGGTAAATCTTCGAAATATTCATAATATGGAAAGATTTACCCAAAATGGGAATGCAAATTATGACAACATGGCCAAACAACTAAACACTTTGAACGAAATAATAAATAAGTTAGTAGGCCAAATATGTCAACCGGTTCTGCCTCTTGCAAACCACTTTCAAACTAGGACAATTGTGGGACATAATCCCTCAGTCCTAAATTCGAATCAAGGGATAGAACCACTTTCTGGTCCCTCTACTTCAAACCAAGGGGGTGGTGCAGCGCAAAATCAAAACAATGGTAGTGGTACGCCTAACTTGGGGGGTAATCCAAATGTAAGAGATAATGTCCTAAGTAATGGACAGAATACCCCACGTGTTAATGAGGGAATAGATGTTCAGGCTAATGGTAATGGCCCATATCATGGTAACTTTGTTGCCAATCAAGGACCAAATATCAGGCCTCATACAAATCAACCAGTTAACCAACCTGTAGGAATTCCATATGACCCCAACGTCATGTTGAGGAATCAGATTATGAAAATCATACAGGATCAGATGGCTTTTGAGATGCGTCCTGTCATTAGGCCGACTTACACAAAGCCATATCTTGATTGGGTAGACCAAGCATATCCATGGCCTAGAGGGTATAAAGTGCCAGAATTCTCACTGTTTACCGGTTTAGGGGAGGTGTCTATTCTAGAACACATAGGGCGATTCACATTGCAAAGTGGTGATGTAACTAATTACCATAAAATGAGATTTTTCCCTAGTTCATTAACAGGAGTAGCTTTCTCCTGGTTCATCAACTTGCCAGCGAACTTTGTTCAAA
Source organism: Olea europaea var. sylvestris (assembly GCF_002742605.1). Lineage (NCBI taxonomy): Eukaryota > Viridiplantae > Streptophyta > Magnoliopsida > Lamiales > Oleaceae > Olea > Olea europaea. The sequence continues at coordinate 23,245,282 of NC_036239.1, forward strand.
CATGGCAACAATTGGAACAATTATTCCACGCTCAATTTTATAAAACTGTGTCTGAAGTTACTTTGGCTGATTTGGCGAATCTACGTCAAATGCCAAACGAATGGGCAGAAAGTTTTCTCCAAAGGTTCAAGACAACAAGAAGCAAGTGTTTTGTACCTCCGCCCGAAAAAAAATTTGTCAAAATCGCTCAAGGTTGTTTGAACTTTGATTTAAAAAAGAAATTCCAAGACAAGGAATTTCCTGACCTTTTTCAGATGAGTGTGAATGTGATTAGGTATAAACGACTGATAAGAGAAGAAGAGCAGATGCAAAATTCTAGTAAAGGGACTTATTACAAAGACCCAAATTTTGACGTTCATACCATCAGCGACGAGTCATACGATCAAGCCAAAATGTGTTTGGCTGAATTGGTCAAAAGAGACACGTATACTTGTCCTATAATGGCTAAGTCTAGACCATCGGGCAAGGATGAGCCCATGAAAGATGGAAACATAAAGGCTAGAACGTTCTCGTTTGATGTAACCAAAGCTGACCTTATATTTGATAAATTATATAGGGATAAGCAGATAAAGCTGAGCAATAAGCATAAATTGCCAAATCCTGAACAAATTAAGGGTAAAAAATATTGTAAGTGGCATAATGCATGGTCACATTTGACTAACAATTGCTTGGTTTTTCACCATGTATTGCAGGATGCCATTGAATCAGGACGAATTACGTTCAACGATAAGAAGAAGATGGCAGTGGATGAAAATCGTTTTCCACAGTCACTTGGAGTGAACATGGTGACGTCTGGTTTCAAAAACAAGTTGTCAAAATTCAAATTGGTCATAGATGATGGAGAAGAAGACCTTGAACCACATCCCAGTGTCTTTGAACGAATCAAGGGGAAGGAGCTAAAAAAGGACGAAGACGTCCTGTGTGCAAGATGTAAAAGAGAAGTGAGTGGGAACACGGAGAAACCAGGGATATGGCAGCATCCCCATCGCCCTACTTTCTTCTCAAACACTCAGCCTGGTAGAGGGCGAGGTATATCATTCTATAGAGGACCGCCTTTTGAGAGGCAGTTCAGATCAGTAAATAGTGGGAGAACATTCAGGTCGCAACCTCGCCGACCAAATGTATGGCATTCATTCCAGTATAGTGCAGGGATGGCGATACCCTTCAATGAGATAACTAGAACCCAGCAAAGGCGTTTCCAAAGAAATTATGGACGAATGATGAGACAACAACAGGGGGTGTCACATCCTAAGGCGCCTAAACTACTCAAAGTAACCAACCAAAATGTTCTCAAGGACAGTGAAGAAAATGGTACAGACAAATCAATGAAAGAGTTGCCAGAAACTTTTTCTGGGAGATCAAAATTTGAGCGAGACAGAAGGGATGGAGAAGATCCAGATCAGTCCCTTACTATCAAGTTCGGTACGTTACCTCCTGTCGTGGCTAATAATTACTTACTGGCCAATGAATTCAAGAATAAAGAAAAAGAAGAAGAAGAAAGGGAGGACAACGAAGGAGAGGCTTGCGTGCTGGAATGTGAAGAAGGCCAGACTTCTAGAGAGACCTACAATGATGAAGAAGACGACGAGATGACAGACATCAAAGAAGAAATCGATCTAGAAGCAGAAAAAAGAAGGAGAGGAGTATCGCACAATATTCTGTTAAAGCAACTACATTGAGAGGGAGTTCGCGAAGTAGACTTGTTGGGAGAACCATCTGGGCGTTCTTTCGATTTCTACGTACTGTACGGGACGCCCAAAAGGAAGAAGAGAGTGCCTCACTCTGAAAAGTATGGATCACCTCCAAGAATAATGCCCCCTCCCACAGGTTGGGTAACTGATGAAGAAGCATTAGAAAACAGTAAGGAGGAAATTCAGGAGACAGAGGCTCAGCGTGATATGCTGCACGTCGACTTATCACAGGAGGATAATTCGACAAAAAATAAGCAGGAAGTAGAAATAGAGGCTGCCGAAAAGGTTATTTTTAAACGGCCAGCCATGAAGTTGACTAAACACTTGAGGCCATTGTACGTTAAAGCTCTAGTTAACGGCATCCCTGTGGTAAAAGTGATTATCGACAATGGAGCAGCTATAAATACCATTTCATTTAGGATGATGAGGAAATTTGCAAAGACAGAGGGTAACATGATTCCAACAGAAGTCATCCTTACGAGTTTCAATGGAGGAGCAACTTCAGCTAAGAGAGTTATGCCATTGGACATAACTATAGGGACAACTACTAGGACCACAGTCTTCTTTGTAATAGATGGTCCTACTAGTTACAATGTGTTACTAGGAAGAGATTGGATACACGGAAGTCGCTGCATACCCTCATCACTCCATCAATGCCTGGTCTTTTAGAACAACAAGGGTGAAGCAGAGGTGGTAAAGGGCCGATCATAGGCCTTTTGTCGTAGAAGAAAACTCAGTGGAAAGGTTCATGTACGAAGGAAACTATGGACCTGTTAGGGTAGTCCAAGATGGGGAAGAAACTCAGATTGTCGCACAGAGTGAAGAGCCATTTTCAGTGGACGCACTCACTGAAATGTTCAGCCAAATGAGACCAAATATAGTGGTCTTAGAAGAGCCAGTAATTGGCAAAAGAATAATCAAGGAGTCTTGAATGAATTCTAAGCCACAAAAGCAAATGGCCGATATTCAGGCCTTCAAAGCCAGATTAATGGCTTTCAATAAAGAATGCAAGGACAAAACGAAAGAAGAGGCAGCCCTAAGAGCGCTGAAAGACAAATGGGCAGTATTCGAGTTAGAACAAAGCATTGGCCGAGAAGTCAACAAGGTGGACTGTTTAGAAGAAGAAGTACTTACAAAGGAATTGGACGACGAAGTGATGCGGATCATCAAACATGGATACGCTCAAGCACAAGACCCTCTGATCAAAGTAAATATTGGCAATGAAGGAGAAGATCGTCCAACATTTATCAGGCAGATGCTCGATCAAGAGGTTAGTGATAAATTAATCGCTTTGCTAAAGGAGTATAAAGATTGTTTTGTTTGGGAATATGAACAAATGTCTGGTTTAGATAGAGACTTGGTGGAATATAGGTTACCAACTAAGCCTAATTTTAAACATCATAGTCAACCTCCTAAACATTTTGCTCCTAATGTACTCCCTGAGATTAAGAAAGAGATAGAGCGATTATTGAAAGCAAGCTTTATTAGAACAGCCAAATATGTCGAATGGTTGTCCAATATCGTGCCAGTACTTAAAAAGAATGGTAAACTAAGGGTGTGCATAGACTTTAGGAATTTAAACATAGCTACACCCAAAGATGAGTATCCAATGCCCACGGTGGATTCTTTAGTAGACTCAACTGCCGGATACGTCATGTATTCTTTCATGGATGGGTATTCAGGATACAATCAAATTTATATGGCTGAAGAAGACATACACAAAACTGCCTTTAGATGCCCTGGATCTCTAGGATGTTTTGAATGGGTGGTCATGCCTTTCGGCCTAAAAAATGCAGGAGCAACTTATCAAAGGGCAATGAACTTAATCTTTCATGATATGATAGGCAAGTTTGTTGAAGTGTATGTAGATGATATAGTGGTCAAATCTATTAAAGAAGAGGACAATTTCGAACAGTTAAGATGTTCGTTTGAGCGAATGAAGCAATATAAGTTAAAGTTGAATCCCTTGAAATGTACATTTGGTGTTAATGTATGGAACTTTCTTGGTTTCTTGGTACACAAAAGAGGGATTGAACTTGATAAAAATAAAGCGAAGGCCATTTTAGAGGCCAAACCACCTAATAACAAAAAAGAATTGCAAAGGTTTTTAGGCCAAATAAACTTTTTAAAATGCTTTATTTCTAACTGTGTAGGGCGAACTAAAGTCTTTTCACCGCTCTAAAAGCTGAAAAATCAGGACGAATTCGTCTGGAAAGAAGAACATCAAAAGGCTTTTGAAAACCTGAAGACATATTTATCAAGTCCACCAGTGTTGGTGTCACCAATCCAAGGACGCCCAATGAAAGTATACGTATCGGCTGAAAAAGAATCAATAGCTGGAATGGTCGCGCAGGAAGACCAATTTAGTGAAGAAAGGGCAATTTACTACTTAAGTAGGAGGTTAACAAAATGTGAATGTAATTACTCTGCTATCGAAAAATTATGCCTTGCATTGTATTTCAGATGTACAAAATTAAGGGCTTATTTATGGCCCGTAACCATTTATTTAATTTCTAAAGTAAATTTAGTTAAGTATATGTTCTCTCACCCTATTTTACACCAAATGGTAGGCCTTTGGACATTAGCTTTATCAGAATTCGAGATACAATATATACCCCAAAAGGCAGTCAAAAATCAGGCTTTGGCTAACTTTCTAGCCGATCATCCATGCCTTGACATGCCTGAAGAAATTGAATTAGAAATCAATTCGTTCAAGCTAAAACCTTGGGTGTTGTATTTCGATAGGTCAAAAACCTCTAAAGGTGCAGGAGTATGAGAAGCATTGATTAATCCTTTAGGGATTTGCTACAAGTTCGCGTTCACTTTAGACAGGATGTGCACCAACAATCAGACCAAATATGAAGCCTTAATCGTAGGCCTAGAACTAATGATAGATATGAGAGTAAAAAATGTGATCGTTAGGGACGATTCTCAATTGGTAATTCACCAATTGATTGGTGATTTTAAATGCCAAAGTAATTCCATTATAAGTCAATATGAGATCGCCCAAGAATTGTTAGAAGAATTCGACCAAGTAGAACTTCAATGCGTTAATAGGATATATAACGACATGGCAAATGAGTTGGCCCAAATGGTCTCAGGGTACTTAAAGGTTTTGAATTGGAAGTCTACTTGTGAGTATGGAACCATATTGCCCGTGAGCCAAAGAAGGGCGAGAAGGATTAAACTTCACTGCATACAAGATGAAGATACAATGGATTGGAGAACAGAGATTAAAAAGTTCTTTAAAGAACCTAATAGAGGGATTAGCAGGAAAATGAAGCTGTGTTTGCTGAACTATACACTAATAGATGAAGAGTTGTTTAAGAAATGCTCTGATGGTGTATTGCTAAAGTGTGTAAGTTTGCAAGAAGCCAAGACGATCATGGCTGAGGTGCACGAAGGGATATGTGGAGCTCATCAAGCTGGCCAAAGGATGAGATGGTTAATTATTAGGAGTGGATATTGTTGGCCAAAGATGGGAGAATTATGCGTTCAGTATATAAAGAGTTGTTTAACATGTCAAAAGCATGGTCCAATACAAAGGGCGCCAGCACGAGAGATGGCACCTATTATTAAACATTGGCTGTTCAAGGGTTGGGCGATAGACCTGATAGGGAAGATTTATCCCCCATCGTCCAAGCAACATATTTTTGTTATAGTTGCAACCGACTATTTCACCAAGTGGGTAGAGGCAGTACCTTTGAAAGAGATCACCCAAAAGAATGTCATAGAATTTATTCGTGATCACATCATTTATAGGTTTGGAATTCCACAAACGTTGATAGTAGATCACGGAACATCTTTGAATGGGGATCAAGTGAACAAATTCTTGAGCGAGTTTGGGGTTAAATTAGTAAAGTCCACACCATATTACGCTCAATCCAACGGACAAGCAGAATCTTCTAATAAGATTCTAAAAAATATTATCAGAAAGATGATAGATGAAAATGCCAGAAATTACGAATGTCTGAATAAGGCCTTATGGGCTTATAGAACATCACCTCGATCAAGTACCAAAATTACTCATTTTCAACTTACTTATGGACATGAGGTCGTTTCGCCTATGGAAATCAACGTGTAATCCATTAGAGTGTGCTTGCAACATAAGTTAAATGATGATGAGTATACCAAATCACTAGTTCAAAATTTATTGGGGTTGGACGAATTAAAGTTGGACATCCTAAATAGATTGCAAGTTCAAAAACAAAGAATGACTAAGTTTTATAATAAAAAAGTCATAGCCAAGTCGTTTAGCCTAGGCGAATTAGTTTGGAAGACGATACTCGCTTTGGATAGCAAGGATCAAAAATACGGGAAGGGGTCACCCAGTTGGGAAGGACCATACAAAGTAAATAGTGTGTTGCCCAATGGAGCATATTATTTGGAAGATTTAGATGGCACCAAGCACGTGAGATTCATCAACGGCAAATATTTGAAAAAATATGTTCCTTTTTTATGGAAAAGTGAACAGATAAAATCGTAATCAAAACATGTTGAACGATTAAGGATAAAAAGGTCAGAGCGAAATATGTTCAAATAAATTCCTTTATTATCAAACGTTCATTACAAAGTTGCAAGATACAAATAATAGATGCTCTACAAGCTACAATTAAAAGTAAACTAATCTCCCGGTCGATCGCCGAGTAAGAGGGTGGACTGGCCTCGCACCGCCTTCCTAAATGCATCGCTGCAATAGCGGGCAAAGAGGCTGAGAAGCACTCTCAGCAAGCAAGGTGACCCACAAGCATCCCAAAAATTGTCTTCCATCATCGAACCCCTTGTAAAGAACAAAGAGACGATGGAAAGAACTTTGATGGGAAAAACTTCGCTGCTGGGAAAAACTTCGCTGCTGGCCAAAAAATATTTCCTATATCTCCTATACCAAAGGTGACATCAAGACAAGTAGTAAAATGGGCGGACCAAATAATCCATTTTTATAGAAGAAGAAGAAGGTTTTGGATTGATTGTCAGAATGCCAAACAATGGCAACAAATTGATTTCGAAGAAGAGAATGAAAATGAAGATGGAAGATGGAAAGTGCGAAGCATACGTGCATTTATATGAAGAGACAGAATATGAACAGCCACATTCTGCCTAATAAATGGAATTAAGTAACCCAAAGACTTGGGAAAAGAGGTGGAAATATCAAGAGAAAATGTGCAAAATTTTTAGCACAAAGCAGTTAGATGCTTGAAGGATTGGCGATTAAAAGACAAACGTCTAATAAATGCACAAGAAGTTAACATAGATGTTCATTAATGATGTACAAGGTTACAAAGGGAAAGTCAAATGCGAAATTACAAAAAGAAAAAGTTAAGGCATTATACGTCTTAATTACAATCCGCCCCATACCGAACGAATTCTTTCCCTAAGTTTCCCCCAGTCCTCGTTCTGCCGAGAGGAAGTGATGTTCAATTCGGCCACAACATCATCATCAACTTCCAACTTCTTATACTGCTCGACCAAAAACTTAGTTCGTTTAATTCCTTGGGAGGCGTTACGCTTTTTAGCAGCCATTCTCACCTTGCAGTCGTCCATTTTGGCTTGAAGTTCCTTCATCTGAGCAGCCAAACTGGCCATCAAAAAGTCTTCAATCATGACTTCGGAAGAGATTTCTTTCAACTCGTCCTCAGCTTTGTTGATTTCCAGAAGCAAAGACTCTTTTTCAGATACGGGGCGAAGATATTGAGTACTTTTGGCCTTCAGTTCAACATTCTTGGCCAGCAAGGAGAGGACCTCGAAATGGATAACTTTCAACGTCGCTTTAAAATCAACAAAAAGATTGAGCGACGGAAGTGTCAGTGCTTGCTCCAACTTCGCATTCAAATGCTCAAGCTTATCCTTATGTCTGACAGCACAAGCCTTACCAATGTCCATATCCATGAAGGACACGTACTCAAATATCGACTGCTTGAGGAACTTCATATCTTCTTCTGAAGAAGTAGCAGGACGACCAGCTGGAGCAGGGCGAGATGTCTTGACTTGCCCCCAAAAAGCGAACAAGTCTTGGATGGAACGCATAATCTTATCAACATCCTGCAAAGAAAATTGCCAATAGTGAAGATTCTCACTACAACGAACAAGATCGAAGTAAAAGTGAAGCAAAGATTACCTCATCAATAATCTTGGAAGATGGCATATCCCCAGCCAAGTCTGCCACCTGTGGCTCCACCATTCTTGAGGACTTCCCCTTGTTTAAGCGAAAAGATGTTGCCACAACGGGCAGACTCAAAGGAGCATCTGCAGAACTCAAAAGCAACAAATGAGAAACCAATAGCACAAGCAAAGGTAAATCATCAAAAAACTGAATTACCTTCTACTTCGATGTTTGGGGGGTCGACGCCCTAGGAAGAAGGTGGCTCATCCATTGGTTGTGATGAGGATTCTGGAACTGAAGATATCTCTTTAAGCATAGTCCCTTCATTGGTAAGTTTGGATGAAGCAGCCTCAGCGGAGGATGATGGAGCAGGAGCTGCCGACACCAAGGCCTTCAAAAGAGAGGCTGAATTTTTCTGAGAAGTCCAAATAAACCATCACCACACAGAAAAGTTTCAAGTATGGAAAAATATTCTTGTGAATAAACCAATTTAATTACCTTCCTCCTGGTGATAAGAGGGGTATCATCAACATCATCCTCCAGAATGGGAGATGCTAAGGCTGGCCGTTTGTGGCTCGGGGCACTTTTGGTTGCAGTAGGCTTGGCAGGGAGAGAAGAAGATGGACGAGCAGACTGTTTAGCGCGACGAGGAGGAGAATGACTCTGGATGGACAAAGGGATGACTAAAACAGGATGAGGGAAAGAAATGCTTGGCTGATCCAGTGAATGAAAGGCACGATTGGCATCAGTCGCAAACAATCTGCGCTTCACTGACGGTCAGTGTTATTCAAAAAGGGGATGGACGTCGCGGCTAGAATTGAAGGGGGCTAATGAAAAATGGCTCGTCAAAAGAAGATTGCGAGCATTTATAACCTCTGCCTCCGCCTTATTAATAATATGGAAGCGGTCTATCAAGTTCCTTGAATAGCAAGGAGGAACAGGCCAGGTTTGGCCGAAACCAAGTTGGCAAGCAAAAAATTGGGGAGCATATATTTCTACCCAGTCTTGGCATGGTCCCAGTCATAATATCATGAAATAACTCCCTCCCGGTTAAAAACTGGATCCAAATGAGCAGAGAGGTGCTCGCGCTGTCTATAGTGGAGGGAGGATGCACATAGTCTGGAGTCAAAAAGGGAGGAAAAGGAAAGAAAGAAGGGATTGAATCCAAAGAATAAAAGAATGAAAAATGTCCCTTCTAGACATATTTACAGGAGCCAGGGGCTCAATGGCTAGCCCATAGCAGCTAGCAGAAGGACAAGAAAATGATGGAGCACCAAGCGATGGAAAATAGGATCTCAACCACATTTGAGTGAACCAAAGAGGTCCACTGCCAGTGGGAGATGCACCATTCTTCAATTGAGATTGAAGAGAAGCTATGCCTCTATAGAGAGTAGCCAAAAAGAAAGAACATAAATTCAGAGGTCTATCACGCGCCAATTCGTGCGCTATGGGTAAATAACTCAGGGAGGGCTTTATACTTGGCACACGAAAAACATATTTATAAAGCCAAACCAGAAGAAAGACCACTCACTCAGTATGGGAAGGCTCAGCGCTCGAGTGGTTATAAAGGGTTTGCAGGCTTGAATAAGACTCGGTAAGGTTTTTACCAAACTTTGGGGCGCCACCAGAAACCAAGATATCAGGAAAAATGGTATCGCCCAAAGGTGGCAGATTCACTAGGGCCCCAACATCCCTTAAAGTAATAGACATGAGGCCAAGAGGGAAAACAAAGGTATTATACTCAGAAAACCAAAAACTTAAAGCGGTTGAAAAAAGTGCTGAATCAAAAGTAGGGGGTTGAAGAGAGATTTCTAATAAATCAGAAATCTTAGCATTATCAAAAAGTGCCTTAGTAGGACCATGGTCCACAAGGCGAGCATGCCACCTACGGAAAACTACATCAGATTTAGGCCAAGTGCGAATACCTCTTTCGCGAAGCGGCCCCAGCGGCAGAGAGTTTAGAAATTGAGGGCCTTGAGTACAAGGAAACAGCTAGCCCACTGCCGCTTGTTCGACTGCCTCTGCATTGTTGAAAAAAAGACCTAGGTAGAACTCATTGAGTTCGACATTGGCAAGTGCGAGAAAGTTCGGAATTATGTATGGACGATTAAGGAGTTTTTGAAAGTCTTCAAAACTAAAGGAGTCGCCAGATTGAGATTGTGAAGTAGCCATTAGAGACGAAATGAAGTTTTTCAGAGTTACGTAGCAGGGAAGCAAAGAGATGAACAATAAAAATGTGAGAGAGAAGCGCGAAAAAAGTGAGGCGTGATTTAATGGTGCAGTGAAATGGCGTATTTGGGGGGTTATAAGGGTTTGCAAAACGTCGCACCTTTTCAAGCTATAGAAGAAAACAATGATTGAAATTCTTGGGAATTTCGAATGTTGCTGGAAACACAAAGTGAATATGGCAAAATTTAATAATTGGTATTAATTCTGCCATATTGGGGGATAATTGTTGACACATAAAAATTCAGCCAAATCGAACGGCCCAAAGAATGAAGCCCAATTGGAGGATCCCCAAATCAGATAGCCCAAAGAATGAAGCCCAATCAGACAATGCAGGATGAAGGCCCAAATAGGAAGGCCCATGAACGCGGTAACACCATCGCCTAAGCTTGCAAGTCGCCCAGGATCTGAGCAAATGGAGTGTCATGCAGTCACCTAGAGCTGCTACTCTATTCTCGCCCAAGGTCTTAGCAAACATGAAGTGTTATGGTTATCAAGAAGCGCAGTTATCAAAGCAGTTATTAAACAGCCCTATCACGTTCCACGATTCAAGAAATTCAATTGAAGACGGTTGAACGACAAAGAGTAATGGCAGCAGTTAGAAAAAGCAGTTCCATGACAAGTTAGCCATTACGAGGAAAAGTAGACAGTTATAGAACGATCAAGCAGTTTTTAGGCGGTTGATCACAAAGAGATCATCCAGGAAGTATAAAAGGAAGAAAAGATATAGAGCAAAGGACCCTGAATCAAAAACTCTCAAACAGAGAATATGTAACTTTAAATTTCTTAATTTAGATTTAAACACTTCTTTCAGTAACTCGTGTGCTTGCGCCCCTTGGAGGCATTCTGTTTTTACTTTCCAATTGTAAAGTCATCGCCAATAAATACGCCTATTTTTGGGACTTTGTCTCAAGAGGTTTGTCCCTTACACAATCGTCTGATCCATTTTTAATTGTTAGCGACTAACCCGCGCGAAACACATATACAATGAATGTGGGTTCTCAATCTGATCGTTGAGGACTTATTCGTAGGGCATCCAATGAGCCAAAGAAAGCTCAAAGAACTCTGTCCCAGGTTCTTGCTCGAGCTCTGTTCGGAATAGTGGTAGCTTTGATTTGTCAGGGTCCTTAAGTAAATTAGCCGTACCAATTAATGATACTTTTATTCCACTGATCTTACTGCCAGTGGGCCCAACTGCCACCGGATGGAATTACTCTTGAATAGAGTCACAAAAAGTTGTAAATCATTTTTATGGTAACTTGAGTTTTGTAGCCTCATTTGGGAGTGCTGACGAAACACTGAACAGTTTTAAAGAAAAAAACGATTAGAATCTTATTTACTGTAATATTGGCGATATGTACGCATCATCATTGTTCATTTTATTAACAAAAAAATTGCTGATTTCCTCTATCCGTCTCTGTATTTATCAAACTTCCCCCCACTCTTTGCTCCGTGTCTTGAAGATGGTAGAAGAAAGACGAACAGATACGTAGCCCCCGTTTGAACCACATTATTGTAAAAATGAGAATAAAAAATATAGTCGTTATGAACCTCACACAAGAGATAAAAAGTCAAATATGGTGGCTTGATTTAATAGATAATGATAATATTTTTCATTTTAATGAAGAAATAACGTGACTCAAAAGCTCTTTGTTCATCTTTCATGAACAAGTTCAACATATACCTATAAATATTTGGGTGGAGTGGGGTGCATATATCAAACTCGCGGCTAGTCTTTGCCCCATACCTTGAAGATGGCAGGAGGGAAACAAAACAGATTGACAAGCTCTAGATCCAAAAATGGCATAGCATGTGTAAAGATGCGACTAAATGTACAGCAGGCGTCTTTTCTTGTTACTTCTGCTCAAAATACTGCAAGTACACATCATATATATAATTTACAAATGGAGGAAAGAATTGGATAATCACCATAATTATTCATACTGCAAATTATTTATCAAGATATCACAAACATATCACCACATTTGAGCATAATACAGAATAATTATCACATTTTATGATATCAGTGACTTGAATATAGCAATTCTGCTCCAGCATACTTAAGAGTAAGTTTTACTATTTTTGCATTCAAAGGGACAGTCACTAGAACAGATCATCAGCTTCATCTATTATGAGAAGACGTCAAAGGTTTTCAGTTGGGGGTTTTATTTAGAAAGTGTCACTATTATTCCCCAAACAAGAGAAAAGAAATAACAACCGTGATGGTTTAATATGCAACTCGATAAAAGAAAAAAATGATTTCAGAATGATATCAACTGAATTTTTGTAAGCTCTTTGAGTTGTTAATCGGAGCAAAAAATTAACTTAAAACAGGCAAAGGTGACAGGGCATGAGAAAACCAATACCTCAATGACAATCCTCCGAATAAATTTCTCATTCACAGCTTCGTGCGCCTTTTCAGTTTCCGCTTCGATCTCTTCCTGTAAAAGGGAATAAAAAATTTGGAGCAAGAAATTAGAATGACTAATAGCCAAGAAAACCTAAAAGGATATTACTTCTATGTTGTCTAACAGATACCAGGACTAGAACCAGATTGAAACCCTTACAAGGTTTATAAGATTTTTAATTACCTCTTGGTTGGCTTGCTGATCCCAAATACGCCCTTCATCAATCCATTTATATCAACAGAACGGTCCTGCATGATTTTATCATGATATATCTTACTACCTATTTCTAAGATTAGTTCTTCTACTTCTTCCAATGTTTGGTCCACATTGAGCTGCAGCTGTCCTTTTCTGATGACAGTCACACTGAAACCATTCGCCTTGGCTTCTCGAAAAGCATCCTGCAGAGAATCAGAAAAGGTGAAGTACATTATTCGAGTTCGCCCCCAAGAAGAAAACTTCATTTTTTCTCTTAACCATTTTCCTGGGGGTGGGGGAGTTTTTCACAAATATAAAGAAAGATAAACATCACATTCAAAAGTAACCGAAACAAAATCCATGAGAACACAATCGAAGAAGCATAAAGGTATGAAATACCTTGGGAGGTCTGGCAACAACAAAGGCATTTCCATTTCCTAGAATTTCCATTTGAGCTTGTATAATGTAACAAAGATTCTTACAATCACCAGCATCCTCAAAAGCAATCACATGATACTGCTTTGGGTCCAATTCAAGATCAGCAGCCATCTCCAGTGAGTAGAAACCCACTCTCTGCTCCCCATTTTCTACTGTGTACAATTCTATGCACTGCAAGCCAGAAAGTCAATAAAAGTACTAATTCAGCCATCACTTTATAGATACTAATATTGGTCTGCAATCAAATGAAAAACAAGGGCAAGAAGTGTACTTATATTGTATTATCTTACAGTAAGGAATGATGTTTGCCTTTATTCACATTAGAATGTTTGGATAAACACTACAGGGTAACAGGATGTACCAGTACGAAGGGTAGATCTAGCCACCACAAATAATCTTCTTCCTTTTCTTCTGCATATTCACGATACTTGTTAACAACAGCTTGAGGTCCAAATAGTTCCATTTCTCTTTTGACTTTTTCGAGTTTTTCCTTAACGAATTTACGACCCTTCTCGGGAATTTTGTCCATTAGGTCAGCTGCTTCCTGTATTTCTTTCTCAGTGATCCATCTATCCAAGTCTTTACCCATTTCCTTCATTACACCTCTGACTTCTGGGTCTGTTTCTGCATTGTACGACTCCAAGAATCCTTGGGACCATTTCTTAGTGTGTTGCCAGTACTCCCTCCCAGACCTTTTGCCAGCTCTCATGGAACCATCACTGCCTTCTATAATAGTCTTTGAAGATATTGTAGCCTCTTTCCGAAGTTCTGTACTTCCATCAGAGACATCTTTTGACCTAGGCATATTGTCATGAGATGAAGGTTCTTCAGATTTCTGAAGGACATTTTGGTCAGTCTTCTTTACGAGAAATGAATCGTTAATGCTTTCACCAAGAAGTTCTTTTCTCTGTTCTAAGAAATTGTTAAGGAACTCGGGATTCTTTTCTGCTGGGGGAACTTTCCACCGAGGTATGATTTTCTCTGGTGGATCATACAAGCTAATGCCATCTACAATAACAAAAAGAAGTCACATTAGAAAATCTATCTTATCGAATAATAGAAGAAGGCAAGGGTAGATCCAGGATTTAAAATTACGGTGAATCTGTCATTCAACATAATTAGCAAAATTATTGAATTATTCAGTTTCATATTAAATACTATTAGATCAAAGAAGAAAGAAAAAGTTTCACCTGCTCCATAATCAAGGTTCTCAATGTTGGAATGGAAATATTTGTGCAGATTCATTAGCTTCTCATTTTCCTGTTCAACTTTCTTCTCAAGGCCAGCAAAAAATGAACATTTATCTTCTTCATCTACGAGATAAAACGGATCTCTTCCTGAAAGTTCGTTTTCTCTAACTTTGAATACAATATCTCTGAGCTTTTCATCTTTCATCCACTCGAGTTCATTGTCATCTCCTAGGGACTTAAGCTCTAACTCTTGATTTGTATTTTCCCTTGCCATCCAGTAGTTATCTCTAAAGCCAGCTCCAATCTTTTGCACAATGGGCTCAAATTCTTGAAAATTTTTCTCAATCCAGTTTTCCTTATTTCGAGATGATGCTATCTTTGCACTTCCGCCATTAACTTCATTACTGTTGGTTGTTTCAGGCATTTCAAGATCCATCCCTGCTGCAATGTTTTCAGTACCTTCAGAATTATGCTTCTCATGCGAAGAAGATGCTTTTTCCAACAAGCTTGAATCTTCATGACCTCTATTTTGACTGCTGAGGCTCACTCCATGACCTGAGGGCATCCAGCTGTTATCTAGATAATTTAGGCCATTCACTTTTCCGTCTACCACTTCAAAGTCCCCATTGTTAGCTGAAGCATGTTCCTTTACCTCAGAACTGGAATCTTTGTGACTTCCACTTAAAAATGAAGAGTCGGAAAATTTGATATTGTTGTCAGATGCTTCATTTGTACTTGGTATAACTAAAACAGTGTCAACTTGTTCTTTAATTCTGGCTACATGTTCTTGATTTACGTCTGCTTTGTCATTCTTTCTAGAGAGGTATTCTCGAGCTTCTTTAACGGATTTTATGACCCGCAATTTAGTTCTCACAGAACTTTTACCAGAATGTAAATTAACTTCATTCAAATATGAGGAGTTCAAACCAAGTTTCATGTTGCTAACCTCAAGTGTCGAATTCTCGCTGTCATCTGAATTTGATATGTTACAAATTTGCATCGGAATTTCTTCTATTGAAGCTTCATCAGTAGGAAGTCCAATATTTTCCTTGAAATCACCAAATGATGTAAGCATAGAAGTTTCTTCAGAATCTGTAATATCCATTGCCTGTCCATTAGGAAGGTCATTGTGAGACCTCGCACCACCATCCTCTCCATCACTATTGTCCTCTGAAGAACCTTTTTGCTCAAGTTCCCGTGCATGCCTCGCCATTGCTCTGATTTCTTCAATTTTGTCATTAAAATTGTTAGGTTTATAACCCGAATACTCCATTACTGCCAACTCATTATCCAATACATTAGCTTTAATAATGTTGTTCACAACTTCTTCCTTATCAAGCTGAGGCCTCCGGAGATATACACTTGTTGACTCTGTGGAATCCTGCATAACTTCTACACTACCCTTCACCATTTTCTCTCTCTCCATTCTAGCTTTCATCTTCCTCCTCAACATTTCCTTCTCCAACCTTGTGTATTCCTCACTATCTTCCCTGAATGTGAAGACTCCTCTAACTGCCCAAACCACAAATAAACCACACAATACTATGAACCCAACTCTCGACATTCTAGAAAATGTGCCTGGCTTTATTTTAACACCCTGAATCACGTCCAGAAAATCTGATTTTTCACCTGACATTACAAACTTCACCACTGAACTATTCTTCGGAATCACCCCGCTACCCCTCTCCATTTCTCTAGCCAAATCTTTAGCAAAAGAAATTTTAAAATTCACTTCAGCTAAGCCCTCGGTTTCATTATCATCCCCCGGATTTACTTGACTTCTTCTCAAAATTTCATCTTCGTTCACAATTACCCTTTTAATTTTACCTTCAGTATCCTGAAAAGCAGTAAATATAGGACCAGTTCCAATGCCCCACATTTCTGTATCCTTCTTATACTGCTCAACCCAACTCTCTAACTTATTCCACAAAACTGACTCACCCAAAATCTTTCTTCTCGGTTCTGTTTCCGGTTCTATAACACTGCCACGTTCGACATTATTATCACCAAAACTCTTATCAAGATTGCTCATTTTGTCTAGATTACTGTTTTCTTTACCATAACTATCAAAATTAGATTCAGGAATATCAATTTCATTGAATTTATGAACTGGGTTTTCGATATCATTCACCTGTTGTTGGGGTTCAGTGAGTTTCTTCCTCAGATAATTTTGGCGGTTTGTGGGTCTGCCAAAATGAGCTGAAACTTGGAATTTCTTCGAGCAGGGTAAACAGAGAATAAACTGAGGCTGTAAAGAAGGACTTCTAGAGTTGGGTACGGTTACTTTTGATGGGTATTTCATGTTTTTCCATGTTGTGAAGGGGAAATTGTGGGATAAAAATGGAATTTTAGAAGAAATTTGACAATTTATGGAGACGATAGAGTTCAATGACTCCATGGATGTGAAGAACAGGAGAGAGCACTTAAAACGATGCCTAAAACCCTGGGGAAGTTTTTAGGCATCCAGTGAGGATTTATCTGCAGCGTCAATTTTTAAACTGAAAAACCGAATTATGCCCTATAAATATTTCTTTTTTTCAGTAAATTTCTAAAATAATTTCGAGAACTTTGCTTTCTACAAAGTGCGTAAATCCATTTACTGGAATGTAGCATTCATTTTTGGACGACTCAAGGCACGGTTATGTACAAAGTTTAATCTTGTATATGTACAATCTAGTTCAAATGCAGATCATGCATTAGTCCCAAATATTATACATACGACCTTCAATGAGAATTTTTTCATCTCAACGTGGTCTTAGATTAAGAAGTGTTCGAGCCACATTATTTTGGTAATAATGCATTCTTGAATAATGTATTGATGGAAAATGTGTGATTAAAAAATAAGGAAAAGTTTTTTATCTACGTGTAATATTATTTTATTGAAGAATGTGTAGTTGAAATAATGTCAAATCACTGTTTACAAATGTATTTTTTTGTAATAATGTGACTCAAACAGACCCTTAAAAATGAAAAATAAGTTCAATGAAAAATTAAAAAAAGCAAAAGTTTAGACAGATAAGAAAATGTACACTTGCTTAGCAAGTTTCAAAAATATCTCTCTGTATTGAACTCACAACATCAGCAATTTCAAAAATAAAAGCTTATTGATAAGAGCTGAAACCTCCACAACATATACATACATTTCTTGCCAACATTAAACATATCGAACCACTAATAACAGTTAACAGAAAGTTCGACATGAACGGGTAAAAAATAAAATAAAAATAAAACAAAGCAGCATTTAACTGCAAAGATTTGGTATGCACACTCCACCATCTGGATTCTGCTGTTCCTTCCATATTCGCCCTGTTACACGAAGCTTAAGCTCTTTTCCATCTCCTCCCGAGAAAAAAAGTGCCATATTACGCTGTATAATGAGGCCGTCATGGCTGTCCCGAACTTTTCTATGACTATCCCGAATGCTCCGTGGGGTGCCTTCCCAGATAAGTTTCCGGCCATTCCCCCCAACCTCCAAGCTATAACTGTAGTTTCGAGCCTCCACTTCGTCTCCCATGAATCGAAGAAATGCCATATAAACAGGAGCCGTACCAAGTTGAAAAGCTTCAAAATGAAGACAGAAATACTGGCCAAAACAATGGAAAACCTGAAAAAAATGATGGGCAAAGACTTCAGCAGTTACAACGCACAAGGACATCAATTGTGTACACACTCAATATTCAAAACGGGAAAGCTAGAAAATAATCAAGAAAGTTTGGCATGGATTAGCTGGGTTCAAGATTAACATTGATGTCGCAATAGAATGAATTCTATTTGATAATTACGCAAAGCATTTCCAGTTATGGGCATGGGCGTGGAGACATTACATAAATTACAAATATTATTATTTTGTTCCGAATGGAGTTGCAACACCGCAAGTTAGAAAAAGAGAGTAAACAAAATTAACATGGTCTCATGATCTTGTCACATTAGATCTCCAAACAGATCTAGTGATGTGCAGAGCAGGTTAATGGCAAGACGAATTTACGTAGAGAACCCTAAATTCATTGGGAATTATTGTCTCGCTGGAGTTGCAACACAACTCAGGATCTAATCAAACAGCAAGTTGTTCGGTGAACCCCCTTAACTGTTGTTGCTATGAGCCATTGAAAAGCCTAATGAGTCAAATGGGCATTAAAATCCTTGAAGGTACATTATATATTATATATATAACATCTTTTCAGCAACAAAGATGAGATAAAATCCAAACCAAAATGAGAAGGAAAAGAGTATCCTTACAGTCAGCATCCATGTAGCGTTCTCCACATCTTGAGGATTTGATTTAACATAGCGGTGATTGAATGTGCAACCGGAGTGCATATCTACCTTGTGATCATCTCTCAAATGAGAGACCAGGTATGGTATATCCCCGACTACTGAGCACTCCGAGCCAGCATATGGGCAATTGTAAGGCCTAAAATTACAAACCACCTCGTGCTTCAACTTACTGTAGTACGGTAAGATTTGTGGGCATCCGAGGGAGAAATACTTGCAAGGAAGTTCAAGTGATTCTGCAACTTTTTCAAGCGCTAAACATCGAATATCACCAAGTTCTTGTCTACAAGTGGGACATTGATTGTGAACCCGTACTTTACAGGTGGAACAGAGTGTGTGTCCATTGTGGCACTGCAGTAAAAAGACACTTTATGAATCTGCGGAGCACTTAAATGCGATCAATATTGTCAACACGCATAAAAACTAAACGCAAAAATATGATTTATAAGTACACTCGCAAACCACTGTGACTCTGTGAGTGCATTTGATAGTGTTGTTCTGCTTAGTAGATTGCACCAGCCTCTTTTGACAATGTGATGTCAAGAGAGCTCATAAAATAAATTTTGCTTCATTCATAAAGAAATACAAAAGTACATCAGACGATAAGAACAAAAAAGACAGGTTCAGTTCAAGGTATTGATATGAAGAGGAGCTGCATGGTTCCAGTTTTAGGTCCGTGGAATCTGTCTACACATATACTATCCATGTGTTTGCATGTTTTTCTATGACTTGAAGTAAAGCCTGTTTACAAAAAAAAAAAATGTCTCAGAGCTCATACCAGAGATACGAGAGTTGATATCTCAGAGACCCTTGACGAATAGGTGAGCCACTATTTCATGACAAAAGCAATCCAGACGAATATGCACTTGGAATGCTAATTCATAAAGTGAAAGGAATATGCCTAAATCCATTTTAGTAAGACAACATGGAAAACTTTCTTCCAAGAAAAACCAGGTAGCTCCACAACAATGATTGAATGAGACAAGGGATGGCAAAGATTTCAAAGCCTCTTGTCCATCCAAGATACAAGTTACACCACGATTTTGAATCAAAAAAGAGATTTCAAGAAATGATAGATCTATTCACTCTATCAATATAACCGAGCCAGATCTCATGTATCATAAGGGATATGCCTTTTCTTTGATCAAGAACAAATTGATAAGAATATAGCAAGACTAAGATACAGTATCACCGGGCTTCAAATTGGAAAAGGTAAAGGTCAAGGGTCGAACTGGAGGCTAAGAAATAAATAATTAGGTTATGAAATTTAATTTTCATCGATGCTCAATTAGATTTTCACATCAACAATATCAAAATCAATTTATAAAGAGGGGAAAAAAATACTATTCTTTTCCTCTTCGATATTTGAGCATTACTGTCTCAATATAGTCAAATCTGCTCATTCTAAAAATAATACCCACATTCAACACACACTGTCTCTAAAAAAGTACCTAACTCCACTCTTTATTTCTCTATCATAGGAAGAGCTAAACAGGAAAATGAAAGGGAAACTCAAACAGCGCCACAAGCCAATCTGCAATGCCCTTATTCCACTTCTTCACCATTCATCTCTACCTCTCTTTTTTATAGTTGGTCAGCTTCTCCACGGGAGGAGTTAAAGTCTCTTAGGTGTAGGCATCACCCATATAGCGGGAGAATGATCATATTGGATTTAATCAGGGGCGGACCCACATGGGGTCATATGGGGTCAAATGAACCCACAAAATTTTGCCCCTTTTTTTTTTTTTTTAACAATCTACTTTGATGCATTCATCGGGATCCCAAATAAAGTCAAAATATTGCATTCTTAATATCATTTCGAAATACTCATGACCTAATTTTTCACCCATTAATGGCATGCGAAATGGTCAACTATAGCAAAAGTTATGACATGTTAAAGTAGGTCCTTTGAAACTAGTATTTTGAGAATTTCGATAATATCCTAATTTTAAAAATTCGTTTACGATTATATACTATCTGAATCCACAAATTGTCTATGTCATGTGAAAGTTTGTTTCGAAAACTACATCGTTTTCATATCGAATGATCCAAACGGATATCGAAGATAGTTAAATATGTATCAAACGTATGCCTCAAAAAAGACGTCTAACTCGTTTTTTCTTCTAAAAAATTCAATTAATTATTATTTTTGCACGATAAATTTTTCAATATAATTTATATCGTTCATTCAGAAGTCTTACATGAAATATGACGTAAATTTTTTAGGATCGTTACGGATTAAATGCAATTAGAATTACTTTCAAATTATATTTGCTTTAAATTTGAATTTCATTTACTTCCTGAACTAAACTTGAATTTTATTTCAATTCATTTAATTTCTATATTCTTAGCATTTGCCAGTGAAATGATAAACAAAACTATACAAGTAGTAAAATTTATTTAATAATATTAATAACGATGTAATTATACGATGTTTTCAAAGTGTCAAAATACATATTAACTTATTTTCATTGATATTATGTTGTTTATAAAATTTTGACCCCACAATACTAAAGGTCTGGGTCCACCCCTGGATTCAATTGAATGGTACCAACGAAATCGGTTAGTACTTCCCTTGGGATAACAGATTGATCTTTCCCAAAAGCTCACCTCGACGGGAAGGTTTGGCACCTCGATGTCAGCTCTTCACCAATGGGGGGCGCACGGTACTTCTCGACTTTTTTGTTGTTCTGTAATACCCACCAAACTGCCCTTTCTTTTTAACCTTTTTGTTCTCCACATAGGCACATACTCACAAGGTGCATGCCGAGGAAAATATTAAAGCTCTTGAGAAACTAGCTCATGAAGATGGGTGAAGACTGAAGATGAAGAAGATTATTCAATGAATTTCCTTCTTTCAGAAAATCAATTATAAAAAATGTGTTTGTGCGGCCAGTTCACCAACTTCTTGCCGGCTTCTTTCTAAACAGTTTTAGCCATGTAATCCAGCCAGTTCTTGTTTCCAGGCTGAACTGGCCTGTCTGGTGCATTTTTGAAAATAGAGGCTAATCATTCAACACAAATCGAATTATTCAGGTTTAGTTAATAAGAAAGATTAGAAAAGCACAAGGTAACTCCCTTGAAGTATGAAAGCAAAGGTTACAGGTCTAAGGCGCCTTGGTTTCATTAAAAGAAATAGTTGGGCATTTATTGTTTGAGGGGAAAAATCACGGCATGGAAAGATGATGCCTATTTTTATCTTCTTTTCCTTACTCTGCATTCCAGGTGTAATATCACCATGGCTAGAAAGGCAATTTTTGAACACCAGAAGCCCAACGAAGAGTGAAAACTATGAGCTAAAGCCCTTATTCGCCAATTGACTTTATAAAGACCTTTTGTTACAGCATCGAACATATTCGTTTTTCTTTCCTTTCTTTTTCTAAAACTGGGGGTGGGGGTATAAAACAGCATTGACTAAGTTAAAATTCTGCATCCTAAATGCACATTTTTAGTCAATGACAACCAGAATCCAAAAATAGAGGTTCTTTTTTTGAACAATAATAATAGATCTCCAATTTTTAACAAAAAGCTTCGCTTCTGCATTCAATTCAACCAACATCAGATCATGTCACCTTTTCAGCCGAAATATAACAGATGAAGAAAGATAACAAAAGATCACAACTTCAGTATAAAGTATAAGATACTCATTTCTTGATATTAAATAATTGATGAAAGCATTTAATGATCTCATAAGGAATTTGGATGACTAGGGCTTTTTCAGATCCATAATCATGCTTGGCTCTTTTGGCCTAAGGCACAGATAATGCCAACTGGCATATCTATAATGACCATTTAAAAATGAACTTCTTCAACAATTTTAATGCTGGCCCGGGCCTAATGCTCCTTTAACTATCTCTTCTGATCTCAGTAATCCACATATGAGATATGGTTTATTTTTCTGTTATATTCTTTCCAAACTCCAAGTCATAAGATGACCCAAGTTTCCTACATACAATTATCACTGATCGGTTTAATGGGATTCACCTTACACCAGATGAAAATCTGAGAGAGAGATTTGAGAGACCAATTCGGAAACCAGTTTTTCAGCATCATGAACATGATACAAGACTACTTTTTCCAAATCGACAACATAGCTTATTCTGAAAAATAAAAGGCTATTTATCCATTATCCTAACATGCTCTTCTACAAACCAAATTCGCTGCATCAGCATCATATGTATACAAGAAATAAAATGCAGGAGAGCCCGATAACCCATTTTTTTAATTCCTAATAAAATTCAGCAATTTCCCAAACCTGGAACGCAAATTCCAATCAGCACATCCTTTTTAAAAGGGTCTACCTAGTACATACTACTGCCAAGATCAAACAGAAAAAGCTACAATCTTGCATCGATTAACCCATCAAGATAGCTATGGATAACCCAAGTTTCTTCAAAATGAACCAAAATTACAAGAAAAAAATAGAATCTGGAATGAAATCGACACAAACCAATTAATCAAAATTGGAAAAAATAGGGACAAAAAGCAAAAAAGGGCAAAACCTGGTGGATAGGAGGGTACATAGAATTGGTACAAACAGGGCATTCAAGAAGCTCATGGACACTGGAGCCTGGATGAATCACCACACTGTTGAGATTATTAATGCTAGATGGCTTGGAAGATGAAAACTTAGAGTAAGTATGGGGGTGGGGGACCTGATCCGCATCAATGCCATCAGTGGATGATATGCATTCAATTCGAGACTCCATTCTTGCAGATCCTTTTTTCTATTCTTCCTTGACAAATTTGTAGATCAACTATTGTACATCACAAGTAGTTTTTGACGTGGGTACATGTATTTTCTTGATGGGTTTTTCTCAGTCATGGTTTCGAATCGGTTATCAGTAAAATCTGGAGTTTTCCGACTATGGAGAGAGAGAGAGAGAGAGAGAGAGAGGAGTTCTCTAGAAGAAGATGCTTTCCTTGATAGGGCTAACCTTTCTCATGCTTTTTCCGGAGTGAGAGCATCTGAAGGGGTAGTTAAATTATGCCCGGGTTTAGGCCCGAGTCTACGCATCTGTTAAGAAGAGAATTTGTGAAAATTGATTTTTCTTTTTTTTTTAAAGTGATTAAAAAGTAGAATAAAATTTAATTTACTTGCAAAATTATTTTATTCAAAAAATGTGGTTAAAAATGAGTTCAAAGATAAATGAATTTTTTAGACTGATGCTCAATCCTGAGCTTAGAATTATTTTGAAAAGAACTCAAATTTAGGTTTAACCTAGAAATTGCTTTATTGTTTTAAAAATAATTGAAGCTTAGATGGTGTAAGAAAATCTCACTTCACTTGAAAATATCGTTAAAGTGTTCACACCCATCACTCGTTAAAATTTTCTCAGTTTGTTTCGACACAACTAATTACATTGCATATGAGGTTATCATGTGATATAAATTGCCATCCAAATATTTTTTAAATAATTAACATATACAAGAAAACGTAATGTGACTTTAGTGTTAGTTATATTTCTAGGCTTAAACCATATAGTAAATCCGCTTTTTTACTTTAACAACTTTTGCTGACTTGACGTGATAAGTAACGTCGTTTGGTCACACGTTGACAATGAATGAGGGGAGAAACTTCGCAGTCTTTGCCAACAAAAAAATACAAAATGCCCACAAGGTCGGTTGATCAACAACAACTCCACAATTGATCAATGCTCATATACAAGGTCACTCCAAAGACATAATGCCCACAAGGTCAACAATCACCATCAACTTGACAGTTGATCAGTGCTCAATCAAGGCCTCCGATAATATTAGAGATCAAAATATTAAGGAGGGGTGACAGTTGGCAATTTTTTGCATACTCTACCATTGGACTCATGTATGGATTGGTACATGTCAACGAAAAAGACAGAATACCCACATAGGTTGACTAATCACCAACAATTTGACGGTTGATTAGTGCCCGATCAAAGCCTCTAATCACTACTATGATCAAAAGATTAATGAGTGTTTACACTCGGGAAATTTTTGCATACTTTGCCAATGGACCAATACATAGATAGTAAAAGTCAATGAAAAAGGGAGAATGTACACAAGGTTGACTAAATTAATCACCCTTGAATTGATCAAAAGATTAAAGAGTGGTGAAAATTGGTAAATTTTTGCTAACTTTACCATTGGATCCATGTACCTTGAAGTTGATCATAGTCAAGCGGTGATATCCTTCACATTTTTCATTATTCCTTTGATCTCTCGACTACCTATTATGTACTATTTTAATTAAATAATGTATATCGATTAGAATAAAAGGCATAATATGTAAAGACGTTTTAGTTTTAATAATACAATGCAATTAATTAAACAAAATTATACATTAAGCCCTTGTTTGATCCTCCATTTTGGGGAAATAATGCATCATAAATAGTAGATTGATGGAAAATGTGTGGTTAAAAATTAAAGAAATTTTTTAAATATATGTGTAATATTATTTTATTGAAAAATATGTGATTAAAAATAAATTTTTAAAAGAATGAGAATCAAACAAGGACTAATAAATTGTGCTCTCATTGTACAATTTTTAGATCATGATGTCAATAAGCTTAAATATATTTCTAAAAATCTTTATGAATATCTAACAATATTAACATGTTTTGTTTAATGATGATGTTTTGTTGGTCCAAAAAGCCTCCTACCTACCTAGAGTATAATGTCTTGATAGTCGAACAATAATATCGTCATCTGGTGTTTGTTTATCGAGAACAACGTGATTACAATTTATCTTTATAAATATCACATCTTCTAAAATAGCACCGATATGTCCTGATCTAATCTCAATTCAATTATGTGACACGACGACGACTCACGAAGATAAAACAAAAGGTACATACCTTATTAATGGGCACTATCTAACTCATAAGAACCAACTAGGTACCTTTAAAGATCATGTCGAAACAAATATAGTGACTACACAATTGAATAATGCTACATAGCATTAGTTTAAATGACTGAAAGCTTCACGAGTTACAATTGTTGAGCACCCCTGGTCCTACATGGTATTACTTAACAAAAATAAACAATGAGAGCCCAACAAACAAGATATCATGAATTTTATATCGAATGTAAGTTTCAAAAGTCAACAATGAGAGCCCAACAAACAAGATACTTATTTCTTGATTAGGGATACTTCTCAATGTCGTATATTTATCATTTTTTTTTCACAATATCAAACCCTGACTTAACAATCAAACAAAATCTGTAACACCCTCAAATCTAAAAATTTGATTATAAATTTTTCTTTAATATAAAAGATATTAACGACTTTCACTTAAGAAAATAATTTTAGAAAACTTTTATATTTAATAAAAATATAAGATGATCAAATTAAAAGTTAAACTTATTTCAAATTGAGTCAACATTGAATGTATTAGTATCGAGTCCGTCTCACCACAAATAGTCTTCTCGAATCATCATGTCTTCATCATCTAAAAATGGTGAGGGGTAACGTGGAATGAGCTAACGCTTAGTAAGCAAATCTCATACATATGATGTACACGTGAATTATTTCAAGATAAAAATATTTCTCAACATGTATCCCCTTTCTTTCATTTATTTAAAAAAAAAATTAACATTAACGTCGTGAATCGCCTATTTAATCAGAATGAAGTGGATAGTTAATATTTGGAACCCTGCCAAATCCTACCGGTATTACCGCAAAGCGGTTAAAATTATCATTATCATTAAATATCGACCATTGGTCGGGTGTACCCCACGTCCCATTTCCCATTCACACCTTTCATGGCATATACATACACTTCGTACTAAAAATATTTGGGATACATTACTTTTTAAAATATTCATTGACTCTTGTTATTTGGAAATTTTTTTTTTCTTCGAACTTCCTGAATACTTATGGATGCACTGATGTGCATGAATATGTCATGAGAAGTATTAATGACATAAAATGTAATAATTAAATATCAAATTCACATAAGGACAATTTAAGTAACATATTTGTACATTTAACTCTATGACGTACACATGAAAATAATGAGAGGTTTACTTACCTTTAACATTTAGCAACTCACTTTCTAAATAGTAGGTGGAGATGTCCTTGATTGCCTACTACTCGTCATGCCAAAATTCCTAGTTCATTATCATTGATTAAAACAAGGCTTCCCCAAACCCATCATTTGACGTTATTATTTTACGAGACTCATTATATGTTATCTCATTTTTAATACCACTTTAGTATTTATCAAGAACTGAAAAGAAGCTTCAAATTAACTATGATCATGCATTTTAGATTCATAAAAATGAAGAACAATTTTTATATATAAGTGCATTTTAAACTCGCACAAGTGAAAAAAATATCTTAAACTTCGTATGTTTCTATATTAATTGGTGTATCCATGGTTCCACTGCAGTGAGAGATTCACATTAAAGCAGTACCTACAGTTAAAATGCACAAGAAGAATTTACTAACAAAAGATTTAAAACATGTAACGATGAGTATAAGAAGAATAATTCACTAATGTGCATTAAAATGAATTAGAAATCACAAAACTTATAACCGGCGCACCATTGATCAATAATTATGAATGTACAAAATTTCATATTCCTGCATATAAGATTGTTTTTCCCTTTTCATCAATAGATAGGGGCTATTGTAAGTATTACGCCTTAGGTCTAATCAACTTTGGACATAAATACTTTCGATATATAATTAATGCAATTTAATAGCAAATCTATTATTTAATTAATAGACAATTAAATAAGTAATAGAGTCCGTAGATTCAAATCTTCATAATTTGTTAATCATAAGGAGTTGTGATTGTGAGATACAAATTACATCTGATTGAATCTTAAATCGTCCGTGATCGTAAGTAATAACGAGATACGGATATCGTTATTACGGATAGACCATCATATGTGGCATTTCTTACTTATAAAGTAAGTAACTGATCTCACAAGTTAAAGTGTGGTGACACTTAAACGAACAAGTGGATGTTTTGTTATAGAACAAAACGTTGGAGACCCACCGAGAGATTCCACGTGGATAACTATCTGAGTGTCAGTGGTTAATCTCTAACGTTCGATAGTGGAATTGGTCCTTTGACTTGAGGTCGTCATGGTACATTCTATGAGAACAGTCATACTTTGGCGCTGTTGGATGTTGCTCTACAAAGGACCGCTAATACGGCATCGTTCGAGTACGTCAAGAATCATATGAAAGTTGTGATTGACCAATAAAGGATTTGTCACTCTTAGATAGTAGAAGATTATGATCTGCGTTTCATTCAATTAAGTCGATGATGAAATCCTTGGCCAAGGTGTACTCATAAGTCGAAAAGAAGTTTTCGACTTATATTGACTTAATAGTGGAGTGAAAGATACGATCGATAATCGAGATTGACACACTTCCATATCTCGTAATTGATTGGATCATATTGACGAAAAGATTATAATTTCACGGTAAACAAAGGAGTTTGGTTTTGTCATACCACGTGATATTTCCTGTTACATGTATTGTCCTGACACATTGCTAGATGTCAATATGGGACGACGAGTGTGACTGGTGATAAATTAAAAGGGTATTGTAATTTATCAATTTTGACTAAATCAAATTAATATTTCACGGCGTTAAGCATCGTGATCGGGAACCTGATGGGTCACACACAAAAGAGAATTGGAAGATTGTAATTTGTCAATTAATTAATTTAACAATCGTTGGATAAATTAATTAATTTGATTGGTTATTTATAGGCCCAAATTAATTAATTGGATTAATTAATTTAAGGACCGGATTTAATTAAATGGATTAATTAATTATTGGACTGGACCGGGCCAAGCCCGTTTGGACTTATATAAATATATGGCTAGGGTTTTCAATCCATATGGTTTTTCTCATAATTATTCTTGCTAGTACAAGAGGAGAAAACCCTGGTAGCTGCAATCTTGTTCTTTGTGTAGATCATCGTTAGGGGCTGGACAATTGGACAGCTGTGGGTGGCGAATCAAGATTACTAGAACGAAAAGAAAAGCAAAAAATTTGCAGAATTCTTCAAAAGTACAATCTTTATCACGATTTCTATTTAAACACAAAGGGATCCTCGGTGGAAATCGAAATAATTTTAATTTTCTGCTGTGCATATATAAGTAGATTTCCAACAGTGGTATCAGAGCCTACTTTGTGTTTGTTAGAGATTGTTTAATGTCTTTGTGCAATCAAAAGTTGATTATTGTGCATGTTCTAGTTTCTAGCAATTAAGAATATTTGTTATCACAATCAAAATTTAATTTTTCATAAATAAAAAAATAAAGGGGTTGGGCATCGCGCCGCGCACTGCCCTGCGCTTGTAGCAGCGCTCGGCGCCGCTGCAATCAGGAAGCGGCGCCTGACAGCATGAAATGCGACACTGGTCGCTCCATCATTGGTAACGGCCAGCGTCGCTACTGAACTTTGCAGCAGCGAAGTGCGCTGCTGGTTGAAATTACAGCAGCGCGCGATGCTGCTGCTTGGGCTGGGGTCAGTTTGTAAATTATTTAAGTAAGGATAGTTCTTGCAATATTTGATATTGAGGACTCCTTTCCTGCAATTCCATTTTCGGGGTCTGATTGCAATTAATAAATGAAATGGGGCTTCTGTGCAATTTCAATATTTCGAAGGCCCTGCCATTAATTTCAAACTTGGGTCAAACTGTAATTTTCAAAAAAGGTTTTGAATATGAATTTTAAAATGGTTTTAAAATTGTATTTTAAATGGGCTTGACCCATAATTTTAATTTTGACCCAAATTAAAAGTTTTATTTAAAATTGATGACTTTTTATATTTTCGTTAAAATATGATTTTAACTTAAATATTAAATTTGACCATAAATTGAATTTATTTTATTTAGGAGTGTTATCCTAAATTAAAATATTAATTCAATTTAAATTAGAGTTTGACTCTAAATTAGTACTTAATTAAAATTTGATTTTAATTAATTATTCACCCGAACATATTCTAGAAATTAGAATTGGATTCTAATTTGACATTTAATTAAAATTTGATTTTAATTCATTTGTCCTGCCCTAAAATTTGTTCCAATTAGAGTTGGACTCTAATTTGGTATTTACTTAAAAATATGATTTTAATTAAATATATTTGCCCTGAAATCGTGGAATTTGAGTTAGACTCTAGTTTCGTTATTTAATTAAAATTTGATTTTGATTAAATTCAACCGCCTTAAGTTATGAAATTAGAGTTGGACTCTAATTTGATATTTAATTAAAATTTGATTTTAATTAAATGATATCGCCATATTATTGTTGAATTACAGTTGAACTCTAATTTGGTATTTAATTAAAATTTGATTTTAATTAAATATGCCCGCTAATTAAATAATTGATTAATATGATTAATTAATTATTTAATTGGTCCGATCCATTTGTTTAAAAGAGTTTAGACAATTTTAATTACTAGAAACTTGAAACTAGTTTGCATATAATATTAAATATTATATAAGTATGCATTTATGTGATGAATGTATTATTAGTGGACGATTATGGACTCGACCATATGGATGTGTTGAATGGTTAATTTTTATTCTTATCGTTTTACGGGTCTGCGAGCTCTTAATTGTTTTGGGTCTGTGAACCCGTTATTATTGTTATTATTATGGGTCTGCGAACTCTTAATCATTTTGGACCTGTGAGTCCGTTATTATTATTTTTACTATGGGTCTGCGAGTCCAATTTCATTTAGGTCTGGGTGCCAACTAGTATAGGATATAGATTGCAACTAGACTAATTGAAGAAACAAGAAGAGGAGGAGACAATGGAGATTGTGCATTGATACTGTTCAATGCTATACCCTCTAGGAATCGACCAACTAATCTTCCTTATGGTTCGAGAAGACTAAATAGTAAAAGTCCATAATCGTCCACACTATATATATATATATATATATATATATATATATATATATTTATTTATTTATTTATTTGCATGGTAGATGTATGATAATATATATATTATTGTTACGATGAGACCTTTGAATGCAAAAACCTCTCAATAAAATATTAAGTCATATTTTACTTTCGTCTTTCATCATTATAGTGAAAAATCAGAGTCCCAAATCGTTTCAACTTGTTGAGTACACTCAAGATTGGTCTATTAGGGATATATTTGACACTATGAAATATTGGATATTTCAGAATGATAGATTCGACTTAACTAAAGTTTATCTCTTGTTGAGTACACTCAAGAAGATAAGTTTTAGAGGCGTGTTAAAATAACACATAAGATGTGTAATGACAAAGAGTTGTCAGCTTAACGATCTGGGAGTTGTATGGAGATGCAATTGATAATAATATCTACCTAAATATTTTATTAAGGTTTGTTGAGTACACTCAAGGTCTTGATATAACAGATGGGATCCTAACTCATTGGGAGTCAAATATGAACTCCATAAATTTATGTGAGGAAGTCATAAATTTGAGTTAAATAGTGGGAGTATAATTAATTTAATAAAAGTCCATGTTAAATTAATTGATGCATTTTTTATATTATTCTTTCCTTTTTCGTTATTTATACTTATTGAATCGTGTGTAGCCATATGTATTTGAATGTCATACTAGATGCCAACAACCAAACTAGATTTTCTTAATTGACACTGCAATTTGAGAATTGTTCTTATGCGTGAGAAAATTGGTCACGTCCTTGAGTAGCCCTTTCCAGAGATACCGCTGATGACTCGATTAAAGAAGAGGTGGCTACTATAATAAACGCAGTGATGACAATAGTACTGCAACGTATGTGATCCCTGCAACTATGTCACCTGAGTTACAAAAGCAACTTGAGAGTATAAATGTTAACACATAATTCTTCATTACAAAGAGTTGTATGATAGTAATCATGTGTGGAAGGATATGAGACTTTCAAACAACTATACTGATGCAAAGTGACAAAAGAATTTTCCGTCAATCCTCATGTGCTGAAGATGATTGACATGAGAAGCGTCTCAATTGAGTTCAATCATTAACTATGAACTAAGTGTTGACTTAGCTCTACAATCTTTGTCATAGAGTTATTCATACTAATTATGAATTATGATATGAATAAGCTCGAATGCATACTCATTAAGTTGTTTAACATGCTTAGGACTGTTAAGCCATTTATCAAAATTGGTAATAAGCAAACCATTGATTCCTCTAAGAGAGTTAAGAGGAAATCTAAAGGGGTTTTGAGAAAGCACCTAATATGGTTAAGACAGTCTAAGTGAAGGATAATACCAAATCTAATGACACTTAGTTTTATTATAGAATGAAAGGTCATTGAAAGGAATATTGCGTGGCTTACGTCTACTTCACGAGTTTCTTTGGTATTTGATACCAGATGTAAATCTCATATTTATACAAATATAGAGAAACTAAATATAAGTAGACAACTGCAAAAGGGAGAAGTTGAGCTACACGTTGGAGATGAGCAAAGGTTGCTCATTGCCTGTATGAATATACTTCTTGCTATTGCCTTTTGGTTTAGTATTGGAATTAGAGAAATGTCGCTTTATACCCACCATAACTGAAACATTAAAATGAATTTCATGTTCGAACATGAACTATTTTAATGTTAAGGATAATTGTTGTTCTTATTTATCTTGATATAGATCCTAATGGCTATGGCAAATTACAAAATGACGTTTATATTCTTTAATACTAAGGATTCTGTAATGAGTATAGAAATTATAAAGCGTAAATGCGATAATCTAATTATTACCAAAATCTGGCATGACAGATTTTGTCATATAGATGAAATGCAATTCCAAAGTTACATAAAGATGTATACTCGAGATTAATTGATTTTGACAAGTACAAATTACGCATGTCTGGCACAATGACCAAATCTTCTTTTATTTGAAAAGAAGAAAGGTCAGTATAATTACTGGTCTAATGCATAGTGATGTATATGGATTCATGTCAATTGATGTCAGATAATATTTCTCTTATTTCATCAATGATCATGTATACTTTATGAAACTCGAACATGAAACTCTTGAAAAGTTCAAGAGATTCAAACTAGAAGTAGAAAAATAAATATGTAAAGATACTCTCACATTAAGATTCGATCGAGTGAGAATTTCTTGAAGATAAAATTTGGATTATCTAAGAGAGAATGAGATTCTCTTGCAGTGAACTCCTCCATATACACTACAGTATAGTGATATATCTAGAAGGAGGAATCGTTAATTATTAGATATAATGCGATTAATAACAATCCATGCAAATCTCCCAAAATTGTTTTGGGGTCATGCATTGATTGCAGTGTGCAACACACTAAATCATGTCACATCTAAGTTAGTTAACAGAAATTCGTATGAGTTATGGAAAGGCAGTATTCCAAATTTATCTCATATGAAAGTTTGGGGCCATGACACTTATTTGAAGTGCCTTGAATCGGATAAGTTTGACACTAAATTTGATAAATACGTATTTGTGGGGATATTCAAAGCAGACATTTGAATATAAATTCTATTATCATGAAGAAAGTCTTCGTCTCACGATATATTGTCTTCTTAGAAAAAATATTTACTCTAAGGGAGGACAGTAGGAGCAAAATAGAACTTGAAATAGTTCAAGAGTCCACAGATATAGTTAAACAAGTAGATAAATCCAAGTTTGATCCCATATCTGATATGGACATACTATTAATCAGGGAGTAGAGACTTCTGAGGACATGTCAGCTCTATGTGAGTCTAGTAGGATCATTTAACCTTCAAGAAGGTACGAATCCGTGATTACTAATCAGGTATTACTAATTTAGGATGATGAACCTACTAATTCCACCAAAATAAAGTCAAGTGTTGACTTAAAAGAGACATCAAGAGGCCATGATACTCGAGATGAACTCGGGGGTATGTGAACAAGGTTTGGACCTTGGTCGAGCCTCTTGATGGAATAAAACCCATAAGGTTTTGTAAATAGTTTACAAGGAAAAGGTCGATATGGATGGGAATATCCATATATACAAAGCAAGGCTAGAAGTAAATGTTAAGTGTTGACTTTGGTGAAACCTTTCTCCTGTGGTCTTGCTGAAGTCCATTTGGGTTTTACTTGCAACAGTTGCATATCATAACTATAGGTTAAGATAAGTCTCTATGGAGTTGAAATCTTCGATTTAATGAAAAAGTCAAAGTTTTTGATTTTATCAAATTTGAAGATGAATTGTGTGTTTACAAGAAGATAGTGGGAGCATTGTCGTATTCCTGAGATTATAGAAAACGACATCCTTATGTTTCAATCGTTGAAATAAAAGGTTGTCAAATGATTTATTCATGAACGATATGGGAGAAGTAACTTGATCTATAGATCTAGAAAATTGCCTAATTCATCCCAATTTACATTGATAAAATCTTGAGAAGATTTTATATGGAGAAATTGGTTTACTCTTAAGTGGTATGCTGGAAAGATTCCAAACGTGAAGCAACCGTTGATTCAATAGTAGAAACCTAATATATGATTACTTTAGAAGTAGCAAAGAGTTGAAATCTGGATCATGAAGTTCAAAAATGAACTTGGAGTAGTTCCTGATATTTTTGATCACATGTCATTGTATTGTGATAACAATAGAGCCATTGCGAAAGCGAAGGAACTAATGTCTTATCATTGATCCAAACATGTATTAAGGCGGTATAATCTCATTAGAGAGATAATACATAGAAATGATGTAAAGAGAAGAACAAATTCTCACATTTAACAATATTGCAGATCCACTGACAAAAAGTTGTCGTAGCATAAACATGATCGTCATGTAGACTTATGGTATTGGATACATAAATGATTGGATCTAGTGCAAGTGGGAGTTTATAAGTATTATGCCATAGGTCTAATCAATTTTGGACATAAATACTTTTGATATGTAATTAATGTAATTTAATGGCAGATCTATTATTTAAATAAATAATAGAGTCCGTAGATTCGAATCCTCATAATTTGTTAATCACAAGGAGTTGTGATTGTGAGATAAAATTACATTTGATTGAATCTTAAATCGTCCGTGGTCGTAAGTAATAATGAGAGACGGATATGGTTATTACGGATAGACCATCACATGTGGCATTTCTTACTTATGAAGTAAGTAGCTGATCTCACAAGTTAAAATGAACCTGTGGATGTTTTGTTATAGAACAAAATATTGGAGACCCACCGAGAGATTTCACATGGATAATTATTTGAGTGTCAGTGGTTAATCTCTAACGTTCGATAGTGAAATTGGTCTTTTGACTTGAGGTCGTCATGGTACCTTATATGAAGACAGTCATACTTTGGCGTTGTTGGATGTTGCTCTGTAAAGGACCGCTAATATGACATCGTTTGGGTACGTCAAGAATCATATGAAAGTTGTGATTGACCAATAAAGGATTCGTCACTCTTAGATAGTAGGAGATTATAATCCACGTTTCATTCAATTAAGTCGATGATGAAATCCTTGGTCAAGGTGTACTCATAAGTCGAAAAGAAGTTTTCTACTTATATTGACTTAATAGTGGAGTGAAAGATACAATCGATAATTGAGATTGACACACTTTCATATCTCGTAATTGATTAGATCATATTGACGAAGGGATTATAATTTCACGGTAAACAAAGGAGTTTGATTTTATCATATCACGTGACATTTCCCGTTATATGTATTGTCCTGACACATTGCTAGATATCAATGTGGGACGGCGAGTATGATTGGTGATAAATTAAAAGGGTATTTTAATTTATCAATTTTGATTAAATCAAAATAATATTTCACGACGTTAGGCATCGTGATCGGGAACCTGATGGGCTACACACAAAAGAGAATTGGAAGATTGCAATTTGTCAATTAATTAATTTAACAATCGTTGAATAAATTAATTAACTGGATTGGTTATTTATAGACCCGAATCAATTAATTGGATTAATTAATTCGCGGATCAGATTTAATTAAATGGATTAATTAAATATTGGACCGGACGGGACCAGGCCCGTTTGGACTTATATAAATATATGGTTAGGGTTTTCAATCCATATGGTTTTTCTCATAATTATTCTTGTTAGCACAAGAGGAGAAAATCCTGATAGCTGCAATCTTGTTCTCTGTGTGGATCACCATTTGAGGTTGGATAATTGGACAGCTGTGGGTGGCGAATCAAGATTGCTGGAACGAAAAGAAAAGCAAAAGATTTGCAGAATTCTTCAGAGGTATAATCTTTATCACGATTTCTATCTAAATGCAAAGAGATCCTCGATGAAAATCGAAATAATTTTAATTTTTCGTGGTGCATGTATAAATAGATTTCCAACAGCTATGACATGAATATAACTCACTTGGGCATGTGTTGGCTATTTTGAAAAGTATTCTAGTAAGTAAACATTACTATAGAAAATTATTACATATATGCTCAACAATCCTACAGACCTCAAGTTTAACATAAAATGCATCTTATTTTATTAAATTCTAGTCAGATTAAATTTTAAGTATTTGCAGATATTAACCTAGATAAATTAAGAAATTTCTCATATAAAAATATATTCACCAAAAGAAAGGCCAATCAAATCAAACCATAAATATTTACATTTGATCTCATTGGATCCATTTTTAAGCTTTTGTAATTGTGGGCAATGCAATTTAAATAAATAGGCATACAATAATATTTAAATATATTATATCCACATGTATGTGCATACAAGTGGTTATTAAATGATGAAGGCGGCCATGATATAATTTAAAGGTCCGTTTGATTGTAAAAGTGTAAAAAATAAATCAATTCCATTTAAGTTGGAAAAGAAAAAACCACAAAAATCATAGAAATTCGGTTTCCACTTAATTGGCCAAAAAATGCTTTAAATATTTGTACTTTGAAATTCGAATTTCATTTCCACTTTTGCATCAAACAACCAAAATAAAAAACGAATTCTTCGGATGTAACATTTTTCGTGGAATTTAATGCTTCAAATGGATCATAAATGTATTGGCAAATGACATGAAAGATATAATTGAATTCACATATGATGGAAATAAAATAAGAATCTAATACCTTTGCCAAAGATGCAAATCGGAAAAGAGACGCCAAAATAAGCTTTAGGAACTCGGGAGAACGTACAGTTAATTTGCAATGAGCTAGGTATATAAATAGAAAAAGAAATCAATACTTTTAAATCTAATTACGTTTACTGTGGCATAAAATCTGTAAATTACGTAATTAGACACCAAATCTTTCCATATTATCCCGTAATGTATTAATTCCACAATGTCATCCAATTATTATTCTTGAATTAATTTACCAAATATATATTGAAAGAAATTTCTAACTCGACAACTAAATCTAAATGCTAGATAAATTAAAAAGTACATAGTGAAATAATCATATTTTATAATTTCATATAATTTAAATAAAATCATAAATATATTAAACTTTAATTAATAGGAAAGGCAAATTGTCTTTGATGTTCAAGGTATATTCCACTGGAAATAAAATAATTAGTCCCGATGAAAATAATTGTATGTATTTTTTTTCTTTTTTTCTTTTTTTAATTTTATTTATTATTATTTTTTGAAGGTTACGCTTATCCCATGTCAAACATTATAACCACACCGTTATATTGTACCAACATAATAAATTTTTAACATTGCTGGAACATTCTTAAAACAAATATATTTCTACGTTGTGAGCTTATTCCAATATATTTCAGGTCACTTGAAATTATTATAAACCATTTTTGCTCTTTATTACATTAATAAACAGACATCATATTACCCCCTAAGCACACCCGTGGGGAGCAAACCCGACCCGAGAAGTCTCCAGGTCGAATACAACTTCAAAACCTTGCTGCTGAATGTTTCCAATTATAGAAAACCCGTCGCTCGTACCCGCAAATGCAAAGCAAAACCTTCCTTTAGAGTCCACAGGAATTAAATAATTCGACGCCGGCAATAAGATATCGACATTTGTAAAATGTAGAACCACAGTTGGAACCATCACTTCCGACTTTCCGGTAAAGTTATAACAAGTATCGAATAGCAAGAGATTCTGTGCCGATTTCAAATTCGAAGCTCCGGCACGAAAAGCGTCTCGTAAAGCAATATACGCGGGTAAAACTAAACGTGTTACTGACGTACCCGAATCTATAATCACCCCTCCGTTACCGCTTCGGTTCAGTCTAAAAAGTGATGATGTGATACCCGGAACTCGAACTCCTCCAACTGAAATTCCATTTAAGCCCACATAGTAAAATGAGCCTAATATTGGGTTCGTTAACATAGGGGTAAAAACGACATTTCGAGAAATTGACGATGGACCGAAGATAATCCACGACGGGTTGGAGGAAGCGAATCGGTCCACCAAACAGTAAGAGAATTTCCCTCCAAACCGGTGGCCAGTCTGAATCGGAAATGACAATTTCCCACGGCCAAGACCCAATAAACCGGAGGCGCCCATGAACAATCCCTCATTGTCGTGGCCACATCCGAGGGCGAAATTGTTGACATGACTCCGGGCAAACCTTAGCGTTTCAATTGCCAATTCACCGATGGTGAACGACCCATCGCCGTAGTTGACTTCATATTGGCATTTCTTCCGGGTGCTGCAGCTCGGCGAGTACAGCAGTCGGCAGAGAGGTGACCCACACGCTACACTGGCAAATGACTTGGATTTACTCGAGATGAATATGGGATCAGTCTGATTGTAACATTTTTGGCAAGGGGCGCACTGGACCCAAGAAACGTCACTCCCAGTATCCAACACCATGGAAAAGTACCTCGCCGGTGTCCCAATTCCAATACGCGCTAAGTACTCCCCACTTCCCTGTGCAAAACCCGACGTCACAGGACTGCTAAAATCACCCTCCTTCCTTGGCCGCGCGTGTCTACCACCCCTCGCCACCATATTACTCAGCATTGAAACTCTGACGCTATCCCGTTCAAGACGGAGATTGAATAGAGCTTCTGGGGTAGAACTGAGAGCAGATGGTGACAAATTATCGACATGGTGCAAGTCTACAGACAGTAGTGTAGTTTCGGCTTCGGATTCAGTTGTCGGAATAATCCTGGCTTCTTTTTGGATTGTCCAATTGAGGGACTGAGGCATGGGGAGGAAGTGGATAACAAGAGTTTGGTACTGAAGAGAAGTGGAAATGGACATAAGGGAAAGGAAAATGAGCAAGGAAATGGATTTTTCTTTGCTGTCCATTTTCCTAGTGAGAAAGAGAAGTGGGGAAGATGGAGCATCATATATATAATGGAGGATGGAGACTAGACTGAAAGAAAAAGTATGTGAAAGTGTTAAAATAAGGGGTTTATTTATAATTAGTCACAAACAAGGAGGAGGAATCCTTCTAATGGTAGACTGAAAATGAATATTGATGTATCAACTCGAAAAGGGACGTATTTTCATCATCACATGGGATGTAATACGTGACCAAGCGAGTTGAACATCATTTTTTTCTGAATCCAAGTTAATACCAGAAAAGATACTCTTGATTCCTAGCAGGCATGCTTTTAGCTGTTCTTTAATGGACTATTATAGACGGACTTTGCTACACTTACATTGGCGTGTACATAAGGGTGTCCATTATGGACACCTTTATGTACACGCCAATGTATAACAAGAATAATCCATTATAAACACTGCACTCGCCTAGGCAAACAGACACAAACATTTTGTTTAAACCAATTATAATCTAGTCTTAACACAAGACAAGTCAACTAGATAAGGTTATTGAGTTGGTGAAGGTGATAAGACACTTCTTGTGGCCATTGCTTCTTGTTTGATTAAGATTACCAAGATTTCCATATAATCTAAAATTGGTTTCAAAAGCATCATATCTAGTTAAAGAGGGGAGGAGGAGGGATAATTACTGAGAGGGCAATATCTAGTTTTGTCAATAAAATTCTGTATGAGAAAACCGTGTGGGCCTGCAAAGATAAAACTTGTGTAACTAGCATGGAAAAAAGAAGAAAAAAAGTAGAGAGCTAAATGAAGAGGGAACTTGGCTGGAAAGGAAAAATTTGCATGAGGTTGCATGTTGTGTAGGAGCTCTGAACTTTATTTCAAAGACATAAATGGATAACAAGCATTGTATTCTAAATTCTCAATGGAACCTTCAAAGTAGGAAAGCTCAAAAAGACCATTAAACTAACACGTGCTACACTTGT
This sequence comes from Olea europaea var. sylvestris, assembly GCF_002742605.1. NCBI lineage: Eukaryota > Viridiplantae > Streptophyta > Magnoliopsida > Lamiales > Oleaceae > Olea > Olea europaea. The sequence continues at coordinate 23,284,910 of NC_036239.1, forward strand.
CGAAATAAGGGCAACTAAGTCATTTTGAGGGAATGACAGGTGACGACACTTGTTGATTATCTTGTAACCGATTCAGTTAATATTCACGCTTTCTTCACTTGCCCTTGGACCATTTATTGACAGTAGTAGCTAATCTGGATACGAGAAATAGCAAGTGATTTTTAGGCGAGCCTTCTTTTGCTTTCCTTCCCTCTCGTGTCGCCTTCATCTCGCCAATGACTAGTTGAGTTCTCGGATTTTATTTCGAGGGTTAACACACCATGTATCCAAATAGGCGCAAAACATCCCCATTTTTTGCTATACTTTTACACACTTGCTTTATCTCGTGTTTCAATTTAGAAAAATATGCAACGAGAAGCATTCAAAATATATCACAAGGAGTTAATTTAAACCCTCACTTAACCTAGGTTTTTACTTTCTATT
>NC_036239.1:23285432-23288963 GCF_002742605.1 Olea europaea var. sylvestris
GATTTCAATTTATCAAAAAAATTTCGTTTCAAAATCTTCCAACGGCTGAAAAAAAAATGTTCAGCAACACAAAATCAGAAATATAAGTTAACTGCAGGCTAAAACTGTAAACGATGAATCTGGAAGCTACACACTATGAAACTACTAACTGCATGAATTAAATAGTAATACGAAAATAATCTGTAGAAAGAAATAGAAACTGATGCGAAAATAATCTGCAGAAATAAATGGAAACTGAAACTGCAAGGATAAACTGAATCTGCAAAGAAACTACACGAACTGCAACGAAATAAATCTGCAGAAAGAAAACACAAACTGCAGCAAATTTCAAACTGAGGCCTGTGCGTGCACAGTTTCCTTAAGACAGATTCGCCCCCTCACCGTAAGTGCTAGAGGTTCAGTTCGAGCGGCTATCTCTCAAGATACAACGGTAATAAGCAGAATCCGAGCACCGCGGTTCTACTCCGACAAACTGATCTAGTATCCAAACAATATCACAACAAGAACAAGACCTTACTGGACAAGGAATGCAGAAAAGAAGAAACTTTGTATGTAGGAATGTAGGTGAGATTTTCGAGTGTGTTAGATTGTTAGAGAATGAACCTTTTTATAGGCATATTGCCCGTTAATATTGTGACAATTGGGAGTTCATTGGAGTTACTTCCCATTAACACTGTGACCATTGGGAGTTCATTGGAGTTTTTTCAGTTTAGAAACTCAAAAGTCATTGGAGAAGGCCAAAAAAAAAATTGGCAAGTTCAAGTTCAAGTTCAAGTTCCGAAGGCCATTTCGGTTCATGATTTGCACCCCCTGCGCGCGCACGTGGAGAGAGCCTCTATGCTACACATGCTTACACATCTCCAAAGCATAGTTATATATAAAGTGGTTTGAGTTTCCTTAGTTTTCATATGTGGGATAAATGTATTTTTTCCCACAAAATCAACTTTCAATGACCAACTTTGAGCTTCAATTTCTCATTCACCCGAGTTTCATTTTTGGCAAATAAATACATGAAATCGATGTTCTCGCGAAGGAGAACACATATCAACTTTGATATTCCACATTGGACCAACGGGTCCCATCGAAAATTATGCCAAAAATGAGCCGCTCACTCAGTATTTTTCCAACAATTATTGCCTCACCAACTAGCTAATCAGACGCAAGCCCCTCATCGATGTGAATTTCTCCTTCTGCTCCTCAGCCTATGGGGGTATTAACAGTTGTTTCCAGCTGTTGTTCCCCTCCCAATGGCAAATTCTTACTCGTTACTCACTCGTCCATCACTGAAAACACAACTTCTCGTCTATTTTTTTTTTAGAAATAGGAAGAAGTTCGGATCAAATTTGGATATTAAAAAATAGGATTTCCAATCCTAGCAGGAAAGGGAGGAAAATTGATACTCACTTCAAAAAGCTCATACGATTATGGAGTGCTATAGAGAAACGATGAAAACTTACAGGTAACACTTCTTTTTACACTATTTTGGAAATTCAAGGACTCAATCGTATAGATGTGTAAAATATAAAATTTCCAATCCTGGCAAAAAATGGAGGAAAACGGATACTCAATTTAAAACGCTCGTACAAATATGGAGTGCTATAGAAAAACGACGAAAACTTACAGGCGGAGAATTGGCATTGTCAAGATGGAAAAAGAGGGAACCACTGCCTGCCGTCATCGAGGTTAAGTGAAATTGAAGCAAATGGCTTGCTAGAGAGAAGAAGGGTATAGGGTACGAAGGCACAAAGCAAACTTCAATTATCGATGATGAAGATTATGGCTGAACATGGAACAACTGTTTGTTGATCCATATAAATGCTTGATGAAAAATTCATGTTCAATGTATATGTGTGTGTGAGAAAGATTACGTAGTTGTTTGGCAACAGATGTTTATTGCGTAGCGTATGAGATGGAAAGTGTAGTATCTTCTCTGTAAAAGAAGTGTCGTCCATATTAAAATAGATTATCCTACTTGTATATAAAAATGGTATATAAGGGATGTCATAAAATGATGTGAAGAGAAAATTTGGATAAAAAAGTTGACAGTATTTTAAACTAACAAATGATAAACTGACATGTGACATTATATAACTCATTATATAAGATTTGATATACATATAGCAAGGTCCAATTGAAATTCAATAGCGATTTTATTTTTTTTATTATTATTTTTTTTTAAGGAGAAAAATGTAGAAAACACGGGGAGGAGGAAATTGTGTTCCTCACATTTTATTGGAAATTAACCACCTTGTAAACTTGGAAAATATCTTAAAAATTATTTTTGAAAGCTATTTTTTCAGAATCATTTTATGTCATGCTCAAATTCTATTATACATCCTTTAAAAAATTGTTTTTAACTTTTTTATTAAAATTTCTCTACTTTTTAGAACATGAAGCAACGAGAATTCGAATTCTCTTGAAAGTAGAGTACTACGAAAGAAAGTTGATTATGAATTACTAATAAGCCAAAAGTAGTACTAGTTTGCATGGTCTATAATTGATAAATCATATATTCTAACAAAAAAAATCACATTTCATAAAATCATTTCTCAAAAGTCAACTTCACCTACACGAGTGCTTATTGTAATATTTTCTTGGTGATATTAGTGATTTTTTGTGCTAGTATTAAAAGTCAATAGAGGTGAAATTCCAATCGAAATGATAGAATTCTTAATTTCTCTTTTAAACGTTTGGGTGGATATCGATTTAATTAGACGGTTTTGAAAAATCGTCAAATCGAAGTTCATGAAGCAATGCAAAGCCAATCAATTCTCTTAAAAAAAAGAGAACATCTTGTTGGGAAGCATCACAGTTTTTGTGTCGTTTTAGTTTATTTAAAGTTGAATGTATTCTGCTTTATATTAATTTTTATTTTGTAGACAATTAGCCCTTGTTTGAGCCACATTATATTTTTTAAAATGTATTTTTGAATAGTATATTGATGAAAAATATGTGATTAAAAAATAAAGAAAAATTTTGAATTTACGTGTAATATTAATTTATTGAAGAATGTGTGGTTGAAATGATATCAAAACACTATTTAAGAATATATTTTTTTGAAAAAAATATGGCTCAAACATAACTTTAATATAAAAAAATATGTCTTGTTTTTTTTTTCAACAAAGCGTTTCTATATTTTACAATTATCACCACTCTATTTCCCAAACCTTGTTGCTCTTCTTAACTTTTCTCAATTTCCTTTTACAAGCTCCTCCAAGACTTTTAGCCAAACCTTCATACTTTCTTCTGAAAATCTTCAATATTATAATCATGTAAGATAATCTTTGCGTAGATAGGTAAGATTTTCTTATCTAGTGTTTTCCTTTTACCTCAAAGAACCTATTCAACGAGCTAAGTCGGACGAGCTGATTAAAAAAAATTAAATTAGCATCAAATATAAAGTTCAAGGGCTAAAATATCCAACACAAAATATCTCAGGGTCTCAACGCCCCTTCAAAAGCCAACTGCATAGGACACGTCACATCTGACGACAAATATTGGACCCACTCAACCAATCCAAACGCTATATTT
>NC_036239.1:23295209-23300584 GCF_002742605.1 Olea europaea var. sylvestris
TCAACAATTACTTTACCGTTGCACTTGATTCCATGTGTTGTTGGAAGAAGTGGAAGGGCATTGAAGAGTGCTCTCCCAAGTGTGACAGGTACAACTATCAACAGAGAGTTGAAGATGAGCAGAGTCATCCAAGCAACCAACAACAACATCACTATGCGAAGCACAAAGCCCCACCTGCTAAAAAAAATTGAACCAGAGAACATCAAATACTTGTAGAAAAGAAGAGGATAACAAAAAGTCATTGGAAAAAGAAATCTCAGACTGCCATAATTTGCAAGACATATGGTTCCCAGAGAGTCGATTACAAAAAAGATACAATCAGAGATACAACTGTAGATAACATGGAGAAGTACATGATCTACCAATTGACTTGAGAACAATAAAATCACACCAAAAATTGAATCGTTAACAGGTATTACAACACTTGCACAGGCACACGGCTGGAAGGAGAAAGGGAAGAATTGGGTTAAATGCTTCATTATACATGACACTATCCAATTACACGGTTACAAACAAATCAGTAATATTCCTGAGACTTAAAGCATTAGTATTCACATTCCTGGAGAGTAAAAGTTTAGGAAGCAAATCTTGTCAAGGAAGCAGATAAAAATTTATATAACCAGGCATTCAGATCATAGGAAAAACAGACAGGTCTGTGCTTAGCATACTAACAGAGCTAAGTTTTCTTTATCGGATGAAATGAAAAGAAACGATAAATGAAAGCAGGCAAAAGTGTAAATTAAATGCATTTTCAACCCAAAAAGTATAACAAATATTGTTTTAAAGAAAGAACAGCAGCTCAAAGACAAGAGAGGTTGAGGAAGTGGAAATTATGCCAACTCCATGCTCCAGCTTTCTATCAGAAAAGCATGAAGTAGATTATTGCACCAATGGGGCTAAAACAGAATAAAGAAATGAATTAAACAGGCAAAAAATCAAGGCCAAGGGAAATCTTGGGCAAAATTACAGTTAAAAGTTTATAGTTCATCATCTTCGTTGCAACTTACTCTAGATCAGTTGGTTCCTCATCATCGTACTCCTGAGCAAAGCTGGAATTTGCTCTGGCATTTCTGTCTCTGTTTACAGCATCTGCAGCAACTCCAAGAGGGGCTTGTTCAGGTCCACCCAACCACGCATGTCCCCTATCCCGTCTCCCAGGAACGCCGTTTCCATCTCCATGGCCATGATTATCTTCTGGCTTTGGAAGTAAAAAATTTGTTAAACCGAGTGCCCAGCCAACGGCAATAAACCAATATCGTAGGATGAGTTTGAATGTACTCCGCAGCTTAAAATGTTCGATAGCAAATGGAATGCATATTTGAAATTAGAGGGGCTTGTTCAGGTCCACCCAACCACGCATGTCCCCTATCCCGTCTCCCAGGAACGCCGTTTCCATCTCCATGGCCATGATTATCTTCTGGCTTTGGAAGTAAAAAATTTGTTAAACCGAGTGCCCAGCCAACAGCAATAAACCAATATCGTAGGATGAGTTTGAATGTACTCCGCAGCTTAAAATGTTCGATAGCAAATGGAATGCATATTTGAAATAGAAGCATGTCAGCAGGAATTTCAGTGAATGGATCAGAAAGACTGCAACATATCAAGTGCTCATTGGTAAGTTAGGGAAGAAATGGTGTATTAAAGTGACAACACTATTTTGATATTAAAATTTGAAACACAATCTTACGATATATCTAGAGGAAAAATGGAAGGAGCCATTTGCACGGCAAGTTTAACGGGAAAAAATACTAGCATCACTATCAAACTCCCATAAACAGCAACAGACAACAAAACTCTACGGGCATGTTTGTGCAGTGGATCATCGATCAAATCACGGAATGGATTGTAATTAGGATCAGCTGGATCTCGAAGAAAGTATAGAACTCCACTACGCAAAACCTGGAGAAATACATATGAATGTATCGGTAGATAACATAAGATTTATAAATAATTCAATAACTTGTTCGGCAGAATGAATACCCCTCGAAGAAGGCTGACAAAGACACTTATTTGCAGCATGTAAACAATTCCCACAATCCAGTGAACCAATGAGCTTGCCAGCGGGAACAGCGAAAAGAACTCAACTCTGTGTGACATTGACTTTCCAAACATCCTTACGGTACAAACATCCAGCCACCAACCACACATCAAGGGGAAAACCCCAAGCTCAATAACCAGAAGGAAAGCAACCTTAATCATAGTCATCAAATGTCTCATGGCTGTGACAAACTGCCTGAAAAGGGACGGAATAGTTTCTGCAATGGAAGCAATACCATAGAACCTTCCCATGGTCAAAGGATCTCCTCTAGCATAGCGAATTAAGACAACAATTCCAAGGTAAAAAATAACTAGTGAAAATATGAACATATAGCCAACAGCAAGTGTGGTAACATCAGATAGCCGTGATGCCAGAGCAGATTGTCCTTTCAGGAGGGCATTTGAATCTGTCGAAGTTAGGTTGCTTGATACTACTGCATTCAGTCCTTTAGCATTTACTTTCAGCATCTCAGCAACCTGGCCAAGCAAACTATCTTCTTGATTGTCAGATGTCATATTCATAACTGCAGTTAATGCATTCTTCAGTGTTATGTTGGCTAAAGAAAGGGCCGATTCTGTAAGCGGCATGACAGTTGATAACACTGGACTTTTCGCAGAGGACAAAAGCCATGATAAGTAGTAAAGTATTATACGCCCAAATGAGAAAGGAACAAAGATCACAACTCCAAGGAATATCATATTACTTGCAAGAACCTGCAGGAAAGAATGGGAGTAGTTAGCATTGAACGGTACAAAAAACAAAAGAAGAGGAGCTTTGAAAAACTTCCATTTATTACATATATAACACATGGTAGACAACTATTGACCCATTAAGATCATGTTGAAAATTTGGCAACTATTGACACATTAAGATCACGCTGAACATTTGGCAATACTGTGATAAATCTGAAATGAAATGCACAAGATAAACGACAACTCAATGCATCATCTTGTACACCATAAAAAGCATTCCATGTAATTGAGGAAAGTGAAGGAGAAACTACTTCCTAATTTTCATTTTATTTAAAAGAGTAGAAGGAAAGATGTAACAGTAAAACTCACAGTAAATGCATTCTCGACCAAATGAAATACAGGTCCTTGCATACCAACCAGTTCATCGAAAGGTACATCCTCTGCACCATCAGCATCATCCAAACCGTCAAATACCTGTTCAACATGAGCCTCAAGACGAGCTGCTTGTATCTCCCATCGTGCTGCCACATTCTCAGCATTCCTTGGGATTATCTGACCAGCACCAGCAACTCCTTGGGCTCCACCAGCATCTTCACCATTCACATCACCAACAAGATTTCTATTGGCCTGAGCAGCATGCCTTCTTGCAGCACGAGCCCCATTTCTATCTCCGTCATTTTCTCTGTCAACATCTTGTCCTCCAATCTCTCGTAAATGTCTAAAATAATCTCTAAGAGAAGTTGCTCCAAGAAAAATGAACACAATGCTTGCAGAGAGCAGAAATCCATGCAGACAATCAGTTAGAATGACTGTTGTAGATAAGTGACTCAAAAATAGTATTTGCGCTTCACCGAAGCTTCTAACAAATGCTAATCGCCATATCCAAAATGTAATGAAAGGAATGACGAGAAGCCAAACTGAAAGTACAAAACTGAGGCGCAAAAAGAATTGCAGAACATGACAGGCTTTCATAGATATTCCAACAATAAATTCCTGAAAAGTAAGCCTCGTGGGAGCATTTTCAGCATAGACTGGAGAGAATGAAAATGGATGTTTGCAGACCTGCATTTCACATTAATGGGAATAAGAGAGACTGGGAGAGAGAGAAAAGGAATAGCAGTAAGTCTCTTTAAGTCTTAAAACACAGAATTTGTGAGCACAGAAGGATTCGTGATAGTAACATGTAAAAGAACCTGCTAAAACGACAGAATATAAATTGGCATATAAAAGGACTGAGATGAGAGAAACAGCAGTTACCACTGTAACTTGCATTCACCAAATTCAAATGCTACATTATGTCCTACGTGACACTACTATTAAATATATATAAGTTCTTGGGTGAATATGTATATTGCTTAAAAAATGTCTGCCTAAGCATTAATTGACATCCAATGCTGCACAAGCCGTCAGTTACAAAAGTGTCACTGTCATAATAAGACCAGCTCGGCTATTTAAGGAATTCATGGGAAAATTAAATATCTGAGTTTTTGTTTGTCAAAAGTTGGCTGGTATCATTTGAATTATATGTCGATATCAGTAATTTGACGCCAAAAATTAACTAATCAAAGAGGCGAAAAAAGGAAGTCACCGATACAAGAAAGTAAAATCCTCCAATTTCAATTGATATTTCTTAATTTGCCCCCATTTCTATTCTTACATACTTAATTTGCCAAGCAGTCAACTAAACTACTAGATAATCAACATACACTGAGACCTCCAAACCTATTCTACGGAATTTTTAACTCACTCAAAAATCTCATCAATCGACAGCACCAACCACGAAATGCAAACAAATGATCAGAAATGTAACAGTAGCAGCTGCCTTAAAAATTAAAAACCAAACAGATAATAAATAACCAAAGCAATAAAATCTGAAGACAAGGGATAAGGAGAAACCTCGCATTGACGAGCATTGCTGTGATTAAGCCATTGAAGAAGGCAATCTTGGTGAACGAACTTAATGCTGCCACTGCAAGCGCAGGGGTATCGCAGGGGATTATCCGCGTCCCCAGGGTTCCGACAAATCCGGCAAACGTCCCCCTCCTCGTCATCATCCAATAAATCGTGGTTATTGACACCATTAATCTTATTAACATCATTAGTATAACTACTTCCGGCGTCCCTCGAACCCGGCGAAGAACCACCCGAAGATGACGCGGAGTTTGGCGGAGCCGATGAAGAGGAGGAAGACGGCTCCATCGACGCCAACGCTGCCGGTCCGATATCCATCCTGGCGTTGGAAAAACTTGTAGATTTTCGTCTCCTCTGTCTTAGGTTTTGGCTCAATTTGGGAAGTAACGTTTCGGGGGTGGGAAATGGAAAATGTATGCGTATTATATTTCCTCTCTGGTTGGCTACCTCTCTTCGGAGTTTGGACCATGACCTGCGAACTGTGCCCGACTGTTGAGTGACCCAGCAGTTGATTTTCATGGGCCTTTACAATGGCAAAATCGGCCCACTTTCATAACCTGTTATTGTCGAAGCTAAAAAGTGTAATTGGGCCTTTTTTTTTCTTGTTTGGATCCTCCTCCTGTTTGGGTCCAATTTTTAGATTAACTTTGGTTTGATTTATGCAAAATTTGGTTCTCAGCCCTTGTTTGAGTCCCAATCTAGTCAAAAAATATATTTTTAAATAGCGTATTGAT
>NC_036239.1:23300684-23301155 GCF_002742605.1 Olea europaea var. sylvestris
CAATAATATTTATTCAATTTTTCCTTTTACAATTTCTTTAATTCATTATCTTAGTTCGTTAAGTAAAAAAAATATTATTTTTTAAGTTATTCTTTAAATATTTCATTAATTATGTATATTATTTATTTCGATTATTTATTTGAATAAAAATAATAATATTTATTCGATTTTTCGTTTCACTATTTCTTTAATTAATTATCTTGATTGGTTAGGTAAAAAAATATTATTCAATTTAATTTATTCTTTTAATATTTCGTTAATCATGTGTTTTATTTATTTCATATTTAATTACTCTATTTCGATTATTTATTTCAATAATATTTATTCGATTTTTCCTTTTACAATTTCTTTAATTCATTATCTTAGTTCGTTAAATAAAAAAAATATTTTTTTTAATTTATTCTTTAAATATTTAGTTAATTATGTATATTATTTATTTCGATTATTTATTTGAATAAAAATAATAATATT
>NC_036239.1:23301395-23303175 GCF_002742605.1 Olea europaea var. sylvestris
TTCAATTTCATTTATTCTTTAAATATTTCGTTAATCCTGTGTTTTATTTATTTCATATTTAATTACTCTATTTCGATTATTTATTTGAATAATATCTATTCGATTTTTCCTTTTACTATTTCTTTAATTCATTATCTTAGTTCGTTAAGTAAAAAAGATATTGCTTTTTTTAATTTATTCTTTAAATAATTCGTTAATTATGTATATTATTTATTTCATATTTAATTAATCAATTTCAATTATTTATTTGAAACGTATATTTAAGTAAAAAAGAAAAAAAATTAAAACTCAATTTAATTTATCTTTAAATATTTCGTTAATTCTCTTAATATATAATTTATTTTATATTTCATTTTATTTCTTAATACAAAAATAAAACAACAATTCTAAAAAAAAAAATTATTTTTGACTCAACGGGTCCGGAGCCGGATTTGGGCCGGCTAGCCGACCCAGACCAAAATCCGGGTCGGTGTGTCCGGACTGGTCCGGACCCGGTCCGATAGCCGTAACGGACCACATGGTCAGCTACGGCCCAGCTGTGGTCCGTTACGGACCACAGCGATGGTCCGCCATTTCTGGTCTGTTACGGACCAGCAGCGACGGAGCCGTCGGAAAACTCTATTTCCGGCGAGCTCCGTCCCTTTTTTTCACTTTTTTTCAACATTTTAACCTCAAATTCGATATTTTCTTACATTTTAACCATAAAACACATGAATTTAACCCATATTCATATCCTAAACATTCAAACTTTCACAAATTCGAAGTAGTTATTTATAGAAAACATGTCTAACCTTCCAGAAAATGACGGTCTCCGGCGAATCGAGGTGGCTCTGGAAGAAGTCGAAGTTGGTGAGGTCCGGGCAGTCCGTAGGTGACGTCGACGGTCCGGGCAGATTTTTTCTTTTTTTTTTTCTCTTCTTTTTTCACTCTATTTTCTCTTCTCTTCTTTCCTTGATGGGGGGTATTTTCGACCCTACACAAATAATAACATTTTCCCTCTTCTTTTTTTTTTTTTTTAAACTTGGTCAAAGGCTATTTTGATAAACATACCGAGTGGGGCAGCCATTGCCCACCATTTCCTCGTTATTTTCCACCGTCAATCCGATATAAATAATAATAAAGAAAATACGCAGGAAAGGAAGAGAAACAGTTTTAACTTTCGTGGAGCGCGCTCGATTTGAGCTTTTCCGTCTTCTTTCGAATTTCTCAACCTTCCTTTTTCCCTAGGGTTCTAAAACCCAATTCACCAATCAATTTTCTCGTTTTTATTTTTCTGCACTCTGTAGTTTTACCAAAGTAAATTTGTTGGATTTGCTTTTCTTCCCGAATCACACCATAAGCAATGGTGCTAGCAGTTAACCGGGAGACGCCTACAAATTGTGGGACTACCAGATGCTTCAATGAAGCGGCAGGCACTGGAAATTCGGGGGCAACCGAAGAACGCAGAGTGCTTCGGTCCAAATACCTCACCGTTCAGAATCGGATTAGCAGTAATTTATTTCAATTCTCTTTCACACTCTTTTTAATTTTAACTTATTTGCATTTATAAGATTATTATTTTGCATATTTTAATGACTATAATGTTGATTTTTTAATTTTCAAAATTAAAATTTTGTTTTCTGTCAATTGTATTCACGTGAAGTGATCAACAGATTGCTGATTGGAGAACTTAATTTTGATTAAATTACGTTTATGTTGTTAACGATGGCCTTGATTTTGTGTAGAGGCAGTTGGGTTTTTTTTTTTTTTTTTTTTTTTTTTTTTTTTTTTTTTTTTTTTT
>NC_036239.1:23304222-23310269 GCF_002742605.1 Olea europaea var. sylvestris
TTTAGAATCAGTTGTTGAGTGGTTGATTGTGAACAAAGACAAACAGGTCGTTTGCCCCTACCAGATAAAAATTTGTAAAATTATTTTTCAATCTAAAAAGTTAGGAAAATAAATGGTGCAGAGACCGATTATTACATGAACTCAAGGCCTGCTATATTAGCATAAAACACCTCTTGCATTTGCCTGTTTTCCTCTATGCACATTCTTGTTCCTTTTATTCCATATGCTATTTAAGAGGGTAGAGCAATAGATGGTGTCTGTTAGTTTACTGAGGATTACTTACTTTCCCTTCATTTCTCCCTCCCCCAAAATTAAACTGACATTTTTTTAACATTCTGCAGCTCGATGAATCTGCAACAGAGGGAAAAACAGACACTGATAGAAATATGGCCACAATGTTTGATATTCTAAGGAAAAATAGGAAGGTCAATCTTCAAAATTTAATATTAAACAGGAATTCCTTTGCACAAACTGTGGAAAATTTGTTTGCCCTCTCCTTTCTCGTTAAAGATGGGCGGGCTGAAATAACAGTGGGTGAAGAAGGCTGTCATCTAGTTTGTAAGACTCTTCCTGCACAATCCATGTAGTAAATTCTCCTTTTCTTTCTGGTATATGTTTCCTTTTGACTCCAGTAATTCTTTCTTTCAGCCCCAAAGAATGCCCCTGGTGCCAATGCCATTCTATCTGGAGAGGTCTCTTACAGCCATTTTTCTTTCAGATTTGATTTTGGAGACTGGAAGGTACTTTGAAATGCTACATGAAGCTTTTGTCACCAACGCTTCTAACGTCTCTCGTTACATTTTACAATTTTTTGTAATATGAGCTTTGACAAGTGCGCCTTTAGACTTTTTAGCAACCATGAATATTGTCATTCACATGGAATGCAAATGATATCTTAGAGCCTCTTTGTCTCCCATTATGGGAGAAATTATAGAGTTTTGAATAGTATTTTTTGAAAAATATGTGGTTAAAATTTAAAGAAACTTTATTGATTTGTGTGTAGAATATTTTATTATGTAAATGTATGGTGGAAAATGTTACTGTAGCAAACAATTTAATTTGTTAAAGGAGGACAAACAGGGGCTTAATGTGAACTAATTGTCTTTAGGCATGCATTATAAACTGAATATTTTACAGGAGAAAGGTCCAATTTCTTCTCCTAATTTTGTTGTACCTAATCCGTCATCTAGATAATCACAGAGAGGTGTGCATATTTTTATACCTTCAAGGTTTCTTTTTATGTCTATATGTTGGCATCAGATCTGATATTTCCTTTGCTTCATGTCTCATACCTTAAATTTTGATATTTGGTACCATAAAATTTTAATTCCTTACAAGCTTCTTGTTGTTCTTGACTTATAGTTAATGTTGGATTCTGTTGAGGATGGCGAGGAACTAATGCCACACAGGGATGAGGTGAGCGTGCAACCAAATTCAGATTCTGAAGAAGCTCAAGCAATATATCCTACAACACCCATAAAGAAATTGTCCAGGAACCGAGATTTGGTTAGGCACGAGCAGACGGTAGTTGAAGACTCCCCTGAAAATCGAGATGCAGATGCTTCTCAGCTTGCAATTCGGAAGGGTAAGAGAAAGCTTCTATGAGACGGGCACACTTTTGTGGGAGCTCATATCAGCTGTAGGTCGAGAGAATACAACTGACATTTTTGTAAGTTATAGTTTTCGACAAGGTTTCCTAGACCAAAAGCTCATTCGTTGAAGAATTAATTTGAGTTGTGATCAAATTATATATGGTTAGGATCTATTTTTATTTTTGTACATATTTTGATGGTAGCTCTTTCAATGTGCAATATTCTTGTTTCTGTGTCGGTTGAATCTGTGGCGGGGAAAACAATGGTGGTTATATTTTGTTGAAATTTTATTGTTTTCGTTGGGTTGGGTAATAACCACCCAAAGAGAAAAAGGCAAGAGATTAATATATGTTAATCGACATATCATATTTTCAAAATCATATTCATGTTTTGTCTACCTTTTACAATACCTATTTTCTTTCAAAAAGATTCTGTAGACATATTTTTGTAATTCATGCTTGCGACGTAATACTGATAAGTGTACAAAGTACACTTATCTAGATCATTAAATTAAATCATTTGTTATTGATTTTGATAAATTATAGCTTGATTTTGTGTAAATCTTGTTTATCAGGTAAAATTGATGCTTTATAGTGAAATTAGAATGAAGGAACGAGAAACGGGTAAAAAAGAAAAAAAATCAGAAGTTCGAGGATTAAATTGCAAACATTTAATAGTTGATTGGGACCACAAAACAATTATTGAAGATCATACAGGCTCTATTAAATGCAAATGGAAGATAAATGACAGAAATTACATGAAAGGAACTCAGACATGCCATCGAGAAATTTAGGGATCAACCCAAAAAAGTAGCAGCTTGCGGGCACACCAAGATAATGCTGATTGCACGCAAGGGCTCAATATGATGAACCTGAAGCCAAAGAGGCCAAGGGTCGCAATAGAGCCAGTTTCCTTTTTTTAGTCCAACTCTTTATGTTATCAACTTCTAGGCTCTAGCCGTTATTTAATTTGAATGAGAATGTCAAGAATGTATCATATCACATTATAACGAAGAGAAAGAAGTCCTGCAAGGGGATTTTAGGCGACTAACACAAAAAATTTAAAAATTCAAGGTTCGAATTCAAGATTTAAGAACAAGAAATTGACATATCAAGATTCTTTCACTGTTCTTATCCTGGGTGATGTCTTTTTACATCTTTTTATGTAATTTTTACCCCGTATTAGATGAAAATGAACTATTTGTTCTCTTATTTTTAATTGAAAGACAAGTATAAATTATTTTTTTGTGTTTCTTGATTAATTTTGCATGCACGTTACATTATTTAAATGCTTGTGAAACATTTAGATAATTAATTGCTTATTGTAGTATTGGGAGGCTTATAACAAGCTTAGAACATTGCATAGTTATCACACGGACAATATATATTAAGAATAATATGTATGCCGTGTACAAACTCATAGATAATCATGTGGTTGAATGTGTTATTTTGTATATGAATTCGAATTAGGAATAAGATTTAATCGTGCTTAGAATATGTTTAACTTACCTTGAAAGAGATATTTAGATAATAAAGAATTATCGATTATAGTCGATAATTGAGAATAGATACTAATACGTAGATACATAATCTCCCACGAGCATGTAGCCTTTGTTTATTTATTTTAATTTAAAAACAAGTAGTTCAATTAATTTTCGTGTTTCTTAATTAATCTTGTATGCTCGTTACATCATTTAAACGCATGCATATTATTTAAATAATTAGCCACTTTGTTGTATTGCTGAAATGCCCACAATAGGTTTAAAATATTGCATGGTTACCACTCAAGCAATACAGGAATCAATTCGAACTAAGAATAGGATCAACAGGACCAACCCCAAGAATTTTGAGGTCCTATGTGACTAATTATTTTGAGACTCTTAAGCGTAATTATCAAATAATGGAGCCAATTCAAATGCAATAATTGTGCATAGAAATTAATAAATAAAGAAATGTAAGAATATGTTGAATTATAAAACAAGCCAAATCCACTATGAAGGCAATTATGAACATATTTACCAAAGAAGAAATTTTTACCAATTAAAACCCCCTATTCTCATTTGACATTAGACAAAATTAAGAATTAGTTTACCTCAGTCAAAGAATTTGAAAAATGGGGACAACGGGACCACTCGCTTACAACTATTTTGTGGATTGCGTCACTAACATTCTCATCTGATCTAACAGCCAACTTTATGGCCACATCTTTTTAGGCATCAATTTCAAAAGACATTTGGACAAGACCCTTCATGTTGCCAATTTATACGCCGGATAATGTGCATTAATGGGATTTTAAGTTGTTCTAAGCACAAGGTAAATGTGTTAATATTTTAGAGAATTGATGGATTTTGAATGGGTTGGGTTTTGGGCCATTTTTTTAGGCCCTTTGAAATAGTGAGGCCCAAGGCAGTGGCCTAGTTGGCCTTAAGGATTGTTTAGAATATGTTTAACTTACTAAATGTTGTCGAAATTGAACCTGACTGACCGATTCGATCGGTGAAACTGTGGTCCAAAGTCGAATCCGGTTCGATTAAGTGATAATGCCGATTGCTAAAAAATCGATAAATAAGTTATTCTCGGTTTATGGATCACTAAGCATTGGCATGAAGAGCAGTCGGCAGATCTATGAACGTTAAAAAGAAGAGTTGGCGCTGGCAGATATGTCATTATTCTCCAAATTGTTATAGAGAGAGATAGCGATTGATTTTACTGAAAGGAGAGAGAGTAATGAGTGATTTTACATTTAAATAACGACTATGAATGAAGAAAGTATGCGTACGGGAAAAATATATGAAGTCTTTGACACAAGTATTAAAGAGTTAAGACTTTATGTCTTTATTATTTAGTTACTAATTCAAGTTTTATTTTAAAATACACAAAAAGTAATTATCTATTAATTTACATGAATTTTTCTCTAACTACAGGGAATTTTTCACAGCTGCTGTGGCACAATCCTGTTTGTCAGGTTTTTTTTTTTTTTTCTACACGTGTTGTCTATGAAAAAAATCTTATGAAGATTCCTTGTACGTGTAGCAGAATTCAATTTACATATATTTAAATTTTTCACAGCTGCTGTGGCACAATCTTGTTCGTCAGTTTCTTTTTTTTTTCTTTTTTTTTTTTTTGTAATGCTGTTTCTACACGTGTTGTCTGTGAAAAAAATCCTGTGAAGATTCCTTGTACGTGTAGCAGAATTCAATTTACATATATTTAATTAGTTATTTTTTTTTCAATTCAACCTGATTTAATTCGGTTGAACTTTTCCACCATTGACCCTTTATCTTTTTTTGGATCAATTTTAAAAACATTGAACCTCACCTCAGATAATAACAGATTATCGAAGCAATTACACACAAAAACAATTTTTTTTTTTATATATTTTGCAATAGTGATACGATGAAGAATATGTAGTTAAAAAATAATAATTTTTTTAATTTAAGTGTAATATTATTTTATTAAAAATGTGTGGCTGAAATGAAATCGAATCATTGTCGAAGAATATATTTTGATGGAAAAAAATGACTGTCAAACAAAGGCATAATTCGTAAAATAACTTAAATTCATTACAAAACAATCTCTTTCTGTCACAATAATTCGAACTTGATAGAAAACTAGTATATTTAAATTAGAGATTATTTCTCGTAGTACAATACTCTTTATTCATTACATTATTACTTGTTAACGATTCTGTACGCTTGCAGGTTTCGAACGAACAAATACTCAATAGCTGGTAGTAGTTTGTGTTGGAGACGACTTATAAAAAGGGTCATGTAAGGGTTGATTTTTGATATATTTGTTTGACCAATTTTAACATGTAAGAGTGTATTCAAAACACAATTTATATGAATGAAAATTTGGACAGAGTTTCGGTATAAAGATTACACAAAACAAGGATTAAGAAGGAATAGAAATAGAGAATAATCTAAGACAAGACATTATCTCTTTCCTTAAGACAAATTGCCCCGCTACGGTGCTCACAGTGAATGACACTTGTCTACCAAGATACAATGAATTCACAACTTGTGGTAACTGCACTTCAAACCACAAGAAATCGATGAACTTTTGACAGAATTTTCCCTCTACAAAGGAAATGTATGA
Source organism: Olea europaea var. sylvestris (assembly GCF_002742605.1). Taxonomy (NCBI): domain Eukaryota; kingdom Viridiplantae; phylum Streptophyta; class Magnoliopsida; order Lamiales; family Oleaceae; genus Olea; species Olea europaea. The sequence continues at coordinate 23,309,912 of NC_036239.1, forward strand.
AATGCTATATAATTAGAAAGAAAAGAATTGCAAGAGGAGAATGAATGCTCAATGCAATTGGTGCGTCCAAAACCATATCCATAAGATTCTATTTATAGATGTAGAAAGGGTGCAAATGAAGTAATGTGGGCCAAAACATGCATCCTTTCAAAAAAGTTGCAACATTTAACCAAAACCTGCACCTTTCGAAAAGTTGCAACACTTCATTTTTTAAATTTTGGCAATTTCTCATTCATCCGAAATTGGTTTCCAGATTCTAAATATACCACGACGATCTACTCGACGAGTAGAATAAGTTAGTCTATTTACTTTTGCAATTTGACTATCAGATCAAGTCCGAATATTTGGTCGAAGTTGA
>NC_036239.1:23319812-23335231 GCF_002742605.1 Olea europaea var. sylvestris
ATCTTGAGAAACGTTATTGTTTAAACATAATCTCTAATGTGAGACATATTCATTTGAAGGATAATGAATTGAACTCTTGTCTTGATTTACAGTTTTTTTACTTCTACGTTTCAGATTTCTACATTTTACCTTTTATTCTTTTTTCAAATAAGTGTTTGGCAAGCATTTAATCTAAAATTAGTCTAAGTATAATTTATGCACTAAAATATACCAACAATAAAAGTGTCAAGACACAATGACACAAATTTTAATCTCCTAATTTAAAGACATTGTCACAACTCTTGATTTGCCATTTCTATTTCTACATTGTACAACAAAGGTTATGTTGAAAATGAATTGTGATATGACTATCAACTAAACAATTTTTGTCAGTTTGAAGGACGATAGGTGACATGAAACTAAATTGAAAATTAGGAATCTAATTGAGATAAATTAAAATTTAATAATCCAATTAAAATTTCGCTCAAAGGTTGGTGAGTGTTAATGAAATTTACCCATTATCTATTAAAACGATTGGATATGGAGTCGGCTAAACGCCGTCGTTTGCCAAACTTGACAAATATGTTGATTTGTCCGCGACTCTACAATACTATTTCAAACTTTTGACTTTAATTCGTGCCACCGTTTTGATCTTATCCATTAATCATCATATTCTTGAATGAGTTTCAACTTTCTTAATCAAATGGTAGGCCTCACTTCGTTTTCCTTTCTTGGGACAGCTTTCTTATTGTTTACGTTTCTAATAAAAAAAAAAAAAAAAAAAAGTCACCAAATTGATTTTTGTACATGTGATAAATGATTATGCTTATAAAAATTATTACATTCTAACAAATTGATGAGTCAATGGACTTATGTGTATTTTTATTGAGAATCAGAACACTATATTTATAGAAAAAAATTAGGGATACAATGGTAATGAAAACTTGAACTATAAGGGTATGATTATCGTTCACTAATAAATATATAAGTTACTACACTAACAAAAGCATTGACTAGTAGTGTTAAAGAACAAATAGTTGAAAAACAAAAACAATTTAAGAAAGAGTTTTGAAGTTATTTTTATGTTGAAGTTCATGACGAGGTATCTAGGAATTTAGTGATCAAAATCCTATATGAATGCATTTTTATTTAAAGTTAGAAAATTTTAAATATTAAAACTTAAATTTGTCCTCACCTCCATTATGTGTTTTATTGAATATTCCACTATGTTATATCCATAATTTAGGTGACATATGCATGACGGAGGGGATCCTACGTCAACTGACGTGTCATCAATTAATTAATTGATTAGGCTTATTTTATTTAAACAATTACATTTTAGGCTTGAAACTTGGGTCCAGCCCATTTACACTATGTGGCCCATTATCTTTTTCTATATAAATGTGAATCACTTTACACTTGAAGTAGGTTCTTTAACCATAACCAAACCACCATTCATGTCCCTGGCAATCTTACATTTTTATCTCGTTCGACTATTAACTTCATTGTCGAAATGCAGACAGTCGTCTGACCTTTTTTTCTCGATCGACGCATTTGCCTTTTAACAAGGTCTTCAATGTGTAGCTGATGTCTACATGGACATGGCGAGGTCGAAAGTCTGTTGACAAATTTTTTGGGGTCAACAGATTGACGTCGTGACTGCCGTCTGTGAGAATCTATACATTAACCATTGTATTACTACATTCCAAAAGCCACCGGAAAATATGATTTTTCGAACAGTGGTCTACCGAAAAACCAGCAAATACAGCAATTAAAGAGGATTTTGTTCTGCCAAAAAGTGGAAGAAGTTGGCCACCGAAAAAGAGGAACTTTCCGGGCAGTCCTCTACCAAAAAATCAAGAAGTCAGCCACAACAAAGGGAGAAAATAGAGCTAATGGAAGCATCCAAAAATTTTGTTGAAAAAAAATAAAGAATTTCTGGCAAGAAGATCGGCCATGAAAACAGTCAACTGAAGTTGAAAATATTCTTAGTATGTGTTTGATATAGCTTGGAATTCCATCGAAGAAATTCCATTTTCCAATTTTACCTTGTTTGATAGCATTTCCTCCCTAGAATTGGTTTTCCAACTATCTTGCCACATGGGCCAAATTTCACATTTTCCTTGAATGGTGAGAATTCCAATTCTCAGTTATTGTAGTGGTAATTTTTTTTCTAGGCAATGGAAACAAATTCTAAGAATTATTGTAAAAAAATATTTTATTTAATTGATAATTTTCATGTTAAACAAAGTCAAACGAATACTTAAAGATAGATAATTTTCTTGAGTTTTTTTTTTGGGCAATGGAAACAAATTTCATCCTCAATACTAGTAAATTATATCCCTTTAATTGACAATTTTCATGTAAAACAAAGCCAAACGAACAGCAAAAAATATTTTTTTTTCAATATTTTTCACGTGGAAAACTATACTAATCAAACATAATAATTTACAATTCTCAAGAAAACAATTTTTAGGAAATTCAATTTCCTAGAATTCGTTTTTAGACAATTCGATTTCATTTTTGCAATCAAATGGACTCTTATATTTTTAAGCAACCTACCAATTGGTCCTGAACGATCCATCCTAATATGTAGCAAACCAAACACCAGAAAAATGAAGACATGCAGCTAACTAAATGGACAAAGTTTCAATCAATTGGGTAACATTCACATTGTTTTCAACACGAAGACCCATTTGACAGAACACTCCTAAAGCACAACGCGAGGATCCATTTGTAAAAGATTTGGCTATAAAATCCATAGTGGAAGATTCAAGAGAAGGCTTTGGCGGAGGAATAAGCTTCTTGGTGCTACCGCGGAAAGACCTGTAGCCTTCGACTATGGTGGTCGAGGTAGCAGTGATAATGGTCTATCCCATGAGAAACCATCACAAGTAATCCATTAATGACAAAATCGTAAGAGATTGGAAACGGGAGGAAACTTTCTTTTAGTGGTTTTGAAAAATTGAGCATTTTATCTAAATTCGGAAGACGAGAAATGAGTTATTATAATGTTTAAAGCAAACTTCGTAAATTATGGTTGCCGCCAACAAACCGACACTTTGAAATGCCATAGTGACCGACGACCCATGGCCTAGCTTTGGTCCTTCTCTCTATATTAAATTTGACAATGACAAGATATCGATGGTGGAGTACTCAAACAAATTTGGCAGCTCAGTAGGGTCGGTCCTGCCTGAGGCAAGCAAGGCCATTGCCTTGGACCTCAGATTTTAAAGGACATCTAAAAAGGAAAAAAAGAAAAAGAAAAAAAGTTCAAAATGTCAGGGGCGAATCTTGGATTTTAGTTTAGTGTGGGCAAAATTTTTTTGATGCTAAACGTCGAGGTTTTGGTTATGGATTTAATAATGATAAAGAAATAAAATAGTATTACGACAGTACTAAAAAACAAAGTGCTAATTTCATATGTTAAAAAAAAAAAAATATATATATATATATATATTACAATTTACCCAAATCGAAAAAACAAAAAAATAAGGGAAAAAATTCAATTGAATGAATGGAAGTGGCGAAGTGTGAAGGGACAAAGTCACATACTCACAAATTACAAAAGGTTGAAATGAATGAATGGGTATGAGTCAATTGATTCAATTGAATTTTGAGGGGATGGGTTTAAAAGAGCAATGCTATTTGCAGTCGTTCATTGTGGTAGTCGTTCTACGTGATACACACATGGCAGGTGATTATTTGATATATTAATACATCAAATAATCACCTGCCATGTGTATACCACGTAAGGCGACTGCCGCAGTGAGCGACTGCAAATAGCATTATTCGGTCTAAAATGGGTCATCGGCATTGGGCTTCTCTCTCTTACTCTCTCTTAGCTGAACAGTGGATAGGAAAGTGAGTTAAAAAAACAAAAAAAGAAAAAAAAAATTACTTGGGCCTGTGAAGCTGGGCCCAGAAGTCCAGTGCGGGCTGGACATAACTGGGCTCCCTCCAATCCAAAACCTTTGAAATCCCTTAAAAAAATTGAGCAATGAGCGGATAAGAAAGATTCAAAGAAACAAACTGCTTTTTTCTTGAAGACTCCAGCCAGCAACCATCTTCACCAAAAAATACATTAAACCCTCGCAGAAAATCTGATTTCTGAAGACATTAAGAAGACACTGCCTACGGGAGAAAAACTCTCAGAAGTCATCAATCGGATCAATGTAATTTTTTTAATTCTCAATGTCGCGTGTTGCTATTTTTCTTCTCTCTTGTTCTTGTATTAATTGTTGCAAATATTTATTTATTTATTTTTTTATATATGTCTTCTATAGGAGAATGTTAGAATATCTTCCAAGAATAAAGCTTAGAGAAAATGTTGCTGCAGACCCTAACCTCGAAAATGCAAGTACTTGCAAACATTAGTTGTTTTATCTTGTGAGAGCTGTCTATTTAAATTTAAATTTTTTCTTTTTATTTGATCTTGCTCCTTAATGTTGTTTGTTAACATTTTATGTTTTTATTTTTATTTTTAATCTCCAGGCCATCTAAAATTTCCTCCTTAATTTTCTCCTTCTATCTCGATTTCGCATTTTACTATTGTTTGAAATCTTGCTATTTTTATCTTGTGGGGTATCTTAAATTTCAATTTCTTGATCTAGGTTTCTTCTGTGTGAGAACACCGTGTCTCAAATTTCAATTTATTGATTTGGGATTTGTTCTTTACTTTTTTTCCCTGTGGGGTTGTCTTACATTTAAATTTTTGGATCTGAGTTTTGTTTTTTAATGTTGTTTGACGACATCTAGTGTTATTGTGTCTATTATTTGCATAATTTCCAATCGTTCAACCTAAATCATCCCCTGAAAAGAACCTAATTACAAAATTACAATGATTCCTAAATACAACCCAATTATGTTGAAGAGCCTCATTTTAATTAGTCGTCTAGGGCTTCTAAATTCTCGGGACAGGACCTGTTGCTCAACTTTCTTGCAGGCAAATGAAGTAAGCCTTTTGCAGGTTGCGTCGTTTTCGGCTAGCTTTTTCTGCACTTCACCTATCTTAAGGACTAATTGCTACATGGGTCTACTTTCGCCCATTTATTTGGGCCAACTAGTCCATCATCAACTTGGGCCTATTTTACAGACTAAACCATGATGGCTTAGAATTTTTTTGTTAAATTGGGCTTATAGATTTATTTTCTCTTGGCCCATGATTCTTCTAATTATCTTAAAAATCATTTTGGCCCATTGGATACTTCTATTTGTTGGCATATGTTCCTTTTATTTGGGCCTCCTATAAAACTCATTATTATTGGGCCCCTGCAATTTAAAATCACTTCTACATGTACAAAATATAATTGGGCTGTCACTCTCCTTTTTGGGCTGCCTCCTAGGCTCTTGTTTGTTTCATTTGGGTTATCCTTACGTTTCTGCCTACACAGTCTAAGTTGGTAATTTATTCCCACAAGTTTTCAAAAGTAGCTATCTCTATTATTTTACAGGGTGATTATATTGGTTGATTCAATTTTTCCATCTTCCTGCAAATCCTTGCATACATAAATTATTATCGAGTTGGAAAAATGTCTTACACATCATATTTCTATGGGCTATTTGGGGTCAATTACTGTGAATAACATGAAAAAGTGGCTCAAAGTCATCGAGGTAGTTATCCATGTTGACTACGATTTATTTGATCCATATAATTGAACTAAATGCCATGTTGAATTTAATGCTCCCTCAACCAAAATTATTAAGAAAGCACGTGCCTTTGGAAATCTTTTGTCATCCTTTGTTAAAAATATGGTCGGGATTCGATTATTGATAAAAAAAGAACACTAATCATTGTCATATGGACACAACACATGCATTCCTTTCAAACTCTCAAATCCCATTGGAATACTCACTATTGCTAGTTTGGTTGCCACTTTCTGCTAGAATCTCAATATCATGCAAAGCTAATGTCGTGGCAAGATTTAATGCCATGACAGGATTTCTATGTAGCTAAATTCTTATGCTACCTGCTAGCTTTAAATAACTATGCCATTTGATTTGTGTGGGTGTTCAAACAATTTTCCACATTGGCAGGATTGGACTAGGAACTATGTAAATGTTCTACAACTGCCTTCTTTATATATTTGTTGACATAAAATATTGTCACTCGGAGGGAGAAAAATTGCAAGGCTATTACAATGCCTGCCAAATATTTGTAAAAGTTCCAGATTTGGATCTCTCTTATTCAAATATCTTATTGATCATCATCTCTATTCAAGAGGTAACATTTTGAAGTCATTGTTTCTTGAAAAAAGGAAGAGGTTAATTGCCAGAGGTGTTTGCCCTTGTAAAATGAGCTTTTCCTGGCCTCGCCAAGCGTGATGTTTTTGAAAGCCTCGTTCTTGATGTTTATTTCCCGCTTCGTCAGATACTCATTTCTGGTTTCACAAGATGCTTATTTCTCAACTCTCACTATCGTTGAGTTTAGTTATAAGACCTTATCTATTCGAGGCTACTTACAAAACTCCAGTAGTTCGAGAGCCATTAGCAAGATGTTTAATCCTCACCTCACCAGATGCTTACTCCTGGCATTGTGAGATGTTTATTTCTCTTCTCTTACTATCGTTGAGCTTAGCCGTAAGCCCTCATCTATTCGAGATCGCTTATAAGATTTCGATAGATCAAGAGCTATTCGTGGGATGTTTATTCCCCGCTTTGTCAGGTGCTTATTCCTAGTTTCGCGAGATGATTATTCTTCGCTCTTCGCTATCGTCAAGCCCAACTATAAGACCTTGTCTATCTAAGGCCTGCTTATAAGTCTCTGATAGTTTGAGACAAGCTACCAGAATGATATTTATTCCTCACTTCTTGATATGCCTCACTGTATGGTTATTGCATTATAGCCGCATTTATCTTCAGAAAACTCTTCATGCCTCCACATACTACCTGTCTTTTAGAGTTTTGCTTCTACTTTAGCTATGACGCATCTACTTATCTTCAAAGAATTTACATTATCCCTTATATGGATGAACTATCCACCATACAAGAAGCCCTTGACATGGATGAACCATCCACTATGCAATGTCATTTACTGCTTCGTAAGGAGAGGGATGGGCCCACCTTATTACCTTCGAATACGAAGCCTTCCATAGCAGGATCAAACATTATGGAGGCTGCTTATATATTCAGTCTCATCTCAGCATCGGTTCATCACAGTAGCTTGTATTTTAAATTCAACTCGCACATAAATATTCAACTTGGGGGGGGGGGCTATTGTGATACTAGTATCATTACATTATTACTAATAGCATATGCATTATATTATTATTGTCATGTACGCATGTCACATCATTGCTAGCAAGTCATGACACTATTTTCATTACAGACAGTACGCATGCCACGTTATCATAATTTTCATTTTATTATTGACATCATATTACTTACTTCACTATAGCACTATTGATACACTGAAATGTATGAGCGTATGATTTACTGTGATGCATATCTTGGAGAAATTTAACACGTTATCATTCACTTTATCGTCATGAATAATTTGAGGGGGAAGTAAATCCAAATTTATATGGTATATGAACGGTAGATATATTGTACTGTATTACAGGTTGGTTTAGTCAATAGTACAGAGGAGATACTGTTGAAACTTTGACAAATTATATGCTACATCTTTCAAGGCAATTCGTAAGCCCTTGCTTATTCAGGCTCGCACAAATATTTTCTGAGATAATTAGTAAGTCCTTACATATTTGGGATCGATGCATATTTTCAAGAAGTTCGTAAGTCATTGCTTATTGGAGGATCGATGCATATTTTCGAGAAGTTCGTAAGTCATTGCTTATTGGAGTTACTCATACTTTTTGAGGCAATCTGTAAGATCTCGACTACTTGACAGTTTATGTTTAAAGTTCGACCCGTATATAAATATACGACTCAGACTGAAGGGACTATTGTTATATCCATAAATTACGTGACATACGCATGATGGAGGGAGTCCTACATATACATAAGTGTCTCACTTCAGACTTGAGGTAGGCTCTCTAACCATAACCAAACCCCCATTCTCATTTCTTGCAGTCTTACATTTTTCTCTTGTCCCATTGTTAACTTGATTGTCGGAGTGCAAATGGTCATCGAACCTTTTTCTCGATTGATGACCTTTGCCTTCTAACGGGGTGTTAAGTGTGCAGGTGATATCCACGTGGAGAGGGCGATGTCGAGATTTTGTTGGGGCATTTTTTTAGGTCAACACCTCCTTAATTTCTAACTAAAGTTGGAAGGATTGACTTCTTTAAATTAAGTTTTATATATGTTTAAAATTATCTGTCTAGACTAAAAATTTATCCAATGATCGACAAGGTTTTAAAGGATTTCATGATCAAAGGCATTGGTGGTATGAATTTTTATTTGAAATTGCAAAATTTGAAGTTTCAAGATCTAAATGATGGACTTTGCTTGGTGTATAGTTTTAAAAGCCGTACACCCTTAGAGCCCCCTCACAATGAGGGGACTCACAATTTTTTAATTCATGTGGCCCCCTCAACATGTGAGTGGGCTATATAACATGGTATACAAATGATTTAATGAATGGTCATCTTTATTTCCTTTTAAATTTTTTATATCAGCTTTGTCTTTTTTTGTAAACATGTTCGATTATGTGATTTTGATAATTAATTAAGAAATCAATATAGAAATTGTCTATTGTTACTATAATTCATGTTTTCCATCATCTTTTTTAATTTTTTGACTTTTAGCATAAAGATTGTGTATAATTAAGAATTTTCATTGAATAACAATCATATTGTAATTTCTTCTTTCCATCTTTTAGTTATTCTCCAGCCTTTGTTGATTAGAGATCATAAGCTACAAACATAACTTATTTGTTTTTAAAAATTTTATAAAGGTAAAAAAAAAATTTCAATGAATTTTTTTTTTCTAGTGATTTTTTTTCTTCAATATATCAGCCCAATATAATTTTTGTCCTCCCTAGATACCCCCCGTGTAGAAAGTTAATGTTGTGCTTTTAAGAGGAAGGGCATAGTAAATGAAAAAGATTTTAGTCGAATCAGATACTCATTATTTGACAAGAAATCATATACGAGGATGTTTTCAACTAATAGAAAGGATTATTTTCATAAACAATTTATAAGTTAATGTTGACCCAACATCTCAAAATAACATAGCAGGGAAGGCCTAAACTATGCACTTTTGCATTTACGATCCGATGATCCTTCTCATCACTAAATAATCTTCACTTGACATATTCTTATCGTAAAATATATTTCAATATTTACAATCTAGTCTCTAAACTTTGCATTTTTGTATTTAGGGTCCAATCTCAAATTTAAGCTAATAAAATCCACTATTTTTACTACGAGATGTAACTGCAATATTCTCAAGACTTAAAAAATCATAATTCTCATTTTCTTTTTCATAATTCATGCTTAAGTCCTTAAACTTACTATAAATCGCTAAAGTGCATCATACTCGTCTTTTCTCAAATAATAAGTCAAGTATATTATTGTCTTTACCATGATAATATTTTCTCTACCAATAGAATGGTTTTTCTAATTTACACTAAAGTCTTTGAACTTTCAAAAAATATGCAAATACAATACATATCATACTATGTAAAGTTTTTGGGATTTTACAACCTATCTCCTAAAAATAAATTTCATCATTGAAATTTGCTCATATAAAATATTTTCAAGCTTTCGCTGCGTCACCCCGATTTAATCATATCATTCCATATCCATTTCTCATTCAACATCTCCAAGTATTCGTATTGTAGTACGTTGATTAGTACTTCTAAAACGTTAATTATTATACGTGTTCAAACACTATTTTATACTCCAATAAAGTTACTTAAACAATTTTTAAACCTCAAACATAGCGGGCAATTGCAAACTCAAGTACTCTTTTTTAGCTTATGTTCCATGTCTTGCATTAATTCCTTTGTGTAGGGAAGTAGGACTTCCCTATTTATTACCTTAATTTCTTTTTTATTCACTTGTTGCATTGTTGCTTTTTTGAAAGTCAAGTTTATATTTCCCTCCTTTCCCGTATTCTTGATTTTTATTTTATATATAAAATATATGGTTGGAAACCCTTAACCCCCATTGACCTTCCTCGATAAACCCTAAAAAGTCACTAAGGATGTGTAGATACCTTTATGATTTAAAAAAAAAAAAAAAAAACTCAAGTATTCTTTTATGTCCTTGGTCAGCCTCAAATACTTGGATAGGTATTTGGCACCTAACTATCCCATAACAATGAGAGTGCATTTGATTGTCAATATCTTCATGAAAAATGTCATCTTTTCACCCAAATTTCTACTTTTGTGCTCTTTAATTGATACGTTTTTCCGTGAAAATATTTCTCTACCTTTAGTTACGTGACCATATTTTCCTTAAAAACAAGAAAAATATTTTCTTTAATGGAGTAGGTTTTTATTTTCCAAATAATTCACCCTCTGGTTTTTATTTTCCAAATAATTCACCCCCTCTTTCTTTCTCATCTACTCCCTCTCTTCCCCATTTTTACCTGCCAATAAAAAATGGACAAGTATAACATTTTCTAAATAGAAAATAAAATCAATGAAACACATTTAATTGACAATTTTCATGTAAATAATTTTTATGCAATTCAAAATTGCCTGAAATTTATTTTATTTTCATGTAAATTCCATATTTGCAAACAAATCCTAAATGTTTCATAGATGTATCTTAGATTGTGTTGGGGAAAAAAAAATTAATTGTGATTGAGATGTAACAACAATTTTGATTTCAAAATTTCTACTTAATTTTCCATTGAATTGGGAAACAAAAAAAATATAAGATGTAACAACAATTTTGATTTCGACTTTTCTAGGAATAGATAAAAGCCTGTGATTGGTGTCGAAGGGAACATCTACTAATGATATGGTTCAAATGAATATAAAATAACAAAAAAAGATACACAATCAATAAAAATAAAAGAGGGTGGGTTCATAAACTTATTGAGTACCATTGACTCCATCAAATCATTTGACTGCGAAAATAAATCTATTGACAGTGGTAGGAACAAAAAAGGAAAGAGATCTAAAAGATCTTTTCCTAAAATCCCCTTTTCATTCTCTTACTATCAATTCAATTCTTTCAATTTCAGAATTAGTTTAGCTATGAATCCACCTACTTTGTAAAGCTTCTCCTCTGATTCAGTTTGTGACCCCTAAACTTTGCCATATTAGGTTAAGCTAGCTGGTAGCCGATTTTATTTATTTATTTTTGTGTTCATGCAAAATTAATAAAAAATTAAAACCTTCTCATCTTAGTACTATATAAGAAGGTGCTCTCTTCTTGCTCCACACTCCAAAATTTAAGATTTTTTTCTTCTCTCTTCTTTTGTTGTTTCAATAATCTTGTTCTTAATAGTTTAGAATACTTAACTTGGTGAGTGTAAACATTCTCAGTTTGCCTAAAGTAGTGACAAGGTACTAGGCAGTTACTTTCAACCATTGTATCATCGGAGATAGGCGTCATTAGCCTCTTTGCACCACAGTGAAGGGACGAATATGTTTTAAAGAAATTGAGTGCAATACATTCACCGATTCCTTTCAAAACCAATACTACATTAACAACCATCTTTCCTCTATTTTATTGTTACTCTGTTTATTATAATGTTTCTTTTTATTATTTTATTTATACAGCTCCAATAGTATTTTAAATTTCCTTTTGTATTTTTCTAATAGATAGTTCTCATGATGTCTCAAGCTAATTCGTACAAATTCGTAAATGCATCTGATTATATCAAACCTCTATGAGTCAACAACTTCTAAATCACTTCCAATGTATCTTAATCACAATTAATTTAAATCTGAATTTTGTATAGGATAAGATGATCCACAAGAAATATATCGTATGAACCTCAAAAAACAAACATCCTTAATGAATGTTAAATAATTCAATCACACATAAATAAATATATATTGTTCTTCATAAATACTTATTATGCTTCAATAACATATTTTTTAAGTAATGAAGTAAGATGTTCAAGGAAAAATTTGTAGGATCATGCTACTATTAACATGAGTAAAACTTACATGAAAAGTAATATCACTGAAAAGTTTTCTCATTCCATACCTTGAAAACACTCGACGGTGACAGATGATGAGCCTGGGTGTCTAGGAACTCGCACCTTTAATTTTCTTATTTATTTGAAAACTTATTTATTTATTTTTTTGTTAATACATTGAAAAATCAGCGTTCAAAAGTAAAAACGAAGTTAAAAGTTTTGTAATGAGCCTATAGGAAAGTAATCCTTGCTCTAAAACAAATTTGTAATGCCCCGAATTCTAGCAACTTGATGTGTTATCAAACTTGAGTTCTTTATATTATATGTTAAGCGTCCAACAAATAATTTACTAAACTGTTACTATTTGACCAACTTTATAAATAATGAAATAATTTCACATTTTGATAATAAAGACTTAGAAAAATATGGAACAAAATGATTTTGGAAAGAATTTGAGAAATATTCAGAAATCTAGTGAAGTTTTTCCCCATTTATGCAGTGAGTTGCAAATGTTATTTGATCTAGCGAACACCGACCGAAAACTATGAAAATTTAATAGAGAGTATAAAACTCATATATGCACAATATATCAGCAACTGGGGTCATGACGATGAAGTTTGAGACAAGAAAACATTTTTCAAAGACACTGGATTATAATCTCGATTTGGCCCGATGCAATTTGCCACAATCGACGTGGTTTTAATTATATGTGTTAGATAACTTATAAGTGGTTATTTTCCAATTAAATCATAATAAATTAAAATTATACAATCTGCAGTAAATTTTTAAAGTAAGGACAAAATGCTGAAATTTATGAAGTGCAACATGTCTCGACTTGTAAAATGCAAAGGAATTAAAAATCTGTTTAATCCATCACGGTAAAATAGTTTGTCCAACAATTAAAATATACTTAAATAAATCTTAATATTACTAAAGATTAAAATAGTTCACGACGAAGATCCGTGATCCAGTGACATGTTGACCTTATGTTTTTGTTATGGTCACGTGGATAACAGATGTTGGGCCTACTCGTGTCTATGCAAGCAAATTTCAGTACGTTTGGATTGAAGATTCGGTCGTAGTGAGGGTAACATTGATGGATATAGGAGATGTTTTATGACACGAGACAAAAATGTTCAAGCTTCGGTTATGTGATAAAGAATGAATATTAAAATGCACAATCACAACAATTCCACCAAAGTGTATGTAATCCAAACTCTAACAGAATACTATAGGACGAACAAGAGAGGAAGTGAAAATATAAAATTTTTATGTTCATTTGCCAATCCTTTACAATGTTATAAGAGTTGCTATTTATAGCATTCAGGCTGACATGGTCATTGTTGGATCAGATCCACGTGGCTCCATCTAATTAACCGAAGTCTTACATCACTCTGTCATACATTAATTATATTGACAATTACATTGATAAGGGATTAGTCGTCCTATATTACTAGACTGATAAGTCTAACACTTATTGATACAAACGTTACATCGATCATTTCTAAAAATACTCATGAGACCCGTTTCAAGATAATGAGCACTTCGACTATAAGAGATAGAGCTTCGAATGTGAAGAGGTTTGGCTTTGAGAAGAAGTGCCTCGACAAAAGAACCCTGATGCAGATAGTGCCTCGATTGTAAGGCAACTCTTGTCTTTTCTTTATTTTGACTCGGGTGACTGTTAAATGCCTGCACGTAGTGCCTCCATGTAGATTTCATTGGGAGCTTTATAAATGAGGAGTAACATGACAGATCAATACATTCGTCGTTGTACAATACTCTAACTTTCACCTGAAATTGTAAATAAAAAGAAATAAGTATAATGAATTACACTTAATGAGATACTTGTTATTTTAGATTCAAATCAAATATTAAATTACACATCAATTCTCTTACCAACATAAACTGAGAATTATCATACCATGACAAATGATAGTTTCAGTGAGCGCTGCTAAATAACATGAATGCTAAATTGACACTCGAAGGTACACCATAAATTGTATCATGATTTCTTCCGAAAGTGCCCTAAATTGAAAGTAAATAAATTCATTAATATATTTGAAAAGATGTGAACAAGTTCCACTGAGCAACTCACCATAATTTGATAAATAATAAATATTGGGTTCTGAATTTGGAATCAACAATCCAAAATTTGCATCTCTAAAGCTTTGACATTTTTAAAATAACTAGTGAGGAAAACATGTGTTGCACGTTAGTTGATGAATGTTAATTATAAGCGTACAGCGGTTGTTGAACAGATATATACGATAAATGTTTTGGTGTAACAACAAATGTATTGGAGTAATGAAAGTGTGATAATTTGGAAGAAGATGACCGTTAATTTGGAAGAAATGGTGCGGTGTTGTTTAATTCTAAAGAATTAAAAGTTACCTGAAACTTCGATAATATAGTTGAATATAAGTAAATAAGGAAGCAAATGGAATTAGATTTAGAAATAGCACGAGTAAATTAATAATGAAAATCCAAGAATAAATTTTCAGTACATAGGGATTAACTAAAATTTAAAAGTCATAGACGTGTCAGACTACCATCAATGTGATTTTTTTGTAGACCGTAAACATCGGGGGCTCGTTATTCAATAGTTCAAATACACACGTGTCACCCATTTTTAATTCTTTCTCTCTAAGAAAATTAGCCCAACTTATGATTAGACATCGTATTACACCAGTCTGTCTTAAGTTCAAAGTAATATCCCAATTGTGATGTGAAGTGTCAAGGATCTGAACATCATGTACAAATTTTGGCAAATGGTGTCTGGTAAACCTTCCTCGTATTTACTACAAAATGATAAATGAATGAATTATTGATTTTGAATTCAAAATTATGTGGAAAAGGTGAGTATAGAATGAGATACGAATGATAATTTATCGAAGTTAAAGAGAAACCTACAATTTTTCGATAGCTATCGTGATGAGTTGTTAGTGTTACTTCAAATATAGGAATATTTGTATGTGAAGTGTCTTCTTCTTCAGGAACATGAGAGTCATATGTCACTTCTAACCCAGAATGGTCAAATATGGTAACGTTGAATTTGGAATTTTCATTATATTCAAACACCAGAACATAACCATATTGTGAATTATGATGGTAAAAAAATAGCTCCCATCCATAAGCTAAATATATTTTTCCATCAACTCTTTGTAATCATATGACAGTAATTATACCATCATATCCAATTAATCGTATTGTATTACCAAGTTCATGTCCTAAGTTATTGAAAAAAGATCTAAGAATATATATATAAGTATGATATTAATAAATTTTTTTAATAAATATGAAAGAAGAAACTATTATATGACTAACTAGACGGGTATTATGGTTGAGTGAATGAGTGATAATTTTAGAGAAACAATGTGGCACATCCATTTTGTCTTGATACACGGCAATGAGAAAATTGTTAAAAGAATAAC
>NC_036239.1:23335259-23384089 GCF_002742605.1 Olea europaea var. sylvestris
ATATATATATATATATATATATATATTATTTATTTATTTTTTGTTTTTTTATTTTTATTTATTTATTTTTTATATGGAAACCTTGAGATAGATTTTGAAGAATAAGAGGATTAAAAAGTTTGTTAATGGCAGTTACATTTGAAGTTAAACTTTGTATATAACATTAAAAAAATTAATACACATCATTATAAAAAATATCTTGCAGCTTGGTAAACAATTATCGATTTGTGTATGATTTTTTATGTAATTGAAGATATTTTGGAATGCTATGCAGATTGAATATTTCTTGGACAAACGACAAGGATTTTAGATGTAAGACACAAGTTCTATGGAACATTTTCCCGCCTAAATGTAAGATTGAAAATGGAATCTGAATATAGAATATAGAAGTTTGATGGGAAGAATAACACATGTATCATGAAGAAAAAATGCACTATTTTAGAGAAAGGTGAGCATCAAAGAATATGGAAAAAAGAATTTAAGAAGAAATGAAAACCTCTAAACAAGATATAACTTAACTACAAAATTTAGTTTACGTTTATAGTAATTGGGAAAATAGCTAAAAGAGTTAAGAAAAAATAGATAAACACCTGATTTTGTTTGAGTGAAGTACCTAGCAAGTAAAATTTTTAAGCTCAAGAATCATTTAAAGTAAATAATGAAAACACAAGAAACTATTTAAACTAAAGAAAATGTACCTTTTTTTTTTGTAGATTTGAAAAGAGATTCATGAAATGTAGAAAAAGACAAATTATTACAGACAAAAGACTGATGTCATTCTTTCCAAAAAGAAAAATGAAGGAAAAAAAAGGAAATTATTGAAGAAAATCAGATCAACATGGGTACTTACTTTATCTAACATGCTTCATAAACTATTTTATTGCACTAAAAAAGGTTAGTCGAATTGAAATCGCCAAATGTAATTAATTCGTGATAATTCCATTTTTATGTATAGACCCGAGTAATGTTGGACACACTCACTATCTTAGAAAGGAACACAAGTTATTTTGTTAAGAGCTATATAGAAATATCATTTACATATGTTTTTGTATGGACAGAGCTTGCACTTATGAGAGAAATAAGAGTTTGAAACAATGTGTGTATACATATGAAGAGAATTAACTTATAAGTTGATAAGGAGTTGTATTCAATTATAAGCATTGGGGGATGATTCTTGTAGCTAATTGAATCAAACCAAGTCAATGGAATCAAGATCATGTAGGTTATTGGAGTCTCCACGTTGTGCTATATTCTCCGCACAGCAAGGAGAATTTGTGACGGAGAATATTACAGTCTAAATTTTGATTTTTTATTGAAATTCGAGTTAGATTTGCTTATGAATAAATTTTATTATTAATATAAACCGCGTCTTTTGAATAATTTGTGAAGTGTTAAATATTGAAATTAAATAAAATATCAGGTTAATGATTTGCGTTAAATGTTTAATATAATCGAAAAAGAGAGAGAGACAAACATTGCAATAATTGTTATTAAATTATTAAATCTTGGAAATGAATTTTTTAAAACTAAGTGGTGTTTGTAGGTGTCATCATCACTTTTATATCTTAAGAATGAGATTTAGAAGAAGTGACAAAACAATTTTATATAATTAACCAAAAGACTACTTACACAACCAAATTAGAAGCAATTTTTGGTTGGTTAAGAATTGAGAGTTTACACAAAAAAGACAAAGTACTTTTTGTTACAAAAAGACAAAAACCAGTCTAGTGCATCGCTAAAAATTGTCATCAATGGATTCGGATGCAATGCCTTTGCCTTTCACATTCTCGAAATCTGGAGGATTGGAAGTGGAGAACAAAACTCTTTTAGCTGAGGATTCATTGGAATCATATTCTATCAACCGAATTGATTTGACAATTGGAGTAAGAGGTGTGCTCCCATTGCCAGCAAATGGACTTAGATATGTGTCCCATCACTGCTCACATGTGGATTTTTGCTAAAGAAGTGTCTATGATGAAGATCACATCGTACTTGTGCTCCTCTTCTACATTTTGTTTTACAGCTTTTATGTAGAAAAATAGATGATTGTCTGTTGAGGCATTGAGTGATTCTATAAAATTTGGTTTGTTGTCCTGTTAAATAGGAATGTTAGATGTGACAATGTAAATGGATATATAAATATATGTTTTATGAGCATATCAAAGTTGTCTATCATTGTAAGTGCGGAGCACTATAAGAACTTATCAGTAGGTTCTCCTATGATTGTGGCATCAATAGATGCTGATGAATCTTGCAATTGGATAGAAACTCTTGCTCTATGAAACATGACATAGGTAGATGACATAAGAATTGGAAAATATAATCCGTATGTATTAAATTATATTTGATACCTTGGAACAGCACGAGCTTGGAAGTATCTACAGAAAGAACATCAATGGCTTTCATCAAACTCAGCATAGGTAGATTTATCGCAGTTGTTACACAACATGTACCAGAAAGATTGATCGTCATTTGTAATTATTTGTTTTGCCTTTAACCAAAAGTAGCTTTGCTGTGTTAAGAGAATAAGGACGAGTTAAAATATGTATATATAAAATTAGACTTAAAGGGAATGATCTTAGAATTTGGGAAGAAAAAATATGAAAGAAGGCTACTTACCACAGGCAGAAGTCCTTCTACATTTCTGATTTGAGTGATTTTGTTTTCTTTTGGAATGATATTCTTGAAGACGTCAACTTATAATAACATTTCTTTGTCACAATTTCATTGAGCTTTTGGAGATTTGCATCCACCCTTGTATTATATGTGGTTAAAATAGTAAGCAAAACAATAGAGATAATTTTATTTAGAAGTTAAAACCAACTTGTACATTTAGCATTAAAAATGTTCATAATAGATAAATTTGTTATGAAATATATCGTTCTTGGACTATTTATACTTCAAAAATAAGTAAGTAGACTAAAATTTAAGAAAGCAATTACCAAGACTTGAACTTAACCGCTTCTTTGAAAGGGGCATCAATGATGAAAGAGCTCTTAGGTTTTGTTGATATGAAAAGCCCTATCACATATATAATGGAAATTTTATAAATGAAATCATGAATGAGCTAAAGCTGATTCTATATCTATATACATAATTATGTAAAAACCACCATTGAAAGATGTTACCTTTAGCTGGTTTCCAACAACAACGAGTTTCTTAATCATGGTATTTGAAATAAGACTGCATTCCTTTTCGACGAAACCATCCCACATAGTTAAAACTACTATTTCAAACTAAAAATGTGAAAGATATTGGAGTTTAAAAACAGTTGGAACTGAAGTGTAAATACAATTGCGAATTTAGAAAAAATAAAGTGAGAAATAGTAGTGCAAACTTGTTGTCAACAAGAACGACATCTTGAACACAAGATTGTGATCCAAAGCGTGTTTGAGTCAAATATTTTGGTCGAATATCAATAGCTGCTCCAAGAACGGCTAAAGGAAAAAAATAAATGATTAATAATTATATATTTTAAAGAGAAAGGAATAATAGTTAAAGAAAGAAATTAGAAATTACAGATTTGTGTTTGAATCTATGTATTCCTGTAGCTTATAGAAAGGAGTAAATACATATATAGAAAATAAAATGTGACTGTGGTCTTTTCGAATTTCTTGTGTTCTGTTTGTTTCGAAAATAGTCCATTGAAATTGACCAATGGATTCTCTGAACTAAGGCAGTATATATTTCACAGTTACATTAGATATTAAGTATGTTTTAGATGGCACCAATATGTCTTCTAGAACTGCTATGTTGGAATAAAAAATTGTAGCTTGCATCTTGTGTCCCTTTTTTAATAAGATAAAAAGTAAAATTTACAAATCAGTAGAAGAAAATAGAAGTGTGTTTTAAACGTTTAATACTGTGATTAAATATTTGGTAGATGGCAAAGTTTTGGAAGTGAAGAACATACTTTTGAATCAATTAGTGTCGTTTTTAGTATTTTGAAGCACCATTCTGCACTAATTTTGGAGCACTTTTCTCAACCACAATCACTTTGGCTGTCTAGTTACTCTATCCTGAATAGATAGTTGGGATTAGCCTGTAGTTTTCAGTAGCCATTTTCCTGCATAAAATTTAAGTTGATGTAATCATATTATGATTAATAATATATGTATACTGTATAGAGAATATAATGTTATTGTAATAATTTTAAGAAAAAAGATATGTATGCAATGGAAAAATGTATACTTAAGATGGATTTATGTGAAGCTAGTGCAGGATAAGATAGAAGTAGAAGTATTTTGTTTGATGATGGAAGAAAATTGCAAAACATACAAATATATAGTCGAAGGATTGCTAAAGAAGTATTTAAAAATTCATGATAGGAGTATGGCTTCCTTTGACAGGCTGATGATGAGCATGGCGTCTTTTGACAGCACATAAAAGTTAGGAATTGATGGATTTAGGAATGGCTTAAACAGAAGTTATGTCAGTGGCAGTATATTTTTACTTGAGTATACGATATAATGTAGTAAAATATTAAGAGTAAGAAAGAAGGAATTACATTTTTAACAAATTTATTTAAAAATTCATGATGATGCAAAGAGGAGTATGGCTTCCTTTCAAATGATGAGTATGGCTTCTTTGACAAGCAGTACGTGAAAGTTAAGAATTAGTGGATTTAGGTATGGCTTAAACGATTTATTAGCAGAAATTACAGTAATGGGTAATGGAAGGATTTTTTTCCTTGTGTATATTACAATGTAGTAAAATATGAAGTGATTTTTTTTTTTTTAAAAATTGAATAAAGAAGGAATTATATTTTTAAGGAATTTTACATCTTTAACAAATTTTAGATTTAAATAAAAATATATTTATAATTTAAAATATTGTTGTTATATTAATTAAAAGAAAGTATTTAAATTACCAAAACTTAAAATTAGCAACCATTTTCATCCAAAATTGAGAGAAGCAAGAAATTCTCCATTCCACCATAGAAGCACAGACTTCCACTCCTCCACCACAGAAGAAACTATCACAGCCACCACCAAAAAAAAGGTAAGTCAAGATTAACTTGAGATCTATGCGGAGAAGTTCTCCACACTGGACGGAGTAGAATTTTAATTTTTTAATTTTAATTTTTCATTGTTAAAATGTGTTTTTTGAACAATTTTTGCAGATGTATTTATAATATATACTGTCTCCAAACCAGTGGTTTCTACTACTATCACTTAATTTCCAAATCATTAATATCTTAAATATTTTATAGAACTTATAGATGCAAGTCAACAAGCTTTTTCAATGTGTAGTAATTTTTATGGATTCATCTATGGAACTGTTTATAGACCGAAGAATAACAATTCAATAGTAAATTGGTACATGAATTTATAATGAGGCTTGTGAATTGTGATAAAAACAATGAAGTTCTGGTGTGGCTAGATAACCATTTTACGAGGTTTGTTGTGCAAGAATTTTGTCTCATTATTGGATTACCTTACCATGAACAACCTATGGATCTTGATTTTAATAATGATAGACTTAGAAATGAATACTTTAATGGTACAAAAAAAATTAGCATGAGAATGCTTTTTGAAGCATTCCACATCTGTGAAGATGAAGAAGATAAATTTAAGCTGGGATTTGTTATTTTAGTGAAGTGTGTTTTGAAACTAACGGAAAGATACATTGATTATAGAATTCTTGGCATGGTTGAGCACTTTGATGAGTTTCTTGAGTACCCATGGGGTTGTAAGTTATATTTTATTTTGTTAAACTCACCGCAAGAGTCACAATTGGAAAGAGTACAAATGATGCAACAGAATCAACAAACATATTGTAAGTATTCATTACATGGGTATTCACTTGCATTTCAGGTATTTTTCTCTATCTTTTATTGACTTATTATGTATAATCTATTTATATAAGAAATAAATTGCATACAACTATTTTTTTAATTATATTGTAGTATTGGATATATGAAGAATTTCCTGAGATCGGACAAAAATTTGGATGTCGCAAATACAAAACATTACAGAGTCCACAAATTTACAAATGGAAGCCAAATAAAATATTGACGGAAAAAATGGTTAAACAATTTTTGGCTACTGAAGAGGTATAATATTTTTTTTTTTTTATGAATTCACAATTACATGTGCATTTAATTATCTATAAAAGAATTTGAACAGAAATATTCTAATATTTCATTACAATTATTGATCCATGTCATCACAGTGTTACAATTATAGAAGAAGAATTACAAACACTATGTTACACAACTCTTTCATTGTCAGTGGATAACCAACACAACATATTAGATGACATTGTGAATGGAGAATTTGACAATGTAGCAGAACAACAAAACCCAGACGACTTTCATGTGGAACAAACATCCATTCTTGGTACTTCAAGGAGATATGCTTCAGTTGGAGTTAAGCTTAGTTCTACTTCAGGTGGTTCCAACTACGTAACAAAAGAAGAAATGAAAGAAATGTTGAGTACGTACAGGCAACAAATAGTGTCAGATGTGTTTGGTTTGTGCAACAACTTAAAAGCACACATTGTTGAAGAATTGAGAAAACAAGAAGCTCATTATCACGTAATTCTCAAGAATAAAAAACAATTGTTTGAAGAACATAAAAAATGGCAGAAAGATTATATGCAATCTGGTATGCAATCTTATGCCAATACTCAAGTTCGTGTGAGAGCTTGTTTAATGCAAATATTACCGAGGAATAAAAAAGACAAGAAACTCATTACTAGGCAATCCTTGACAATTAGAAACGATTCTTCCAACAACAAAAGAAATAGCAAGAAGATCAATACCAAGGCATGCAATTTTATGTGGGTACCAGTATAAGTTCAGTAAAATCTTACATTGATGAACAAAATACGAATGAGTTGAACAAATTACATGACTTGGAATCAAACATGGAAACAATTATAGGTTCTATACAGCAAGATGTTCTTGTCCATAGTACTTCAATTGCTAGCAATGAACTGAAATAATCGTTAACATCTCAACAAATTGAAAGTTTTGAAAGGTTGAGAAGAGAAAAGAAAAATAAGGAAAAATAGGCACAGTCATCATCATCACCCATAAATTATCCTTTAGAAGATTATCTCATGAACAAGTACACAACAATTAGAGATTGGATATTGAAGAATTCATCAGGGTAACAAATCTAATTCCACTTTATTAGCTTGAATATTATAATTCTATTTCAATTTATTTAATGCTAACTTAAATTACGTTATACAACATATAATCTAGCAATATTTATGGAAGAGACATGTTGAAAAGTTTAATGGATACAATAAAAGATATAAATATTATGGTGAGTAAAGTTTTGTAATCTTAATCAATTTCATTTCATACCCAATATATGTCATTTATATTTATTTATTTTATTAGAATATTGAGCTGGAGTTAAAGTTGTTGAGGCGGTTGATTAATGACGGTTTCACCCTTGTTTCTAAAGAATATGCAATTGTGGATGTTGGATTTGAAACTGAATGAGCTCGATAGCTGATGTGGCAAATAAACTTAGAGAGAGGAAATACCAGAGAATAAGTGGATCTAACTCTTTTACTAGAGTACATAAATGGAAGATTGCCTATAGGCGGTCATCTATGGTTAGGGTGTAATTATATATTAATTACATGCTCATATCTAGGTAATAGTTGATATCTTTTTCTTGTTATTAATTCATGAATGGAGGTTCCAAATATATGATTGTAGCCACAGTACTAACACACCAGAAGTAGTCAAGGCACACGTAAAAGCAGCATTCACTTTGATCCAAACATTATTGTTGTCTTCAACTACCAGACGAGATTTAAGGAAACACAGAAACAAACAAATGGAGTTGGAAATTATATCTTACCTACCTTGTGCAAATAATGGATGAATATTTAAATTATTTGTTATTTACTATAATATTTTTTACATACTAATTTAGCCTAACAAAAACTATCTATTATTCTGTAGGACAAACTATGCAATTTTTGTGCGTAAAAACATAGAATGCTTCATTTTAGGATATCCAATAGAATTCATTTCACCAGATATGATGAGTATATACAAAAGGAAGATTACAGTTGATATTTGTTATACTGAACGTTTGTCTTGATTGTAATGAATGATTGTAATAGATAATCAAAGTATACTATTTTATCGTGTTGAGCATTGTTAGAAGGAACGTTATGCAATAGGTTTAATATAATTAAGTTATCTACTCTTTTAAGCATTATGTGGTTTCATTCTTTCCTTTCAATATGTTGTTATGTTGTTGGTTTTGGAAGCAAGACTACTAATTAGTGTGAGAGAGTAAATAAAACAAAACAAATAGAGATACATTTAATGTTAATGTGAGCTATTACAACAGAAATGTATAATTTGATAATTTGAGAAAGATACTAATTAGAAAGGACATGAAAAAAAGAACAAAAACATTATATTAGCAAGCAAAATATAATTGAAAAGAGCAACATGTAAGAATAACTAATCTTATGCAGATTATCGATTTTCTCCTGGATCTTTATTATAGAAAATCTCTTTTGTGGGTAATAACAGAGTAAAAAAGATAAAATTTTCAACAATTTGTAATTTTAGACTTGTTATCATTTGAGTAAATAGTTAAATAGTATGAAAATAAAGAATAAGTTATAGAAATTTGTATATAATATAGAAGAAAAAAAAAGCTGTACTAATGCAGTAAGATATACAGATTTAAAGTTTACAACCAAAGTAATACGAATTAGTGTAAATAGGATAACAATATTATTTAAAATATTACTGGTTTTATGGGTAAAACTTAAAGTATATCAATGTTTATTCAGAAAATGTCATATCATATCTCAGTGTCATATAAAAGAAGAGAGAGGAAACAATTACACAACTAAACTAAAGATAAAATTTCATATTAAACAACATTCTTGGTACACTTAGCATGAATTTCATCGTCAAGCATTGGTTTGACAAGAATTTTAACGTTTACTTATTTTCGCTCTTGATAATGCAACATATAATTGTCCATGTGAAATACTGGTTGCCCAAAATATATTCCAACATAATCTAACGTTTATCCCTAGTTTTTGTTCATTGTCATTGCAAAACATGGACGTACTGAAAATTGTGGTCGTTTAAATGGAAATATAGTTTTATCAGACTCTAATGGAATAAAAGAGATAAAGCGCAAAAATACTTTGTTTTTACTCTCCAGTAGTGATTTATCCATGAATCACATTCTGTTCTAAGTTTTTGCATATCTATCTTGTTCCATTACTCAATCCTTCTGCAGAATTAATATTTCGGAGTAATATTACATGACCATCAATTTTCAACACTAATTCATGCGTGGTATACCATTTGGGGTTAGAGAATTGAAAAAATCTTCTTACATGCACTATCGTGTTTTATCTAATGTTTTGTCGAAGTTGTAATAAACAAAAGCATCACCTATGAAACATTTTATGAGAATATTATTAATGTCATCGACATGCTCATCATTTTTTTGGGCTAAAATAATATGATTAATCATACATTGAAGGTTTTTTGAATAATTGGTTATTTCAGGAACTACATGATCAATTAGTTTATGTAATGAAACATCTTCTTCCTCATAATCTAAAGTCATATGAGACCAAAGCTTAATCATATTGCAGGGGTGCTTATTTTCTATTCCATTGCAAATTCGAAGTAAATATTCTAAAAATGGAGATCTAAGTGAGTTTACATATTTTGAAGTAATTTGACTTTTGTAAAAAGGGGTCATAGATAATAGTTAATAAGGCTTGGTGCAATTATGTCCTCTTTATTCCCTCGTTGAACAATAGGTAAAATTTGACGAAAATCCCCACCTAGAACAATTACCTTTCTAACAAATGGTAATTCAACGTTAGTTATATCTCTTAACATTTTGAATAAGGTTTCAATAGCTTGAGAATTTATCATTAGAGCTTTATCTCAAATAATTAAACTTGTTATCTTAAGCAGATTAGTTAGAGTAGACTGTTTACTTACTGAACAAATACTATCATTATGAATATGAAGTGGAATTTTGAACCTTATATGTGTTGTTCGACCTTCCGGCAATAAACTAGCAGCCACTCCTAAAGATGCACTTGCTAAAGCAACTGAATTTCTTGATCTAACAGCTGCAAGCAATCCACGATAAAAAAAGAAAAGAAAAGTTTTCCTTATTCCACCTGAACCATCAATAAAAAAACATATCACCAATATTACAAAAAACTCTATTCAGTATTGCATCATAAGCCGCTATTTGCTCTTGGTTAAACTTTTCCGCACACAGAAGATCGGCTTGAGATATTAATACTCCCTATTCTTCATCAACCATTCTTTCTAATATGTCCTCTTATTGAACATTAATGTCATAAAAAGCTAATCCACAATCATTTAAAGATTTGCTGTATGGTTCTAAAAATGAAGTTATTATTGTAAGGTTTTTACTTCTGCATTATGTAAACTCACATTTTTCCGCAAGTAATCTTCAAACATAGATTCTTTAAATTGATGCCATAATTTTTTTGGATCATCAGGACCACATATAGCTAAAATAGTTGCAAACAAGCGACGTAATGAATTTGACATTTGATAAGTACAAGCATTTTGTAAGCACAATTCACAATTATCATTCCCTCTAGCTAAACCTTGTAATAATGTAGTTTCACGAAAAGTTTTTACATGAATGCCATTAATGAATTTCAAACCTTCAAAAGATAGCAGTCCTCTAACATGATTTAACAATATTCGCAAATAATATCTTTCATCTTCACCTGGACTTGCTGATACAATCCTTTCAACCACATCACCTATTTTTTTTTCCTAATAGTCCAACATTTACGCTGTCTATCTCACACAACATGTTCAGAGAATTCTCTATATAATAAAAAACTTTAGGAATATTATCAGTATAAAAGGGTTGTCTAAAAACTTTAGGAAATCATCAGTATTTTCATACGTAATTAGTTGCAAATTTTCTAGATGTAAATGTAATGAAATAACAGTTGGATACATATAGTAAATCCATAGATCTTCCAAATTGCTTTAGGAGAGATATCTTCCTACCAGACAGGAATTTTCGTATTTCATCCATACAATCAAATTCGTTGTCATTGTTTATAGAGAAATTCAATTTGTCATGTTCTTTGTAAACACATTTATAAAAATATTTAACAACTTTTATTGTTGAACATATTTCTACATTAATATAATAGTCATATTTAGCTAATAGATAAGAATTATAAGGCACAACCCACCTATTATCAAGGAAGTGTTTTCTAACTTTAACTTTCTTGCCATTATTACATCTTCTATATTTAGGATAAGAATTTCCATTTAAAGAAGTGTGTGTATTTTATTTATGTGGATAATGACTTCTATATTTCTACTATTTTGCATGAACACATTGTTTGGATATAAAGAACCACAAGGACCTAGCATCATGTGTTTAACAACAACAGAATGCAACTAAGATTACTCTGTACTATCAGGGATTTCAGCAGATACTATCTTATCTACATTTTCAAGAGAAATAATTTTGAAACCTGATTTAAGTATATTAGAAAGTGAGCATGTTGTAAACCTCTTTTTGAAACTCTATAACATATATATATATGCAGCCACATGTCCAAATAACTATTTTTTGAATAAATTTGTTTTTAACTCTTCCAACTTTGCTCTAAAAATCCATGAAACCAAATCAGGTATATTTTGAACTTCATCATAATACTTTAATTCTCACTTTATTTCAAGCCAATTCAAATTGCATATAATGGTTAAAAAAATATCAAGCTTACCAAAATTTTGAACTCATGCCATCGTATCCACGAATCTTTTATTTAAATCTCTAGGACCACCAATGAATAAGGATGGTAAAATAATTCTCTTACCTACATTGGATCCTCTAGTTTCACCATTTTTTACGCTATCAACAATTCTTTGATAAAGCTCACTATGTATTCCTGCTTGGGCATATAGTTCTTGACGCCTTGAATTTTGAGATTGTTTTGTTCCATAAATCTTACAGCTGTAACTACCACCAGCAAAATCCATAATACAGAACTAAACACAATAAACAAATAACGATTTTAAGAATTATGCAGAATTTAAATGAAATTTCTTTTTTTTTTCCATTGTATTCCTTTCGATAAACAAAAACTCACAGCTACGGCCAGGGAGATTTAATCTCAGAGGT
Organism: Olea europaea var. sylvestris; assembly: GCF_002742605.1. Classification (NCBI taxonomy): domain Eukaryota; kingdom Viridiplantae; phylum Streptophyta; class Magnoliopsida; order Lamiales; family Oleaceae; genus Olea; species Olea europaea. The sequence goes on from NC_036239.1 coordinate 23,347,418, forward strand.
CTCATCTCCGCAAAGCACAGAGATACCAAAGCGCGAAGCTAGTATCTCCACGCTGCGCGGTTATGGATAGTGCGGAGCTCGTCTCCACCTGAAGGCTCCCCGGGTTTTCTCTCGCCACATCTATGCACTTCTCTCCACCCATCCCATTTTCAAATCCAACTAAATCAACTTTTTCAAAATTCAATCGATTCACAAAAAAAAAAAAATAATAATAATAATAAAAGTGATCACCTAACTTACATAAACCAATGGATCAAGTCCATACAATTTAAGACAAAAGAAAGAAGAAAGGTAAGGAAAATGAAGAAGAAGAGTACTACATGAATGGTATAGGAATGAAGAATGGTATAGAAATGGTAGATTGAGTGAAAAATGGAGAAAAAAATAGTTGCAATGTGTTTTCAGCTAAAGAAATAGAAAAAAAATTAGGATGATACATATTTGCGACACATGTCTTGACACTCCTTCACTCTTTTATAAATGTTGGACAGGATAATGGACAAATATTAAAATCTTAAATTGTTCGAAGATGGAGAAGAGAATTGATGTTTCTTTGAAAGCTTTCTACAATTTTCTTTAGGTATGTGCTAGGGGGGACACGTGAGCTTTATAGGTTTAGGCTAGATTAAAATAATCTAGCCTAAACCTATAAAGCTCATGTGAGGATTAGTTTTATTGGTTAAAGTGTGCGATTTTGTACACATATAGACCAAATTTACTGTTAAAGTTTGCAAATTACAATTGTGTACAAATACATATTAGATTAACTGGTGAAAATTTGCAATTTTGTAATTGTATGTGTGAATATGTTTGGTTGAATTTTCACAGTTTTTGTAATCTGGAGAGAGTTTGCAATTTTGTAATTGTATGTGTGAATATGTTTGGTTGAAAGTTTGCGATTTTGTAATTGTAATTGGTGAAAGTTTGCAATTTTGTAATTTAGTAATCTCGTGAATGTTTGTAAATTCCATTAATTGTATATTGAGCAATTGTTGTAATTTTGATATCTGAGTGATGTGCTAAGTAGGCACTGCAGCTGAGGCTATATCTAGGCCCCCAGTTTTTTTGCAAAACATTGTGTTGATTTAGGTAATTGGTTTGTGGATAAGATGTTTGAGGATGATTAATCAGAGCTGTGGAACGGAGAGCTGCATTAGTAGTCACCGATGTGGTTGATTTAGTTGCTGAATTTGTATTAATTGAGAATGGTTCCAAAGTCTTGGCTTTCTTAAAATGATCAAGACCTGAGACCTGATCTTTCATACATTGCTTTCAGCGTTATCTTCTCATCTGGTGTTGCAATTTCTTAATGTTTCCAATTGTTTGTGGATTTCCTAACGACATATAATTCAATATGAATTTGTGTCTTTGTATAGTTCATTGGTGATGATAGTATACCACATTCTTCTCTACCAAAAAGTCATGCTAGAGGAAAAACAAATATAGCATGGGTCATTGTAAAGAGATTATTGAAGTTCATACTAATGGGAAAAAAAACTTGTTTGCTTGTATTGTGAAAAGACTTTTGCTGGAGGTGGTATTAATCGAGTCAAACAACACTTGGCAGGAGTAAATGGTGAACTAGATTCTTGTCGTAAGGTACCTCCTGATGTTAGATTTAAAATGAAAGAAAACTTGGACACTTTTGCTATAAGAAGTGTAGAACTTAAGAAGTTCTTGATGAGTGTAACCCACATAACTCTTATTATTGGGAATAAGAAGAGCAAATTTATAGAGATTTGGGTAATAATGATGTTCAAGGGATCATCCCTCCTAGTTCTAAAGGAAAGAGTATAGCTATGCAGACAAGTCAACGAAAAGCAATGGGAGCTAAACATTCAAAACAACAAAAAGGAATTGGTTCCTACTTCATGCCAAGAACGGGACCTAGTAACCAACCTACTATCAATGGTGTTCTTCAGAGTAAAGAAGCTATAGAGAAATGTGATCTCATCATATCAAAATGGATGATTGATTTATGTATTCCTTTCAATGCTGTGAATTCTGTGTATTATCAACAAAATATAGATGTCATAGCTAGCATGGGCCCTAACTATAAAGGCCGAACTTTCATAATCTTCGTGCTTATTTGTTGGCTAAAAATGTTGAGGAAGTACACAATTATGTAGAAAGCTATCGTTCAACATGGAAGACAACTGGTTGCATAATTATGGTAGATGGTTGGATAGATCAATGTAAAGGAACTCCTATTACTTTTTTAGTTTATTGTCCAAAAGGAATAGTATTCTTAAAATCTGTATATGCTTCAGATGTCAAAAAGTGCTGACATGTTATACAAGTTATTTCAAGATGTTGTTTTATTTGTAGGTTTAGAATATGTGGTTCATATGGTGACGGACAATGCTGCAAATTATGTTGCCGCTGGTAGGTCATTGAAGCGAGAGTGTCAAACATTATTTTGGTCTCTATGTGTAGCTCATTGCATTAATTTAATATTTCATGATATTGGTAAGCTCGATGAAGTTAGAATGTCGTATCTAAAGCATCACAAATCACAAAATACATATACAACCATTGTTACTGATTGCATTTGATGAGAAAGTTTACTAGAAGAAAGGAAATACTTCGACTTGCTCCTACTTATTTTGCCACTAACTTTATTGCTTTACAAAGCATATTGGCCCAAAAGGATCCATTAAGAGAAATGGTGACATCTAGAGAATGGACTTTATCAGCATATGCAAAGGAAAGTAAAGGGAAAAGATTTGTTGATAATGTACTTGATTCTGTGTTTTGGAAAGAGTGTTCTACTATTCTGCAACTTACTGAGCCCCTAGTTCGTGTACTACGGATTGTTGATAGTGATGAAAAGCCTTCGATGGGCTACTTGTATGAAGCCATTTATGTGGCAAAAAGTGAGATGGAACATAGATTTTAAAAAAGGAAGAATAGAATAGCTCATTATTTGCAAATTATTTGGATCGATGGGATAGTCAATTGCGTAAGAATCTTCATGCTGCTCGGTATAGGTTAAAACCGTCTTTCCAATACAATAATCCTGATATGAAAAATCATAAACAAACTATTTCGAGACTTTTAGATGTAATCGAGAGATATGCTTATGGTCAACTTGATTTTAGAAGCATATTAACTAATGGAATGAGACTATTTAGGCAAGCACATGGTGACTTTGGACAATTATCTGCTATAGCTGATCGTCATAGAATGGCACCCGATAAATTTTATTCTCATGTTATGTATTTTGTTATGTCTGAATTATATAACATACGCCTATTTTATTATCTTTGTTTGGTACAGATGAGTGGTGGATGTGTTATGATAGTAGTGCACTAAATCTACAAAAAATTGCCATTCGAGCATTAATTCAAACATGTAGTTTTTCAGGTTGCGAGAAAAAATGGAGTATGTTTGAACACATTCATTCTAAAAAGAGAAATAGACTCGAGGATCAAAGGCATAATGATCTTGTTTATGTTAACTACAATTTACGATTGCCACAACGATAATGTTAGTTAAATAAATTTTTTCAACCATTGTGATTTTTTTATTTGAAGATTTTGCTTTCTTTTATTAGAATTTTGTTTAGATTACTTATAAATTGGATAATAAACTTTGTTCAAGAATTATTTCTAGAGTCGAAATTATTATCCTATTGACTTTGAAAGGTTTGGCACTTATGGCAATTGGGTGTTAGAGGATGAGTCATCAAATTTGGTAGATTATGAGTTGGCGACATTTCGTCGTGATTTGGGTGCATGCTCTATACAAAATGATAAAAATGATGATAATTGTTTGACAAATGCTATTGTTAGAGGACGAGTCATCGAATTTGGTACATAATGAGTTGGAGACATTTTGTCCTGATTTGGGTGCATGCTCTATACAAAATGATAAAAATGATGATAATTGTTTGACTAATGCTATTGTTTCTTCTTCTTCTTTTGATGATCTTGATCTGGATTGTGATGGAAATGATGATAACGGAAATGATAATAGAACTTATACAAACAATGGAAATGAGGACTTTAATATGACTGAGACTCCATCATTGATACAAAGCGAAGGAATTGAAGAATTTATGTCCAAGACTGCAACATGGATGTGCTAAAACTCTTCTTAATTGAGAAGATATTGATTTTTCTTTTTCTTTTTTTCAAAATTTCAAATAATTTACTTTGTTAACATGTTCTTTATCCACATTTAACTTTTAATTGATGGTTTTACTTTTGTAAGAATATTATTAAAGTATATGAAGCTATTTTGTTGAACTTTGCCATATAAAGTATATATTTTTATATGATGATTGTTGTGTTTATTGCTTCAAATTCATATTTCACTATATATAATGTAGAATTTTGTGAAATTGGGCTGAAAATTAATATTTAGTTAACAAAACAATGTGAGGTTAATTTAGTTATTAGCAAAAAATGAAAAAAAATTCATCATTCAATAAAAATAGTTAATATTATTTTTGATAAGAATTGACCTGTCGGTTGAACCACCAATTCGACAGTTGAACCACTGACCCATTGACCCACTGCATTGGTATGGTCGACATTGGGGTGGAGTCTGATAATCTGATTAATTGATAAGTTCGATCCTAATTAGAAGATTTAATTCGAAGAAAATTATTAATATACTATGCATACACACGTAAATCTAAGACAAGATAATGAAGATTTTAAGATAAATTGAACTCCAAAATGTATAAGGACTATAATATAAACAAATAACTTAATTAATAAATAATCAAACTCTTGCTTTTACTTTAAATAAATGAGTGGTCGAAAGTTTCCAATCCAATATGACGCAACCTAACTACTAACTAATTTAATTTACATTAATTAGAATCCTTAAAACCTAACTACTAACTAATTTAATTTACATTAATTAGAATCCTTAAGTAATCTATCTTCTTAAGTTAATTACAAAACTTACCATAATCCAAATCTTACAAGATCAAGAAGTTACATTTAATTTCTACGCTAATTAAAATGGATTAGGATTATAAAATAACTAATAATTACTACAATTTAATAATTTGATAAATCTAAAAGATAAACCGAGAATTTACCAAATTATGAAGGGGCACCTTAATTGTATCACGATTTCTTCCAAAGGAGCTCTAAACTGAAAGGAAATAAATTCATATATGACAATATATTTAAAAAATACGGAGAAACCACTAATAACATTGAGCACCCCAGCTCAAGTTATTAAATAATAAATATTGTGTTCTAAATTTGGAGTCAAAAATCCAAAATTTGCATGCCAAAACCTTGACCTTTTTAAAATAATAATGGATGAATGTTAAAATCTTCAACTATTCCATGATGAACGAGAAAATTGGCGTTGCTTTAATAGCTTTCTGAAGTTTTCTGTAGGCATGCGCTTGGGTGGGCATCCGAGTTTAGGCTAGAGTAATTGAGTAGTTCTATCTTCAATAGAATTAATTGAAGTATTATTCTACAAGTACAGGAAAAAGTAGATAGAATTTGTACAGATGTTACATTGGCAGCACTCGTATGGCTATTTTTTGTTTGTGTTTTTGTCATCTTTAAATGACAATCTGTTAAGTGTCTATCTGTATGATTTCTGTGAATATTTTTGGGTACCTATAGTATTGTCGTAGATTTAATCCTAAGAAATTGTGATTATCCTATGCATAGGCATGAAAATCTAAGCAAAGATAGTGATGATTCTAAGATAAATTGAACTCCTGATTGCATTAGATACATGGCCTATTTTATTCTATTAAAAACAACTAACTTAATTAATAAATAATCAAACTCTTATTTTTCCTTGAAATCAATACAAGTGGCTGAAAGTTTCCAATCAAATATGATGCCACCTAACTACTAACTACTAACTAATTTAAATTAATTAGAATCCTTATAAAACCTAACTAAAGTTAATTAGAAACTTACCACAATCCAAAACTTACAAGAATAAGGATTTACATTAATTTCTACCCTAATTAAAATAGATTAGGATTATAAAATATCTAATAATATCACAGTTCAATAACTTGATGAATCCAAAAGATAAACAGAGCTTTTACCAAATTACCAAGGTTAGCCACTTAATTATAGCTTCTCCCATACATTTCTTGAAATGGCTAAAAACTCGAGCCTAGCTTGACCAAATCAACACTTTTTTCCCTGCAATTCATAATTCTCTATTTAATAAGAGCTTCGAAATGATATTAAGCCCTTGTTTGAGCCCCATTTTTTGGGAGGAAAATGAATTTTTGAATAGTGTATTGATGGGAAATGTGTGATTAAAAAATAAGAAAAAGTTTTAGATTTACGTGTAATATTATGTTATTGAAAAATATGTAGTTGAAATGATGTCAAATCACTGTAAAAAAATGCATTTTCCTCAAAAAATGGGTCTCAAACAAGGGCTAATATTGATAGTTGATAGTGATTCTTGCCCCATTAATACTTGATTATTGTGCTAATATAATAAAAATATTGATGTCAATACTTCCTTTCAACCTAATCCCTCAACATCTTAAAATTATCCATAGTATTCAAATTGTAATCCTTACCATCTGATGATTTTTTCTCATCACTAAATAATCTTAACTCGACACATTCCCATTTGATTTTTTTTTCAATATTTGCAATCAAGTCCCTAAACTTTGCACTTTTGCATTTAGGGTCTAATCTCGGATATAAGCTAATATAATCTACCATTCTAATTATGATATATCACTTAAGTATTCTCAAGACTTAGAATCATGATTTTTAAATTTTTCCATAATTTAAGCTTTAGTCCCTTAACTTACTATAAATTGCTAAAGTGCAACATACTCGTCTTTTCTCAAATAATAACTCATGTATATAATTATTTTCACTCTGATAATATTTTCTCTACCAACGAAATAGTTTTGCTAAAATTGCACTGAAGTCCTTGAACTTCCTAAAAATATACTAATAAATCTAAAAAGCTTCTTAAATTCCATATATGCTATGTATTATGCTCTGTAAAATTTTTGGGATTTTACAGACCAAGCTGAAGTTAGGTTTTGCAATATCAACCTACCTAGAATAGAGTCAACATGCTCCAACTGAGACAAGTTGACCAACCTCAAGAATTTAGGCTGAAGAAACCTATCCTTGCGACCTGATTAATTAGGCATCATGGACAAGCATCGAAAAATGCTCGAAGACGACTACTTATCCTTCGATGTGGTTGAGGCTGATCCTCACACGTATCCTGGCGTCTAGGTAATTACCTTACATAGCATACAAATGACCTTAGTTGATATAGGAATTTTCCTCAACATACTATACATCAACACTCTCAATTGGATGGGAATCCCTTTACATTTCCTACCCCCGTACTCAAGTCCACTTCTGGGGCCCTTACAATGCCTAAGGGGAAAATAAAACTCATTGTGGAAATAGGAAAACTTCCCAATTTATATTAATCAATGTTACTTCACCATATGATGCCATCATTTCAACATTTACTCTTTGACTTAAGGATGGTTGTTTTGATGTATCATTACTTAAGTTTTCAACCCCCTATGGGGTAGGAGATATCAAAGGCAATAAAGAAATTGTTGAAAAATGTCACATGGTGCACCGTCTTATTGAGATGAACGTCAAATCTTCTACCTTCTATCCTGGAGTACATATGGCCTACACGGTGGATTTTGACCTCAACCCACTATATGTACGATGGTAAGATTCTATGAAAAAGGAGCTGAACCAGTGGAAATGTTGGATAAATTCCAGGTCAGCTCGAAATCGTGTATACGATCTGTAACAAATACTACACTCGATTGATAAATTTTCTTCGCTAAAACCTAGATGTGTTCATCGGAGCTACAATGACATGAAGAAAATTTATCCAAAGGTTGTTTACCATAGCTCAATATCGATCCCTTAGCTCGACCAAAATAGCTAAGGATGCAACTACTTGATCCAAAAGAGAACGAAGCAGAGCTTAGAACTATAGGTATACAAACTTGCCAAGTACTACAATAAAAAAGTATGCAAGAGAAGAGATTGAGGTCAGCGATCTTGTACTTTCGAAGGTTTTCCTATTTACAGGGGAACTCAACCCTGCATTCCCGGGCCACAACTACGTTGAAACTTACAAAATAATTAAAATTTTCCTAAAGGGCGCTTATGGGCTGGAAGATATTCACGATAGACCTCTCCTATTCCCTTGAAATGCAAAATATTTCAATAAATAGGATCAGTAGAAGTCGATTCCAAGAGAATGTACTGCCAAATGTAATTGCATAAGCTCATCTCAATAAAATTCAGGTAATCAAGCCAAGCAGTATTGGAAGAACAATATTCAAACAAAGTCACTCTTTAGCAGCCCAAGGTAACCATAAGTGCTATAACAACTTAGACAAACTAACAAAGTCTGTTCTTCAATAGCATAAAACCCACTTTTCAACAACTCAAGCTAAGGATGTAAGCATTACAACACTTAGATGAACTCACAAAGCCTCCTCTTTAGTAGCTCGAGCAAATGTTGTAAGTGCTATAGCATTTAGAGGAGTTAACAAAGCTTGCTCTTTAGTAGTAGCAAGTATGTTCTTCTGCAACTCTTAGACGAATAACGAAGCCTGCTCTTCAGCTGTCTAAGCTAAGGTTGTAAGTGCCACAACACTTAAATGGACTAACAAAATTTGCTCTTCAATAGCACAAGCCTGCTTTTAGCAGACCGAGGTAAGGCTGTAAGTGCTACAATACTTAGACAAATTAACAAACCCTGCCTTCAGCAAACCAAGCTAAAGTTTAACTGCTACTATACTTGGACGAATTCTTAAACACAATCAGTGAAAAGATGACAACTCTACAGCAGCTTGAGCTAAGTTTTCAAGAGTGCAACACTTTGTCAATTTTTATGCAAAATTTCAGTTAAAAAAGAAAATCTTGCTCTTCAGTAGCCTGAGCTAAGTGCCTTAACACTTAGATAAATTCACTATAAAGAATTCTGAAAGATAAACTAAAACGATCCGAGATAAATTTTAAGCAGCATTTCATAGAAGGTCCCTATATCCGATTCATTAACAAGTTCAACGATGAGCTACGAAAAAAATTGAGGCAACATAAGAGTTAGGAAGAAGTCATCTTGATATATAGGACGGTCATCCTCCTAAGCTGAAAGATTGTCTCAGGCAGAGGTAGGGTCATCATCATGGGGTACCTGGGAAGTACCAGCTCCAATAATTTCTACTAGCAATTCCTTCTGATGCTCCAATACCTCATGGAGGAAATCGGTGTTAAAGTTTGGCCCATTCATCCCAATGAAGTTAATGTTTAAATTCAGGGCAATGAAATAAATTTCTTGGCTCAAATTGTCAACTTCTAGAGAGGTCTTCTATTCCTCCACTGTATTGATTGCCCTGGCTGTCATTCGTCAGCTCAGACATTTTTTGTCTCTGACTTCTTTACCTTCTCATCACCTTTGGCTCTTATATGCTCCAGCTAGATCTTGATAAGTTTTTCCTTTACCTTAGTCTTCCCAACTTTCCTCTCCAATTGAGCTTTATCGACTAGCTCAGCCTTCAGACAAGCAATCAAAACAGTTATCTCCTTATCCCATTTCGCCGCAGCCTCTTCATGGCAAGCTTTCTCTCTTTAGTAGTTAGGAATATAGCGAAGGCATCATTACCGATCATTTATGTGAAGGATATATTGACCACCAAGTGAACACCTCTTATTTTGGCCATCCAAGAAAGTGGGTTGGGCTATGAGCAACCCTAAAATACTTAGGTTGCTTCAAATGGCCCAATTAACCTTGAGGTCGAGTCGTCTCGATTGTGGTGCTATATTTTCCATTCAGTCATCAATAAAAGTCGACTAGGAGTTAAACCGAATTACATCATAGCTCGGGGAAGTCTTTCGACAACAAATTGCTTAACAACCACCACCTTGGTGTCAAAGGACCTGCAAAGAAAAAAGGCCTCCCGTTAGTGACACCTCTAACAGAGAACCAATAAAATTGGAAATCATTTACCTGTACCAATGTTTAGAAGATCCTTTCAGTTTCTAAACTTTACTAGTAGCAGTACTTTCGTGCCAATGTCTGAACCATATTGTGTATGAACTTTTTCAAGTCTTTACCACCTCCTGTGATACTATATCTCCAATGAAATGTAGTCTAACATTAATATGTTTAGTGCGTTCGTGAAGAATATGGTTGTTGCATAAATGTATAGATGACTAACTATCGGAATATACTACCATATAATCATTCAAGACACATAGTTTATGAAGTAGTCCTCTACGCCATAGATTCTCTTTAATTGCTTCAGTGGTAGCAATATATTCTGACTCTATTGTGGATAGTGCAACAATGTGTTGTAACTGTGATTTCCAACTAACACAAGAATTAGATAAGGTAAACACATAAGAGGTAGCTGATTTCCTACCATCCCTATCTCTTGCATAATCAGTATCTACAAAATCTTTCAATTTATCCACTTCCTTACTAGCACTAAACTTTAGACCTACGTCACTAGAACCCTTCAAATACCTAAGTAACCACTTAGAGCTTCCCAGTGTTCGAGAGCTGGATTAGACATGTACCTACTGAGAGTACTAACTGCAAAAGCTAAATTCAATCTAGTGCAAAACATCAAATACATTATGGAACCAATCACATTAGAATGCGAAATTCTACCCATATATCCGACTTCATGTTCATTACAAGGAGCTTGTTATTTAGATAATGCAAAGTGATTAGCTAGAGGCAATGTGATAGGTTTGCAATCATTCATATCCAATTTCTTCAACACCTAGAAATATAGGAAGATTGATACAAAAACAAAGCAGAATTTAACTTATCTCTTTCGATTTTCATGTCTAGAATCCTCTAAACTTTACCTAGGTCTTTCATGTCAAATTCACCACTTAACTTTGTTTTTATGTTGTTTATCCACTTAGGTGATGAGCTAATCAAAAACATGTTGTCCACATAGAGAAACAAAAACAAATAATTATTATCAGTCTCGTTGCGTTGAAAATATAAACATTTATCAAATTTACTTCTTTGGAGCCTTTTAAGAAAACACACATAATCAGGTTTTAGGTTATCCTTAAAATATTTTGGTTGATTCATAAATATTTGTTCGTTAAGCTCACCATGTAAAAAAAACAATTTTTTATATCAAGTTGTTCAAGTTCCCAGTCAAAATGTGCAACCAATGCAAACATAACCCTAATAGTAGTGTACTTAACAACTAGTGAGAAAATCTCATTATAATCAACACCCTCCTTCTGTGTGTAGCCCTTAGCTATTTACATAGCCTTAAATCTTAAAGGTTACAAGCTACTGATACCTTCCTTAACCTTAAAGACCCATTTACGATCGACAGTCAATTTATTCTTAGGTCTAGGTACTAGCTCCCATGTCTGATTTTTCTCTGGAGAATTTATCTCGTCTTTCATTGTCTTAAACCACTATTCGGATTGTTCACTCTTCATCGCCTCCTCAAAAGTTTTTGGCTCTCTATCAACTAGTTCTTCATAACTAGCATAGGCGAAAGCTAACTCAAATTCATATCAGAATCTCCTAGGTTCTCTCATTTGTCTCCTTTCTCTATCTGTAGCTATGTTGTAGTTTGCTAAGGGATTTTCTTCCTCAGGATTCTTTTCTATCACGACCTCATCTCTATTCTCTACCCCGAGTCCCTGAACCCAATTCTCCACCTCATTTGCAGTGGTAAGGATAGATGTACTAAGTTTTCCTAACTCCACCTTAAATCAATATCTCACTTCACCTGGTTCAATTTCACTTACAGGTTCGGGTTCACCCTTAAGGCAAGGCATCTTACCCTCGTTAAAAGTGACATCCCAACTCATGATGATCTTCACCCCATTTTGGCTTATATCCCATAACCTATAACCCTTAACACCCTCTAAGATCTTAAAAAAATACAATTTCTAGCTCTAAGTTTAAGTTTTCCCTCACTCTAATAGGAAAAGGCAGCACTGCCAAAGGTTCTAAGTATAAAGTATCATTTAATTTACCAGACCAACTTTCATGAGGAATATCACCATTTAAAGTAGTAGATGGAGGCAAATTAATCAAATAACAAGTAGTCATAACAGTTTTATCCTAAAACGACTTCAGGACACCAGAGCTTAAAATCATGCAACATACTTTATCAAGTATGGTTCTATTTATCCTTTCCACTACCTCATTTTGCTGGGGAGTGTAAGGCACAGTCTTATGCTTTGTTATTCTATTTTCTTTACACATACTGTCAAATTCAGTGTTATAAAACTCTAGGCCATTATTTGTCCTTAAAAATTTAATCTTTTTGCCAGTTTGATTTTCCACTTGTCTTTTCCAATTATTAAAGTTGTGGAATGTGTTAGATTTATCCTTTAGAAGATAAACCCACACTTTCCTAGTATAGTCATCAATAATAGACAAGAAATATCTATTCCCACCCGATGTGGGATTACTAGCCGGACCCTACAGATCAGAATGCACATATTCAAGCACGTCTTTAGCTTTATGAACACTAGTAGGGAAAGATGTTTTATGATGTTTACCAAGCACACATAGATCACAAAATGAAAAATCAGACATACAGTCATTACCAAATGCACATTTTTTATTAAAAAGCTTAAGTCTCTTAATGCTTACCTGTGCAAGCCTATTATGCCAAGTATATATGTGATCAACCTTGGTAGAAGCGATAGTAGTATTTAAACCTCTAATCACTTCTCCAGTTGTGATGTAAATATCGTTTTTCTTAGTTACTTTAATAGAGACTAATGCATCCTTAATCATCTTTAACATTCCATTTCCAATTTTACCGTTGAAGTCATCTTTTTCAAGTCTTCCTACTGAAATCAAATTCCTAGACACTTCTGGATTATATCTAATGTCCTTTGAGATGTATACAAAGCCAGTTTCAAACTTTATATTAATATCACCAATTCTAGCAATCGTATATGCGAAAGTAACAGTCAGCACAACAAGCCTAGTATTAGATTCATGCAAGTTTTCAAACAATTCTGTTCAAATGTTACATGAAAAGATGCACCAGAATGAAGCATTCATGCATGTGGGAATTAGCAGTTAGATTAAATTCAATAGTATACGCAACGAGACTTGTAATCATATAAACCTCACCATCATCTACATCGAAAGCGGAAGACAACACGTTGACCTTGTCTCTCTCCTTAGACTTTAGCTTACCCTTCTTCTTATAACAATTTTTTATAAAATACCCCCATGTTCCCACAGTCATAGTATTTTCTAACCTTCGTTCTAGACTTTGATCTAGACCTACCCTTGTCCTTCCATCCATTACTACTTACTCGCCACTACTTTGGTATCCATCATGACTGTTTTGCCTAAATTGAGTTCTTCCTTGCATCATATGTAACTAACTGCCCTTCTTATCATGTTTTCAGCTCTAATTTCCATCTCCTTAATTTTAAGAGAATCTATAACAATTTTAGGCGTCAAGGTATCCTACCATACTTAATAGTTTTTCAACTTCCTATATGAGTCAGGCATAGATTTAAGCAAAATTATGGCCTTATAGGTCTCAGACACAGCCTTATCGCAGTTAACAATATCTTGCACCAATTCGTTAAACATATCTAAATTGTCATCGAGGTCATTTGAAAGATCAATTTTAAAGTTGAAGAAACGTTCAAGTAGGTAAAATTTGTTCGGTATAGATTTGAGCAAATACAAATCTTCCAATTTTTCCAAAGTTTTTTTGTGGTTTTTAGTTTACCCACCTATTTCAAAATGGCGTAAGACAAGTGTAAAATGATTGAGGAATAAGCAAGCTCATCGACTTTTTTCTTTTGTTCTTTTGAAAAATCAGTTGGAAAATTGCCTTCAATGACTTTTGAAACTTTTTGTTGGACCAAAATATTCTTCATTTTTTGTTGCTAGATTAAAAAATCACATTTTCCATTAAAAATCCCCAAATCAAAGTTATGAGCTATCATTTTCACAGAACAGCAAAAAATGACAAAATACATTCAAACCACACAAAGTAATCCTAGGGTCACAGACAATATACTCCATTCTAAATTTCCAGGGTTTCATAAGACTCGTGGTCTTAGATTAAGAGAATGAATGGATAAGGTCTCGGTATTCTAACGAAATTAATAAGCAGCAGAAATAACAATGCAACAAAATGATATGTCTAGTCGATAACAAGTTTCACGACAATTATAGCACTAAGAACAGTACGTTGATTTAACCAAAATACAAGTACTCAAAAAATAGTTATGAGCAAGTAATCCTAATTTTTAGCACAAGCAATGTTATTTCTTAACGATAACTACAACACTATTGTCACACCATACGATGACACACTAATTTTGAAAATGAAACGGGTTAAGCCAATTTACCAAAGTAGACCTATCTTAGTCCGTAAAGTCGAGAGATTTGAATTTGCTAGCTTTAAGGCCACTACTGTTCACCTAAAGATTCAACAAATATACCAATACCAATCAACAACGAAAGTAGATTGATATCCAGGGGCAAAATTGTCCAATTTTTCTACATAACCTAAAGCACTAAATAAGCCACGTCAGTATGTTCAAGAGTTTAAAATAATTATTCTACCAGAAAACTCTAGCTGGAAACTACTGCACGCGTCGCTACTGACCATCGTCGTCACCACCACCACGGGACGCCTTACAGAAGGCGTCTTAGCTTGTTGATCGTGAGTCAGACTTTCATTTGTCCAACGGAGGTCACATTTGAGAGTAATTGAAGAATTCCAATTCCGGGTACTTTGAAGAAATCGGCCATTTTTCTCAATTTTTGGTCAAATCTCCACCACCTAAGCTCTGATACCAGATTTGAAAGATGTACTGACCACTAAGGTTTAGCTAGACTTAGTTTATTCTTCCAATTGCACCATAATCAAACAACCAATCGACCCAAGACAATGTCAAGCCTTCCCACTTATAGTTGCACAAGAGTACACACTTAGCAGACCACAAAGGCAGGTAATAACTTAATGACAATCACCATTAAGGTAGAGATGAAGAAGAAAGGCAACGTGCAAAGAAGTAGACGAAGCAGAAAGTCGAAAAATTCATACAGAGAAGTAAAAGAAGTGCACGGTCACTTTGGTCAAGGGTAGGAGACCCAATTACATATTCAACTAATGAGCCCAAGTAAGATAAGTTACACTAGGGTTAGGGTAGGAAATGAGTCAGGTAAAAGCCCAAACAATAGGCAAATGGCCTACCAAGTGAACATATTTTATTTTGGCCATTCAAGAAAGTGGGTTGGGCCATGAGTAACACTATAATATTTAGTTGCTTTAAATGGCCCAATTAACCTTTGGGTCAAGTCGTCTCGATTGTGAAGTTATATTTTCCATTTAATCATTAGTCAAAGTCGATTGAGAATTAAATCAAATTACATCATAGTCCGGGAAGGTCATTTGACAACAAATTGCCTAACAATTTGGATGGCCTCCAACTCAGCATTCACCTAATTGTAGTTGAAACAAGAAAATAAGTCAAATAACTTGACAAAAAAAGACAAAGTGACAAATCATACCTTCTTCGAAATTGACATCATATAGAGAATGGACTGGTGGAATAAATAGCCTCTATAATACAAGATTCATTCATGCTCATTTGGCTGCAGGAAGCTTTGCTCATGATCAATCCAACTCTAGGATAAATAGGTGAGCTGATTTCTAAGGAATGTCGATTTTCTGTGAGCTCGATCAAATTGAGCCTAGGTATGCCAGGATACAAAGAACTAGACCTAGTTGGAGAAATAGCCTGGAGAAAGACTCTCTAAGGGAAGGAATGATTGGATCCAACTTGGATGGAGGAGAAGGAGATAGAACTGGGGCTAGAGGAAGTATGCCATTTGAAGATTTGGCTTTGATCGTTGAACTAAAGGGACCTTAGGCTTAACTGGTGCTTTTCTCTTTTATTCTCTAAAAGGACTGAGGATTCGAGAGCTTTCCTAAAGCTCCCCATCTTGAGACTAGGCTCCACAAACATGAACTAAGATCAAAATTCCAGAAGGCAATAAGAATAAAAATGAACTCAAAAAGTTAAGGCCTCACCTAGAATTGGAGGGAGATTGTGTAACAGAAAGTTCGGTCTGAATAGACTAGAGTTACTAATCAAACCTCATTCATGAACTAAATCTCGATCGATTAGCTACCAAAAAAGGGATGGTCGTTACTTCAAACGATTAATGTCCGAACTTTACAGAAGTAAGTGTCCAGACCTTATGGGACATTTTTAGTTGTTTGAAAACAGAAACCTTTCCTACAGTAGAGCAAGCATATGCCCATGTCCATAGAGCAGCGGTCCAACAGGTTGTGATGATAGAATCTGGAAGCATGAAAAACATTCTTGGAGTAGTCTTGGCATCCAAAAGCTTCAAGAATGGCTCGAGTTCAGCCTCCAATGTTGGGCCTTTGTCTTTGAACAACAACATGTCAAATGCTAATTTTCACCAAAAGCAAAAGATCAATACTGAGAGGACCAAATGCTCTCATTATGGGAACACTAATCAGACCCGTAACGTGTGCTTTAAATTAAATGGATATCCAAATTGATGGTAGATCTTCAAGCCAAGAAGAGGTGTGATCGAGCCACTAATGATGCTAATACTAGTAAGGTTGTAGTTGCTGTAGTAGAACTGCACGTGTCCCTCATTTCGATCGAACCTCCCACCCTCATTTCAGGTATGGCCCTACTCGGATTTAATAACAATAATGATTGCAATACATGGATTCTTGATCCCGGAGCAATTAACCATATGACATTTGATACACGAGATTTTTGTTAACATACTCCTCATCGGCAGGCTAGTATTGCCATTGCTAATGGGGATATCTCTTCAGTAAAAGGGGCTGGCACTGTAATGTTATCACAAACTTTATCACTATCCAATACTTTACTTGCACCTTCCTTTTTTTCATAAGCTGATTTCTATCAGTCATTGCCAAATAGCTCAATTGTACTGTACTTATTCACTCGGAATATTGTCTTATTTAGAATATTATTTCGAAAGAGATCATTGAGCGTGGTGCTAAGAGGGGGAATTCTATTATATGGATGATTTTAGCATGGGTCGAGTACATCATGTTGGTCAACCGAGTGATAGCAAGGCAAAACAGATTCGACTTTGGCACCGTCGGCTAGGTCATCCTTCATTTGGTTATTTGCAAAATTTGTTTCCTGGCATATTTTCTGAATTGTCTATTTTGGATTTTAAGTGAGAAATTTGTATTTTAGCTAAAAATCATCGAGTAGCCTATCCATTACGTATGAATAAGAGTGAAGTTCTATTCGCATTAGTTCACTCTGATATGTGTGGAGGCCTTCCTCAAAACCTAATCTCTCTAGTTTCTGCTGGTTGATTTTTGTCGATGACCGCACTTGAATGACTTGACAATATTTATTGAAATAGAAAAATGATATCTGTACTATTTTTCAATCTTTTCATGATATGATTCGGATTCAGTACTCAGCTAAGCTTCAGATCCTTAGGTCCAATAATGGTGGTGAGTATGTAAATGATCAGTTTCATGAGTACTTTCATCATTATGGACTGATTCATGAAACATCATGTCCTCAGACACCTCAACAGAATGGTATAGCAAAGCGAAAAAATTGCCACTTTCCTAAAACGGCTTGAGCACTTCTACTTGGGGCACATTTTCCAAGTTCTTACTGGTAAGATGTGGTGACTACTATTGTGCACCTAATCAATCATATTCTATCCAAAGTACTTGAGTTCAAGACTCCATTGCGAACTCGGTCTACCTATGTTACCTTACCTCGTGCATTGATGATTATACCTCGAATCTTTGGGTGTGTAGCCTTTGTACATCATTACAAAAACCAATGCACAAAACTTGATCCGCATGATCTTCGGTGCCTTTTCTTAGGATATGCCATCCATTAGAAAGGTTATTGCTATTACAATTCGACTACTCGACAAACCTATGTTATTATAGATGTTACTTTCCTCAAGAACAGTACCTTTTTTCCCTGCATCCAATTCTTCTCTTCAGGGAGAGACACACGATTAAGAGTTAAATTGGATGAGGTTTGACTAGTTTAGTAGCACTAATAGTGGCACTGAGAATACAGAAATAACAGTACCAACTACTACTCAATCAATCGATAAGGAACCAACTCTTGATATATCTCCTGAAGCTGAAATAGTACCTCCCACTCCTCAATACCTAACAACCAATCTCTTGAGAATATCACCGATGTAAGTTTTCCTGCAACACCTATTATCTCAAATAATAAGGCCGATCGTTGTTATAAGCTACCTTTCAAGTATAATCATGGAAAACCACCAAGCAGATACTCACCCGAGATCAAGTCACAGAGTTCGAGATATCCTATTATTAATTATGTATCTATAAAGAGACTTCCTGAACCACTCAAAAACTTTTCCAACAATTTATCTTTGCATCTTATTCCTACAAGTATTGATGAGGCATTGAAAGATTCAAGATGGGTTCAAGCTATGAAAGAAGAAATGGAGGCATTAGTGAAGAACAAGACTTGGGTCCTTGTTCCTTTACTTGAGGGACAAAGGATAGTAGGGTACAAATGGGTATTCTCTATCAAATACAAAGCTGATGGAACAATCGAGTGCTACAAAGCAATAATAGTAGCAAAAGGCTATACGCAGACATATGGGGTAGATGCGAAATTAAATACTATTAGAGTTCTACTATCCCTTGCAGGGAACCTGGATTGGCCGTTGAATCATTTGACGTGAAGAATACCTTTCTCCATGGAGATCTCGAGGAGGAGATCCATATGGATGTTCCCCCAGGGTATGTGACGACTTTTGCTAAAGTTGTGTGTAAACTACAATAAACACTATATGGCTTGAAATAATCTCTTCGAACCTAGTTCGGACGACTTAGCCTAACTATGAGAAGGTATGGTTTTCGACAGAGTAACTCAGATATACTCTCTTCCTGAAATATTGAGGAAGCAAGATAACAGCATTGATAGTGTATGTAGATGACATGATTATTACAGAAGATGATCAGGATGATATTTCAAGACTCCAAAAACAATTGGTGGTTGAGTTTCAAATGAAATTGTTCGGAGGGATCAAGTACTTTCTAGGAATTGAGGTTGCTAGATCCAAGTAAGGTATATTTCTTTCTCAATGAATATATACTTTAGACCTATTATCAGAAGTTGAATTACTAGAATGTAAACCTACAGATACACCAATTGTCCAGAATCACAAACTTGGAGAATACCCTGACCAAGTGCCAACAAACAAAGGAAGGTACCATGTAATGATCCAAATTCTTAGGCACGTAAAGTCATCCCCTAGAAAGGGACTTATGCTTTCAAAGAACAATTACCTAAAGATTGAAGGCTACACAGATGCTGACTGGGCTGGAAATATTTCTGATAGAAAGTCCACCTCGAGGTATTTTACATTTGTTGGGGGAACTTGGTGACATGGAAAAGTAAGAAATAAAAGGCCGTAGCTCTATTAAGTGGAGAAGTAGAATTCTGTGGGATGGCTAAAGTTCTTTGTGAACTCTTGTGGCTAAGAAGACTATTGATAGAAATTGGCTTCACTCCAAACTGTGAGATGGATCTCTATTGTGACAGCAAGGCTGCTATTGATATCTCTCATAATCCAGTCCAACATGATCAAACAAAACATGTAGATGTGGATCGGCATTTTATCAAAGAGAACCTTGAAGCCACGATAATTCGATTCCCGTTTGTTAAGTCCGAAGATCAATTGGCAGGTATTCTTACCAAAGTTGTGTGTAGCAAGAACTTTCACAACTCACTTGACAAGTTGGACATTAAAGATCTACATGCACCAACTTGAGGAAGAGTGTTGACATGAGCTATAAAATGAAGTTAATTGGGGCTGTAATCTTCTAATTAGAGTAGTAATTTTTCTGTAATTATAGTTTTGACATAATTAGCCAAATATAGTCTTCACCCGGCTACCATATGTATTTCTTTATCTCTGTATTATTGATATATACCCGAAATTGCAGACATATGGTCTACAAACTATCTGTTGAACATGTCCAAATACTTTATGAGATTTCTAATCATGCAGCTTTTTCTAGATCCAAATCAAGTCAAACAATAAATGGCATTACCACCAATCTTCTTTTTTTAGATCCAAATCAAGTCAAACATTAAATGGCATTACCAGCAATCTTCGTCTGTATTTTCCTCCTCATTGAATTAAAAAAAGTACTCCTGATTCTTTAAAGGGATAGCAGATTGTGACCTTTTTAGAGGTCAATATTCGTACACAGGTGGAGACAAAACTCACAGTCCATAATTGAATACTTTCCGACGGCATGGTTCTCTTTGATGAGACTTCGTATGCTGTAATAATGGACAAGTTGAATTCCACAGAAATATCTGCCGTTGTATTCCTCTTGAAAGTAGTTGAGTGATTAATGCAGATTGAAGAAAATTTTCTTCATTGGGATTTCTGAACAAAGGCCGCAGATTTATATATGTGATCTTCAATGTGCATGAGTGCATCCCAATTTTTAACTTATTATTGTTCTCTGCCTTCCGCAGGTAATTGAAGAATGGGTGCTGGAGGCCGATCTTTCGAGGGCAAGAAGTCAAAATCTGACGTTCTCCAACGAGTTCCACACTCAAAACCTCCATTCACACTCGGTGAACTCAAGAAAGTCATCCCTCCCCACTGTTTCCAGCGTTCTATTCCTCAATCTTTCTCCTATCTCGTATGTGACCTCACCATTGCCTTTCTCTTCTTCTATATTGCCACCAACTATTTCCAAAACCTACCTCAACCTCTCTCCAACCTAGCCTGGCCACTCTATTGGATGTGCCAAGGCTGTATCCTAACTGGTGTTTGGGTCATAGCCCATGAATGTGGCCACCATGCGTTTAGCAACTACCAATGGCTCGATGACACTGTTGGCTTGATCCTACATTCTGCTCTCCTCGTCCCATACTTTTCGTGGAAATTCAGTCACAGGCGCCACCATTCAAACACTGGTTCCCTGGATCGCGACGAAGTATTTGTACCCAAATTTAAGTCTGAAATCCGAGGGTTTGCCAAGCATCTGAACAATCCACCAGGCAGAGTAATCATACTTCTCGTCCAGCTAACTTTAGGGTGGCCTCTATATTTACTGTTCAATGCCTCGGGTAGACATTATGAACGCTTTGCGTGCCATTATGATCCTTATAGCCCGATTTACCTGGACAGTGAGCGTACGCTGATCCTCATTTCTGATGCTGGTGTTCTTGCTGTCATTTATGGGCTTTATTGTCTTGTGGCAGCTAGAGGACTTATTTGGGTTCTTTGCGTTTATGGTGGTCCATTGCTCATCGTCAATGGATTCCTAGTTTTGATAACTTATTTGCAGCATACCCATCCTTCGCTGCCTCATTATGATTCCACCGAGTGGGATTGGTTACGCGGAGCTTTAGCAACTGCTGACAGAGATTACGGGATTCTAAATAAGGTATTCCACAACATAACGGATACTCATGTCGCGCACCATCTTTTCTCAACAATGCCACACTATCATGCAATGGAGGCAACCAAGGCAATCAAGTTGATATTAGGGAATTACTATCAATTTGATGGGACACCAATTTTTAAGGCAATGTGGAGAGAAGTCAAGGAGTGTATCTATGTGGAACCAGATGAGGGAGACCAGAAGAAAGGTGTATACTGGTACAAAAACAAGCTTTAGAAACAAATACCGGAAGGGATTTTCTGAGCCATTGTTAGCGAAGATTTTGCTCCCCCCTCTGGATAAGTTAGACTAGTTTGCTTGCTTAGTTGAATAAAGATTTCGGATCGTATTGGTCTGAGATGTTATAAAGGGAAAAAATCACGTATATCCCGTTAAGTGTAATATTTCTGCCTACTACAATTTTAATTATGAAAGTTCTAATAAACAGATTTATCAAGACCCAACATGCTGAAATAAGCAATTAAAAGAAACAAGCCACCTTTTAATTGTTTCTAGGTGATTAGTCAATCAAGTTCCATTATCGTATTATTTGATTGCCACAATCAATAATTAAATCAGTAAAGAACATCAAAGATGATTACAACGAAACCCCAATTGGGTAAAAACTTTGGACACTTTGCCACTCAGTAGTCCACTATAATCGAAGCAAACTTACAGTACGGTCCAAACCTGCCTACCCCATAGATTTCTGCAGTCTCCATTGATCCTGCTAGAGATGTGCTCCTTCAAAACAAATTTTGACTCCTGGTTTATACCTTAGCCGTCCAGGATTGTGTACTCTTGACATCTGATCCCAACTCTTAGTATCTCACCTTAATCATCCTGAATTTGTGCTTTTGCAATAACTCCCGATCATTGGTATTAATTTATCTCCAGTGGATTAAATGAAGAATTCCTCGTTCTTTGGGTTGATGTTTGATCAAACGATCTTTGTGCTTTGATTAGCGGTTTAATGTTTAAGAATATGAAAATAAATGGCTCAATGTGTATCTCAATTGATAGAATAATTTATGGTTCAAAGAAATATCTTGGCTTTAAAAGATTTTATGAACACAATGATATGGTGGTGAATCTAGAGATCAAGGAATGATGATATAGATCTTCAAGGAACTATCTCTATGGAATAATATGATTCAACTTGCTTCGGATGTCAATGGGGTCAACTATGTGTAGGGAAAAGTGTTTGGGATGAACTAGGGATGAACATCACGTGTTTTGAAGCAAACTAGATTCTGCCTCGTAACACTGTCGCTCAAGCACTGGGCTAGTGAAAGGCGAGCAACGAACTTGTCGCTCGAGCTCCAGTCTAGTGCTAGGTGGGCAACAAGTATTCTACTTCTGCCACTTGAGCAGCAACTGGGCGACAGGCTAGCCAAAATGCGTCCTATTGTATATCAATTTCTTTAAGTCTCTTTCTTGAATTTATTTGACTTCTCTTTGGATTTTATCAACCCCAACTATACTTACCTTAACTTGGACTATTCTAAACCTATTATGCCTTTGATTACAATATAACTAAATCATAATATAATTCTAATAAATTATGATTGTTGTCTTAAAAAATTGTCAAATGTAAAATAGACTTTACAATCTCCCCTTTGGCATTCCTTGAGAAAATCATATTTATTTCAAAGTTAAAAAGTCCAAAACTACCCAAAAATAAACTCCACAAAATTTTCTTTAATACTTGGTCAACCTGCTTTCTGAAACACATAGAAACTACAATACCACATGAAAAGTAAGAGGAAACTAACAACCAAGTTATTTAAAACAACATAGTAAAAAATGTGTAACATGGAAGCATGCAATGTCATGTGAATTATAAACTTAGAAATAAACCATAAAATTTTATATCTATATAAACAGAATACAATACTATATGAATAATAAAATTCCAGCAAATATATCAATGACTCCCCCTAAGTCATCTATCAATCAAAATATTCAAATTTCTTAAAATTATCCCTAGAACTCATATAATCAACTCCTTGAAGTAAATAAACATATCTCCTAATTTTTGTCACAAATAACAGAGGATAGGCGAGTAATAATCATTTAAAACATAGAGATGAATGAATTAAACAATTTCACTTGTATAATGATGAAAAATTATGCAAAAGCATGTGATGGGAGCGTAAAAATTTTCCAATTACGAGACCAACTGTTTTTTTTATCATCATGAACAGTTATTCCCTTTGTTACACATGTATAATTCATAGAAAGTAAATTTTTCTCATAAAACTTATTTTAAACATAAATGGAGTAAATTTTATAAGCCATACATGTGAAAAGTGACATTAAACTCCTATAAGCAAATTTCAAAACCTTAAATCAATCCAGTTAAAAATCATTCCATATTCAAAGTCAATTCACCAAACAAATAACTGCCATCCCAAATCTCAAACATGTGGTCAAAACCTACTCACAAGAGTCTAATGTGCACAATGCTTAAGATACATGTAATAACATATATAAAGTACTCCAAATAAGTTTTAAAAAAAATTAATTGAAATTCAATTTACCAATCTTGAACCTTACTAGTATTTGATAGTAAAATAACATATCCAATAAAAAAAAAAAAATTCTTTTTCCCTTTTCCAGTGTATCTAACTTCTAATAAAAAGGGGAAGGAGGGTTTACTATTCATGCATAGTAAATTAATCCAATTTTACTATGCATGATGTCATTTTTTATCTTCCATTTTATTTATGTCAAACAAATGTTCTTCCACACATCATCTCACTTGCATTAAAAAAATAATTATGTCAAACAAATGTTATTCCACACATAATGCCACTTACATTAAAAAAATAATAATAATTTTAATAAATATAAACTGCCATGAGTACAAAAAAAAAACTCTTCGTACATGAGTTTAAAAAAAAAAACTCTCCGCACTGCCATGACTGCCAAAAAAAAAAAAAAAAAAAAAAATTTTCCCACAAGTTTTTAAAAAAAAAAAAAAAAATTTTCAAAAATTAGTTTAAAAAAAAAAAAAAAAAACTCTCCGCACAGTGGGGAGAGTTGGCAAACCATGTGCGAATAATAAAGGAAGAAAAACTCTTCTCATAGTGCGGAGAGTTGACAAATTTTCCGTACAGTGCGAAGTAAAAAAAATCTCTCCGCACAGTGTGGAGAGATGGCAAACACCATGACAAAACTTTCCGCACAGTACAGAGAGATGACATTCTGTGTGGACACTGTCATCACAAAGTGCGGGCTCTCCGTATAATGCGGAGTAAAAAAAGCAAAAAAAAAAAACTTCGCACGGTGCGAAGAGTTGGCAAACTCTCCGTACAGTGCGAAGTTTAAAAAAAAATCTCCTCACAGTGACTGTCACGTGCGTTGCACAAATTTTGCATTTATCGTATTTTTATTAGTGTATGAATTTTAATTTTTTGGAAAGTTTTTGAAGCAATATCTAAAAATATTTCCATGATATAAGAAAATAATTGCAAATTATTTTTACAATTGCATAACAGTATTGTGTCTTCTAGAAAAAATATATTTGTATATTTTATATTTGAATAAGAAATATACGAGATTATACAAATTATTTTACTTGTATTCTTTGATAGTGTTGATATGATTGAGTTGTATATGAAGATAAATTTTTAAATTTTGTGTAATTCAATATTGGAAAATTGAAGATTGAGCATCATATTCATATGCATTTATATTTTGTGTTTCATATATTTTTAATATTTATTTTATGCTTATGTTGAAAAAATAAAAATCTAATTTTTTTTTTGAAATTCGGTTTGATAAGTGAATGTACGGTGTTCTGCATTCTCGGTATTTGTAAGTGTAAAAATTATTATATAAAAATACAGTAAACTGCAAATACGGTAGACAGCATATACGGTAAGCTGTAAATACAGAAAGGTGAAAATACGGTAAGTTGTTTGCAAATACAGTAGGCTGCAAATACGGTTGGCAGCATATACGGTAAGGTGCAAATATGGTAAGTTGTTTGCAAATACGGTAAGCTGCAAACACGGTAGACAGCATATACGATAAGCTATATATACTGTAAGCTGTTTGCAAATACGGTAAGCTGCATATATGGATTTATAATTTGTTATAAATATAAAATTTATTTAATATTGAATTTCTCAAAAAAAAAAAAAACTCCACAAAGTGTGGAGAGTTGGCAAACTATCTCTTCGCACAAGAGAAAAACAAAAACTCTCGGGACTTTATTTGCAAGTTCCAAGAGGCATTTTCTCAAACAACTTTTGAGCAATGCATTGAACACTTTAATTCCTGGCCTACAACCCGAAAGTATAATTTCATTGAAAATTATATCCGCTTCTAATGTCGAAGAGCTGTTATCAAGCAATTGTAAATTATTGAATTTAGGTGGTACCCTAGAGTCTCCATTTGTGAAAGCAATGCCATGGTACTATCAATATCCCCTTCTTTGCACAAATCTCATATTGTTTCATTGTATGAATCACGAGAAAGCTCATTTCCAATACCGTAAATATGATTTACATGCTCAGAAATTGAGTTGTGACTGGAATTTAAAGAAAACATTATTGATTTTGAGCCATGTTTTTTTACTCTGCTTCGTTGTATATACGAAAAATTTACAATTTAAGATAAACTTGTTCATGGGTTCAGGATTTGCAACATACTTAGGCTACTTAGTTGCAAGGACAAAAATGGTCTTCAAAGTATTAGCAATATTATGATCGGTCTCCTTATATCCTAGACCTCTTTTATTACCAACAAACTTGTTTAACCCTAAAAGATTGTCAACTTTCTGAGATCCGCTCATGAAAAAAGAAATTGAGCATTGGATTTCTTAAGGTCACTCGTTAGGGTTTTAACCTTAGTCTCTAAATTTTCATTGACTAGTCTAAATTTACTAAGATTTTAATTTGACTCCTAAAGGTTAGATATGAGTCTTTCTTTCTCTAGGTCCATCTTATGTAGCTTCTTAAAAGCAGCATTATTGACCATTTTCAATGTAAGGTAATCCTGAAATAGCTCATCAAAAGCTTCATAAATGTCACGATCATCTTCTAACCCTTCCTGAAGCATCAGATTTCTCTTTATCCTCAAGTGACTCATTATTCACCACAAAATTGAATGTCATACACTTCACCGTCTCATCATTAGAGGACTTTTTATTTTGATTATCTAAGCTAGACTTGTCATCAGTAAGAGTAGTATTCATAGCTTTGGTAGGTCTCTCTTCAGGTTAGGATTCTAAGATTTTACATAACCAAAACCTTGGCACTCATGGCACCTCGCAGACCTCTTCGAAGAATTTCTAGAATTACTCTTTTCACATTTATCTCTTCCTGATATATTAGATTCTTATATCTGTTAGAAGATTTGTCTATATTCCTATGGAATTTCATAAATTCCTAGCAAGGAAGGCAAGGTCATCATCCTTAAGTTTTTCATCATAAGTGGTGTCACTAATAGCTTCCCTAACTGTATTAAGGGCTATGAATTTTTCTTTCCCAAAGTGAGTAAGGCAAAGTTCATATGTTTTGAGAGATCTTACGAGTTCTTCAATCTTAATTACATCTAGATCCTTACTCTCTTCAATACCAGTCACCTTATATCTAAATTTCTTAGGTAAGGATCTCATCACTTTTTTGACACTCTTAGCCTTTGAAATCCGCTTACTAGTAAGTGCGTTGTTTACACATTTACTCGTCCCACAAAACATAACTTATTATTGACAAAAACGATTGAATATGGCTTAATTCTATAAAAAAAAAGTTTGTAGGTTACATCGATGGATATAATGGAATTTACAAGAAAAGACAAGAAAAAAGGGCCGAAATGAAATAAAATGAGAGTTTAGGGACCAACATGCAAATAATCAAAAGATGACCCAAAAGATGATACGAGAATGCAAACTAACTATGCATCAACTTGGCGATAATATGAGATGATAGAAGGAAGAAAATGAAGAAAAAGACCAAAATGGAAAAGAATGAAAGTTCAGGAACTAAAATGTAAATAGCCAAAAGATGAGCCGGAGGTAGGAACGACGATGTGACAGACTCAAGGACAACTTTTTAAAGATATAAAGTATTGGGAGAAAAAGAAAAAAGGAGAAAAGAGGTCAAAATGAAAGAGATTGCAAGTTGGGGACCTAAGTGGCACAATTGAAAGAAAATTGGACACCATGCGGTTGCATGGTGCTATTCAGCAAATCAAAAGGGGCATCACACAATACCATGCGGTTGCATGGTACATTCAGGTTGCACAATTTTCAATTTTCTTCTTTATTTCAAACTCTTACGGAAACAAGCTGTGGCACCTATATAAAAAACCCTAAGGTCGTCAATTTAAGGAGAGAACGCCATGGGAGAGAAAAGAACACATCATGGAGAAGATTTTGCACCACAATAATGAAGAGAAATGCGAAATTGATGGGAGTACACCCAAATTCTTACATCGATGATGTCGTTTCTTAAAATTTTTGTGTATTTTATCAATTTCTCCATGCTATGCTAGGTTTTCATGTACTACGAGATCGATGAACCGTATAATGTGAACTTTTGATTTCATGTTTTACAATATTGACATCAAAACACGTGATTGAATTCTTTCAAATAGTTTATATACAATGTTTTACAATATTGACATCAAAACACGTGATTGAATTATTTCAAATAGTTTATATACAATTAATTTCTTCCATGATTATGTACACATAATTGTGTGAGTGTAGTGACTTATTTCATGCATTTGAGAGAAGGGAAATAAGTTCGACAGGGTATACATCATTGTAGGGTTCAATAAGGGATAGAGATATAACTCTATGCCTTGCGTAAATCTTTAAATGCTCACAAAACCACATGTATTCTTGTATATTTGCAACCATCATAGAGATATATGCTAGTAGTATATGAGAGTAGGTTTAACATTACTCGAAAGAGATTGTTGGATAGATTAAGGGGTATTGATTCTTCAAAAATTCAACGTGTTGTTAATCCGTGGAACTAGGGTTAAGAGTGAGCATTGCTTGGGATTCATGATCCTAATCGCTTTACATTCATTAATTACATCAATCTTGCATTGAAAATGTTACTTTGCATTATAGTTCATCAAATTCACATACAATTGCATATTTAATCTAGGTTAGGGTTAATCAAGTCTCAATTATCTTGTTGGATAATTTAGTTTCGGTTAAGACTGAGATAGATAAAGTTAAGCTACTCAATCTCTGTGGGATGACATTCAGATTCCATTTTTCACTTTATTACTTGTTACGAACCGTCACTTACGAATACAAATCTAAATCATTATTTTGTAAATATTTACCTAAATTAAGGGCTTGTTTAGTAGCGATTATAAGAATTAACATTTTGATTGTTAGAGAGAAAAGTTGATCTCACTTGTGAGAGAAGAAGTAAAAAATGATGGCTGACTTAGGGAAGTAACAGTCAAAAAATTAATTTTTCAAGGTGAAAAATCAAAATCAAACGTGCACTAAAGCTAGAGTTGGCTATATTTAGTATAGAAATCATTAAAAGACTCATCATCTTTCATTCTAATTTCGTCAAATCTAGCATGAATACTAAGTTCTTAACTGTTTTGGTTCCCTCATGTGTAATTTCTAGAATATCACAAACTTCTTTAGCAGTCTCACACATCAAGCATGAAGGGCTTTACTATTCCAGTTACGCTAACCAAAATTTTACTTAGACGAAGTAGAAATATCGATAGGGGTAACTACACCAACAATAGTGGCAATAGGGGAGTTCAACCATCGTGAACACTCACCTGAACCTGCTCATCCATGACTTAAGGAAAGTTCTCATTATGACTTTTCAATAGCCGTAATTACTACCATCGAAATAAGGAGGAATGGATAATGACCGACTCATTTAGACTAATAGGTTCAAGGATCAAATTTAGTCTCTGATACCATTAGAAAGTTTTAATTAGTCTATTTATTTAGACCCAACGTGCGAAAATAAGCAAAGCAACAATCACTTTTAATTGTTTCTAGGTGATTAGTCAATCAAGTTCAATTATCTTATAGTTTGAATGCCACAATCAATAATTAAAGCAGTAAAGAACACCAATGATGATCATGAAGAAATTTGAAATGAGTAAAAACTCAAGACACTTGGCCAATCAGTAATTCACTATAAATCAAAGTAAACTTACAGTATGGTCCAAACTCGTCTACCTCATAGAACTTCTGACCTTAATATTTGCAATCTCCATTGATCCTACTAGAGGTATGCTCCATCAAAACAAATTTTCACTCTTGATTTATAACTTAGCCCTCATGAACTGCGTGCTCCTGACACCCGATTTTGACTCCTGGTACCTCATTTTAGTTCTCCTAAATTTGTACTTCAGCAATAGCTCCAGATCCCTACATCGATTTATCTCCGATGGATTAAATGAAGAATTCCTCATTCTTTAGGTTGGTGTTTGGTCAAACGATCTTTTTGTCTTGATCAATGGTTTAATGTCTAAGGATATGAAAATATATGGCTCAATGCATATCTAAATTAACGAAATAATTTATGTTTCAAAGAAATATCTTGGCTGGAAATGATTTTATGAACACAATGATATGATGGTTGAATTTAGAGATCAAGGAATAATGATTTAGATCTCCAAAGAACTATCTCTATGGAGTAATATGATTCAACTCATTTTGGATGTCCATGGGTCAAATATTTATAGGAAAAAGTGTTTGGGATAAAATAGGGATGAAAATCATGTGCTTTAAAGCAAAAAAGATTCCGACAGGTGAGCCAGGGGCGGACCCACATGGGGTTAAATGACCCCACAAAATTTTGGTTTTTTTTTTTTTTTTCAGAAAATGGTTGTCTTAACCCGTTTTCGACCCACTTTAATACATACTAAATGAAATCGAAATATTATATTATTAATATCATTTCTAAGTGCTCATGACCTAATTTTTCGCTTCTTTATTGTGTGCGAAATGATCAACCATAGCAAAAGTTACGATGTATCAAAGTAAGCCGTTTCAGATCAGTATTTCAAAAATTTCGATAATGTGTTAACTTTTAAAATTTGTCGATGATCGTATACTATCCAAATCTACAAATCGCTTGCATCATCTAGAAGTTCGTTTTGAAAACTATATTGTAGTCATATCGAATGGCCCAAACAGATATCGAAAATTGTTAAATATTCCTCAAACATACGTATTAAAAGAGGTGTTTAACTTGTCTTTTTTTAAAAAAAATCAATTATTTCATTAATGTTTATTATTTTTTCACAATAAATTTTGCAATATAATTTACATCATTTTATTAGGAAATTTTACATTAAAAATGATGTCAAAAATTCTAAAATCGTTACGGATTAATGTAATTTGAATTACTTTTAAATTATTTTTTCGTTAAACTTAAATTTCATTTACTTCCTACATCCAATTTAATTTACTCGTCGTTAGCTCAACATTCAAAAATAACATGGTAAACAAAACTATACATGTAGCAAAATTTATTTAACAATATTGATAATGATAGAATTATAAGACACTTTCAAGATGTCAAAATGCGTATTAACTTATTTTTATAAGTATTATATTATTTTAAAAAATTACACATTAATTTTTGGAGCTAAGCAGAACCCGTGAGGATGACCTTGCAAGTGATCGTGCTCTCACATGCCCAGCGGTATCTCCATGAATAAAATAATCTCACTTTCAAGTGTGTGTGTGTTGTATCAATCCCACGGTCATTCAAGTGGGCTCTGTAGTACGGCTTTAATTTTTGACCCCACAACTCAAAACGGTTGGATCCGCCCCTGAGGTGAGCGATGCAACTTTGCAAATTAAACATCATTAATACTATATAAAATGTATATTTATATTACATATACCTTTTTATAATTATTAATTACTTTCATTTTATTCCTGTAACTGAAATTTAAACAAGACCACGCATCACTCTACATTTATTTCATCCAAGATCAGAGGATATTTCAAACACTCAATGGAGAACGATAGACGTATCGTTGAGTAATAAAGTGTTTTTGGGGTTAATAAATTTTAGAAGAATCATCATTTCCTTAATTTGATTAGAGAAACTGATTTCCCATGCCTTTCCAGAATTGGGTATCTCTGATTTTCTTGTCAAATGTTTCACAATTAAAGATAATATAACGAACATTTATCTGATCCTATTCTAAAGGTGTCTGCTAAGTGAGATATGTGTATTATTACCTCCATCGAAAGTTTGATACTTTGTATTTCTAACAATTAACATCACTAATCTGGTGGATATGCATGGAAAAATAAATCATCTAGTGAAATGAATCACATCATTATATTCTATTTGTTGGGATTTTATTTTTATTTTTATTTTTTGTTCTGGTGTATATGCATTCCTTTTTTCTTTATTTTATTTATTTATTTATTTATTTTTTGGTAGGCGGTTCTGTAGTTGAACTATAGTGTCCTTGTCAGATGACAATAACACATGAATGTGACATCTCATAATCCTATATGTTGATGTATTTGAATAGGGATGTGTCCTACCTATGAATGTGAAATAATATTGTTGGTCACTTGTGAAATTACAACAACACATGAAAGTGTGACATGTCATAATCCTGTATGTTGATGTTTTTGAAGATGTGTCCTGCCTATGAATGTATAATAATATTGTTGGTCGTGTGCTGCTACAGAAAACATCTTCGTGGGGATACAAATATAAGTTTTATATCCTATGTCCAATTAATTTTGGACTTAAAACTCTTTTAACATGATTAATATATTTTACTTATGGCAATATCTATTATTCATTTGAATTACTATTTTAATAAATTATTCTAAATAGAGTTAGTATTTCAAGTCTTAACAATTTGTTAATTATAAGTTGTGATTGTAGATAAATTGCATATGACTGAATCTTAAATCATTTATGATCACAAGTAACAAGGAGATACATATATCGTTATTACAGACGAACAATCACATGTGACATTTTTTTACTTGTGAAGTAAACAGTTGATTTCATAAGTTAAAGTGTGGTGATAATCAAACGAATAAGTGAATATCTTGTTATAAGAACAAAACATTGGATACTTGTTGGAGAGATTTTGTATAGATATTTATATCAGTGGTTAATTTCTAACATTCGGTAGTGAAATTAGTTCTTTGACTTGAGATCATCATAGTGACTCATATAAGAACAATCATACTTTGGTGATGTTAAATGTCTCTATATCAAGGGTTGCTAATACGATATTCATGTATGTTAAGAATCATATGAAGATTATGAATGATCAATAGATGATTCATCATTTTTGGATAGGAAGAGATTACACTACAAGAATTTTATATTTTCCCTACAAAAATTATTTGTGGGGAAAGACTCTTATTTGTGGGGAAATACCTTTGCAGAGGAAAAAAATTTGTAGGCACGTTTGTGGGGTAAACATCGAAGGAATAGGTATAAGACGACAAATTTTTAAAGTTTGTGGGCTAAGGTTTTTCCCTACAAACCCTTTGGAGACGAATACAATTTGTTGCGTAAGTTTTTGTCCGACAAATTAATTCGTCTGCTAAAGTTACTTCTACACATGAAGCGATTTCGCTTGTCCCTACAAATTATCTTGTGGGCAAAATCTTGTTCGTCCCCACAAATAATAATGTGTGAAAAATTTTTGTGGGCCAAGCATAAACATGTTTCCCTACAATTAAAAGTTTGTGACAACACGGAACAAATTATTTTGTGGGCTGAACCCTATTTTTCTATAAATAATTTTTAGTGGGGAAAGGATATTTGTGAGCTATTAAAAAAGAATTTGTAGGGAGAAATTAAACTATTTCTATATTTTTTATTTTTTATTTATATTATACTAATTTTTTTTTTAACCTCATTCAAAATAATATAACGATATAAAAATCATAATAAATCAATTAAAAAGTAATTCCAATCAACATTGAATTCAAAATATTTCATCAAAACACGAATAAATGAGTTTCACCAAGTATGATTACATTTAAAGTTAAAATAAGCAGAGCAAACATGCTATATATCTATTGTTATGCAAATAAAAAACATGACTCTTCAATCTCGTGAATTAGACATGCACTGATTCTCATCAAAGTTATTCTCTTCATCCTCAATAGTATCATCTTTCTCATTACCATTATTCTCTATTGGTAATGGTATAAATGGTGGTACAATGAAGTCAGGAACTTTATCACATAGTTGGTGCATAGAATGATTCCAAGATTGTAATATAGAATTGAATTGTTGCTCAACAACCTTTAGCTTGTTTTGCATATTTTGCTCCATGTTTACTTGAGCCGCATCAACTACCTTTCGAGCAACATGTTCTGCTTCCAACTCTTCCCCAAATTGTGTACATTGGAAGAAGATATCCTAATATCTCGAAAGCGACCATCTTCTAACCCAAGAATTTGGTGCCTGGGCTTCGTGCCTAGAACGAACATCATGATATCAATTTCGGCATCAGGATCATCTATCGCTATCTCCTCCAAAGGGATATCTTCAGGAAGTTGCTAATCCTTTGTCTCTCTATAAGATATTCATGCTCTTTGACAAGCATTTCATCCTACAAATATACCAACAAGATATATAAAACAGTCTATAAAATCAAAGTTTGCAAGAGATAACACAACTGCACACAAGAGACATAGCACAAGCTAAGAAATATAATCATCTCTCAAAAACATTTTGACCATGATAGTGTCAGTTTCCGAAATAGCCCCATGAATAACATACAAAAATTGTCATCCTACTTAATCTAATTGTAATTTTCTAGCCTTTTTTAATTTAACTTTGCAATATATATTTTGTGTCTAACATGGTAGATAAAACATGATTAAAAAACAATTTTATAATGTTGAGTATTTCTTACATGTTGAGCTTTAGCTGCATTACAAGTCCAATACTTGTTCTTCCTAGCATAAGCGAACTCAAATGTGTCGACTTCCGGACACTTCGAACCATCCTAATAAGAAAAAAAATGCAACGTAAAAGTTCAATTATAAAATTAATAGATTTTTTCAATTAACTAGGCTAAAAGATGCATGCAGTACACTCTCTTTTGCACATACAAGTTCCAGTCTCCTCCATTTATGATGTAGTTACATTAAATCCAATAAATGACACCATTTACTATGAAATGCTATTTATATCCTCATATACATAAACACATAGAGACATCGAAGCACCAACCCAAATAAATCACTTGATTATGAGAATATAAACACACACTGTAAAACAACTTGATGATGGGGTACTTGGATTTACGAACTTACCTTGTTGCAATTTGAATTGAAGGATGCTCTTTTATCCAAAACTCTTTGTATGGCCCCTACAAAATGTTTTAATGTAATAATCAAAATATTTTATTCAACCGACTATAAATTTAGTAAAAGATTAGGTCAAAACTAAATATGAGAATATAATTTTTCATTATTAACGATTCAATATATGAAGAACAATAATTTTTACCATTAACACGACATATTTAGAAACAAAATGCAAGAAACTTAAAAAATAAAAAATAAAAAAACTTTCTCAGAAGCCAGTGAATGATTAAAAGTGGTAGCCTTAAAAAAAAAAGGGTTAAAGTGTAATAGATATAAATCACCTAAACTTATCTACTTAGGGACAAAACTACCTTTCTACAAAAAAATTAAGATTCACACAATTTTCGCTCTTACTAAAAATGACAGCAAACATGGTTTTGGAATTTTTTATCTCGGGATTTATATTAACTTTGATGAGAAACTGATGTTAACCACATGCTTACTTGTAATAACATTGGTATAGAAATTCTATCAAAAAATGACAACCTTTTGTTGCATCTCTTACAACACACAACATGGAGGTGCAAGAAAAATTCCAAGAGGGGATGTATGTATAGCCAACAGACAGTAAAATGTTCAAGAAATACATCAACAAAAAACAGAAGAAACATGGCATCAGAATTCCAGACATGAATGTTCCACATGTATTCAAATTAGTCTGGAAATTCCCTCGTGTAAAATGCTAGAATTGCAAACAACGAAGGATTAGCTTAACTGATAAGGAGTAATTTTTGAGAAGAATTATGAGATTTTCAAGAACAATTATGTCCATACTCATCAAGAACAATTATGAGATTTTCATCAAGAACAATTATGAGATTTTCATCAAGAACAATTATGAGATTTTCATCAAGAACAATTATGAGATTTTCATCAAGAACAATTATGAGATTTTCATCAAGAACAATTATGAGATTTTCATCAAGAACAATTATGAGATTTTCATCAAGAACAATTATGAGATTTTCATCAAGAACAATTATGAGATTTTCATCAAGAACAATTATGAGATTTTCATCTTCCTTTTTGACCCAACCGATAAGGAGTAATTTTTGAGAAGTGTGATAATGCTGATTGTTATGACTTCATACTAAGACGATGATATATATAAATGGAATGAACTACAAAGATCACAGTAAATTTATATCATAGCCCTTTCCTGTATCACAGGGGCTTGCCTGAAATCCCGCTTGCCGAAACACTAAAGAAGTACACAAAAATAGCCCCGGTCTGGAATTCTTGATGTTCAACAAGTAAATGAAATTTCAAGAACTCCAGAAAATATGGGAAGCTTCAAGTTCTGCCATGACTAATTTTGGAATATAGAGGACAAGTCTTGGGTGGGTTTTATATCATTCAAGTGCTTGTTCGAATCTTAAATTACTTATTTTACCAAAAAGCATAATGTAATGGGATGTGTGAAACTACAAGTCTGACTTCTTGCAAATCTAGATTGAAGGTGCAAATTTTTTATTGCATTTTCTCATTCTACTAGTGTTTCGATTCTATGATAGATATTGTTGCTAGTTGTAAGAAATGATGAATCGAGGTCTGTAAACTTGCATAAGGTCAAATTAACACAAAAGAGATCCTCTGGTGAAGAAATCTCGTCTAGAGATGAGCACATAGATAACATAAAAGCTTCTGAAGTGTCGAGAATAGCACTTGGAAAAAATCTAGAGGATGGAGATGGAGTAATCTTGACACTTTTCCACCACATCTAAAACCCTAGAGACTCCAACATCTACTTTAAATTTCTAGAACAACACATTTACTAACGGATTCAGCAACAATTCGTACGAAGAAATTACAGGTAGTAGTAAAACTCTATAAATATATAATCTTGGAATGGGCATACCTGGAAGACAATATC
>NC_036239.1:23391200-23392027 GCF_002742605.1 Olea europaea var. sylvestris
CAGTTAAGTCAATAATGAAAGCCTTGGCCAATGTGTGTTCATAAATCGAAAAGAGATTTCCACTAATATTAACTTAGTAGTGGAGTGAAATATATGATCAATAATTGAGATTGACGCACAAACCATATCTTATAATGGATCGAATATTTTATGGACCAAGTTTCATTAATTAGGTTAATTAAACATTGGAGAGGGTCAAGTTTAATAGACGGGTTAAACCCACCTGAACTTCTATTAACAAGTTATTGGGATGATTTTAGCAGAAACCCCAAACCCTTGAAACGCTAGTAGACTTTTTCCAATTATTTTAATCGTTACAACTGTCACTCCTAACCTTTTCAACCATTGCACGTGAGGCCCTTTTGAATGGTTTTCATCCAAAATTCTGTCAGTTGACCAAAAAATTGATTTTGACCATATTTTAACATTTTCTAAAGGGCAGAATGATAACTTTACATTAAAGTCAAAAGTTTAAAAAAAAAAAAAAGGAAAAAAAATCGGTTTTCATCCCTAACCCACCCTAAATCCACTATCATCCCACAACAAACCAAAAACATCGTTAATCCGTACCAAATCGAAAATGAAAGGAGCATGTCTTAACTTCAAGTACATTAGCTAGGCGATACCATCCTTAATCCCACAAAATTTGGATTCTAAAGTTTTTTATCGTTTTACAGAAGAACAAAAGCTTCGGAAAAGAAGGTGGGTAGGAGTTCTAGCCACCTAAATGGGCAACTCGCTTTTGAGTCCTAAAAACAAAAGTCTAGAAATGACTAACTTCGAAGATATCTAAATGAAAGAATTTCCTTGGTAATGAGAGGGACAAC
>NC_036239.1:23394696-23396562 GCF_002742605.1 Olea europaea var. sylvestris
TTCTTCTACTTTTTCAACTTTGAATTCTTCTTCTTGGGTTGGCAGGTTTTCTTTTGGATCTGGTTATTCAATTTGGGGCTCCGGTTGGATAGGTTCAGGTTGTGGAAGAGCTGCGAATGTAAGAGCTTTTTTGCTTTCTGGTTATGGGGATTTGGAAAGTAAAGATGGGGTTAGGGTTTCAAAGATTGGTTGGGGAAGAAGATTAATTTTATTTTTCCTTTTTTATTTTTGATTTTAATATAAATTTACCATTTTGTTCTTTTAAAAATTGTTAAAATGTGATCAAAATCAATTTTTTGGTCAACTAACAGAATTTTAGATGAAAATCATCCAAAAGGGCCTCACATGCAACGGTTGAAAATGTTAGGGGTGATGGCTGTAATGTTTGAAAGCTCTAGGAAAAGTCTACTATGTTTCAAAGGTTTGGAAATTCTGCTTCAATTTTCCCTAGGTTATTTGGGTTTGACATAAATCCTAATTTTCTCATTTTTGTTTCTTGTGTGAATTTCTATTAGATGCTGGATAATTAGAAAGATGTAGATTGCAGATCGTGATTGTTCTTCGTAGAATTAAATAAAGCTATAATTTTTATCACAGTTTCTATCTAAACACGAATCTGATCGTTGGTAGGGTTGAAATTGTTTTAAATTTCGATGTGCACGATTAAGTAAATTCCTAACGATAAAACCTCTCGAATCATACATTGTTTCATGACTTACCTTCAAATTCACTTAGACAGTAATGATCTCAGGCTAAAGGGTTAGACGATTCTCACAAATCGTCATACAATTGTACTTTTTTACTTGTCATTAGATAATTATGAACTAAAGCGTCAAGGCTTTCTCGCGGTGATTGAAGCACACCCATCACTAGCTTCTGTTGGCCTTCAAGCGCTTAGTAAGCTAGGACTATGGCCGACCAAAACCTTTACCATCAGATAATCATTAGCTACGACCTAGAGTACTTACTAAGGCCTCTAAATAAACAATGGCTTATCCTATCTTTATCTGCCCTAGTTCCATAAATAAGCAAGATACAAGTTAAAGAAAAAATTGCATATTCGGCCTTCGCTTACCAACTATCCCCACAAGCTAATATCCGGTAAAAGAGAACCAAAAACCAATAAAGACCCCACCTTTAGATGATTATGGTCTATGACCTACAGTACTTGTCAGGACCTTGAATAAATAAAGTATTGTCCTTCCTTCGTCGGGCCTTAGCAACATAAACAAGTATAATGCAAGTTATGAAAAGTTTTATAACTTTGACTTTCCCTCCTGAACCGATTGTATGTTGCTAGAGAGGGGTGGGTAGAAGCCATCAACCTTACCTTTATAGTAATGAATAATTCACGATCTTTTATATATATATAGTTGCTAGCCAGATAAAGGCTTGTCCAAGGGTCATCCCTCTGTAGGCTTGCTAAGAAAAAATAGGCAATAGCATGATATGAACAGAGAAATAGTTGTAATATTTTGTCAAACAAATAAATGTTATCTTAAATATAAGAATATGATGTAATGTGGGCATGGCATGTCTTTAATGATAAAAAACGAGTTTGATTCCCTCATGTCGCCTATCATTCTTTAGTGTGGGGAGGAGATCCACTGACTTAAGGGCCAAAAGCCAAGACATTGAGGCGACACCTCTTGAGACCTACATATTCGTGATGTGGCTTTTTTCTTATCCCAGGTTAGTCTCCCAATAAAGGGATTTAAACGCTTGAGATTTTCATTTGACAATTGTAGAATATGAATAGATGTACTAGTATTGAAGGACAACTTACATGCAAAAGTTAAACCGTCTATGTTAAATGACATATTCTTTTTTGTGTGCCATAATGATTATGTACATTGAAAAAAGAAT
>NC_036239.1:23413570-23433505 GCF_002742605.1 Olea europaea var. sylvestris
AGTTTTTGTTTTTTCTGAAAATAACTTCATCTTCCCCTTTCCTCTTCTTCAATTTTAGGTCAATCACCTATTTTCTTCTCTTCAGTCACCATCCTTAAAGCAAACAAAATGACAAAATTCAAAATTCTCCTTTAGTTGTTAATTCGATAACCTCCAATTTTCCAAATTTCATTCGGTCATGATGTGGACTTGCGTAGCAGCAATGGGTACGAAACCCACAACTAGATTGAAACTGAATCTCAAGAATGCCAACAAGCAAGGTTTTGGATTTAACCCACGAAAGATGAACCAAACAACCAATAATTGAATAAATTACCGACCTCTTGATCACACGATTTATGAATCTCACCCGAATTTGTGAATGTCATAAGATATTTAAATCTTGATAAGTTTGATTTGTTCAATGAAGAACAAAGAATTGGTAGCAAAATAGCATCTTGAATTAAATTCTCATTATCAAAGTCTTGTTACGATGAAAGAAATAAAGATACTATTTATAATAAACCTAGGAAATAGAGAAAAAAACATAATCAAGACTCCAAAAATATAGAAAATTACCAAAATAAAGAATTCTAGACAAAATAAAACTCTTGCGTGAAAAAGGAAAATTTTTCTCCCGAATTTGTTCCATGTGGCCGCATGGTATATTTCCATGCGGTCACATGGTTTACCAAGGCAGCCTTCTTTTATTCCCTGCACACCACCATGCGGTCGCATGGCTTTTAAGCTATGTGGATGCATAGCTTTACTTTTGAAACCTCATTTTCCTTGTGCAAAATTTCGTGATGATTCCGGATTGTACTCATAGGTGAAAATCCAACACTCGAGCTAAAAGTTATGCCCGTTTTAATCCAGGCTGATCATTTTTCTATATATCTTCCAAAACTTTGAATCCAACGCACCAAACATGATTTTGTCTTCATGACCAACATATAAGTTATTTGGCTTGTTAACTTCAACATTTTGGGCTCCGTAGATCAAACAAATAATTTGCATGGCTTGTTAGCTTGAATTAAGCTCAAATATTGGTTTTGTAGGCTCCAGTTAAACTCAAACTTTGTCCCTAGCCTCTCATTAACTTGCATAGTAGGCTCGTTGGTTCGTGGCCTATCCCGAATCATATCATGCCCTCTCTCTTTGAAAGGATTCATCCTTGAATCTGGAAGTTCAAGATCAAATTTGTATCCAATGCTCTCAAACTTTGTAATGTCATGGAATGGACCATCTCCTCTTAGGCGAAGAATCGTGTCCCTTTTGTTGATTCTTCCAAGTCCAATCATCAGGTCTGAATAGCTTATGTCTCTTCCATTCGCCGCCTTGGAATGAACACAATCCCATTTTCAGCTTCCCATATGCTAGACCCATGTACAACCTTTGTTCTAGATTTTGAAACCCCGCAAAGCTACGGTTGCATAATTCTTCTTCGATGCTCCACAAATATTCCAATTGCAACACATCCATGAGATATTCAAACAGTGATACTCATTTAAGGAAGTCTTCGTGCAACAAATTCTCACATTCCAGTATCAAAGATATATTCAAACTAGGGAGGGATTTGTTAGTCCTCACCGAATCACTCTCAACCTCTTTTCTTTCAGCGTGGAAGCTCACTTTTCCCTTTTCTCTCAGCTTAAAAGACTCTCTTTCTTTTCTCTCTTGTGGCTCTACTTTGTTTTTCTCACACTTAGCCATCTCGCTATTTTCTCTTGAGCTTTCATTTTGTCTCTCTTTGATTTTTTTCTCTTCCTCACTTCTCAACTTTACTTGATCTTCATTTACCTGTTGTGGTGTCAAAGGTACAAGTGTGATTGATTTTCCATCCTTGTTAAAACTGTATATATTGCTAAACTCATCATGCTTTACCTTCGTATCATACTGCCATGGCCTACTTAACAATATATGCCCGACATGCATAGGTATAACATCACACAACACTTCATCTTTATACCGTCCAATTAAAAAGTTCACTAGTACCCTTTTATTCACCTTAATCTCTCCACAATCATCCAACCATTGCAATTTATAAGGCTTAGGGTGTTTTGTAGTAACTAAACCAACTTCTCAACAAGTACAATACTAGCTATATTAGTGCAACAGCCTCCATCGATTATTAAACTACATACATTTTTCTCCATATGGCATCTAGTCTGTAAAATGTTCTCTCGATGTTGCTCCTCTTCTTACACCTTAATTTGTGTGTTGAGTGCATGCATCACCACAAGTGCTTCTCCTTCTACTGTATGTTCTACCACTTTACCACTATTTGCTTTCTCTAGTTTGGGCATCCCATCTCTATCATCGTCACTCACTATTTCCCCATTGACACTCAAGATTATGACAAGCACTTGAAACACTTAATATCCCGACTTCTAGATGGTTGTGGTTCCACCTTTGGTGTGATCTTGCTAGCAATTTCCACCTTCCCCTTTAGTAGTTTGATTTTATTATTTGTAACAGCCCCATCAATCCTTTCATCATCCCATCTCGACTTCAAAGATGAATTAGGCCCTGAATGATACCTAGCTATCCCCTTTTGCTTCAGTTGCTGCTCTACCTTCATAACTATATGAAGCATGTCTTCTAGCTCCACATAATTAGGTCTCTCTCTATTCCTTCGCCTCAAAGTCACCATTTGATCCACAAAGTTATTGCATAGTCGGTGAACTCAAGGATTGCAATCTTCACTTTCTTCTCCTTTGAGTAATTGTGGCACTCAAAAATTAGCTCCACATTTTTCTCCCATTCCAGGTAAGCCTTCAGATCACTCTTTCCCTTGAATGGTGGAATGGACATTTTTATGTTACCCATGCCTCCATCCACTTCATCTCTAACATTATTCCTACTCTGTCTTTCAAACCTATCGCCTATATCCATCATTCTTCCCATTTCATCCTCCATTAACATCTCCTCATCTAAATCACTATCGTATCTGTATTCATCATGCCTCTCCGTCCTAGATTCCTGTCTACCCTATCTTCCAAAATTAGGTATTTTAGCTCGTTGCCCCTTGCTAAGGTTGGTAACCTAAGTATCAAGCCTATCCAATCTATCACCCATATTTGCCAACAATCTCTCAAATCGCCGCATGTCGTCAGACATGTTGATTTGATTACCGATCCTGCTTGAATTGCAACCTTCCCAATCAGGCTCCTAAAACTAAATTATTTCTGCCTCATTGTAATTTTTACTTGTGTATCGCTCAATATCTTGGCTTTTACCATCTTTTGATCTCACCATTCAGCATTTTTCCACTCAATGCTTTTAATCAATAGCCTCAAGAACAAATTCGAACTCAATCCCGAATAATTCTTGTGGGATTCAACCAGATGAAATGTGAGACTTTGTGATTTTAATGGACTCAAAGAAATTGGACTAATATGAAAAGAGATTATGATAATTCAAGAAAGTGGTTCTTGAATTTTAGACTAGATTGGACAAATCAAGTTTGACTTAAGACTTTGTAGAAGGCTAACAATTTAAAAAAATAAAAATAAAAATAAAAAAATCAAACAATAAAAAAAAAATAATTTTTTTTTAATTTTCGGATTTCTCTCTCTCTCCTTAAAAATCAACTTTTGAAAATTAGACAAGATTTTAACGGATAGGAAACACGAAAAAGAAAAAACAAAGACTCTACAAGGAAATATATAACCTTGATTTTGGAGCCAAAGCTCTAATACCTATTGATGTAAACCCGCTTAGCAGCGATGGCTACAAAAACCACAATTAGAGTGAAACCAAATTTGAAGAATGCCAACAAGCAAAGTTTTAGATTTAACCCACAAAAGAACCAATAATTGAATAAATTACCGATCTCTTGATCACTCAATTTTTGAATCTCACCCGAATTTGTGAATGCCACAAGATTCTTGGTAAGTTCAATTTATTCAATGAAGAACAAAGAATTGGAAGTAAAATAGCCTCTCGAATTAAATTCTCAATATCAAAGTCTTGTTACAATGAAAGAAATAAAGACATATTTATACTAAACCTAAGAAATGGAGGAAAAAAAGGAATCAAGACTTCAAAAACATAGAAAGTTACCAAAATAAAGAATTCTAGACAAAATAAAAACCTTGCATGAAAAGGAAAATTTGTCCCTCGAGTTTGTTCCATGCGGTCACATGGTTCACCTTGGCAGCCTCCTTTTATTCCTTGCATGCCACCATGGGGTGGCTTGGCTTTTAAACTATATGGCCGCATGGCTTTATTTTTTGAAACTTCTTTTTCCTTGTGCAGAATTTTGTGATGATTTCGAATTGTAATCATGGGCAAAAATTCAATACCCGAGCTGAAAGTTATGTCCATTTTAATCCACGCTCCTCGTTTTTTCATATATCTTCCAAAACTTTGAATTCAGAGCACCAAAAATGATTTTGCCTTCATGACCAATATATAAGTTGTTATTTGTCTTGTTGACTTCAACATTTTGGACTCCATAGCTCGAACAAATAATTTGCATGGCTTGTTAGCTTGAATCTTGGTTTGTAGGCTCCAATCAAGCTCGAACCCTGTCCTTAGCCTCTTGTCAACTTGCATAAAAAGGCTCATTGGTTCGTGGCCTATCCTAGATCATATCAAGTCATTTCTCATCCACATTCACTACAAAACGCTAGTTTTTGTTTTTGTTTTTTTCGAAAATAACATCTTCTTCCCCTTTCATCTTCGTCAATTTTAGGTCAATCAACTATTTTCTTCTCTTCAGTCATCATTCTTACTACCATAAAATCATGTTCTTTACTATATTCTTCAATTATTTTGAGTATTTGAACAAGATTTTGATTAGCATATCATTTCCATTTGAAAATCACATTTATCTTTGAAGAAATAATAAACACACTTTTAAAAATCTCATGTAGGTTGTATTTTAATTATTAATTATAGTATTAAATAATATTTAGTTGGTATTATTTTTATATTAGTGTATTTTTTGTGTTGTCTACAAC
This sequence comes from Olea europaea var. sylvestris, assembly GCF_002742605.1. Classification (NCBI taxonomy): domain Eukaryota; kingdom Viridiplantae; phylum Streptophyta; class Magnoliopsida; order Lamiales; family Oleaceae; genus Olea; species Olea europaea. The sequence goes on from NC_036239.1 coordinate 23,418,517, forward strand.
CATTAGATGATAATAGCACTTCAAGTGCTATCTAAAATGTAGAACACTACTCCAGTCATTATTTGCAACATAAAACAACACTTTAGTCATTATCTGCTATAGTTTGATTTTTTCAACGAGATAACCTCTAATAGTAGATTCACTAACATATATAACATGGAAAAATTGACTAGTTATGAAAAATGAATGAAATAACATAGCTTTTATATTATTAAGACAAAAGCACAAATCATCCTACTCATATGTATCGATTGAGTTAATGAACATATATCTCAACTTTTGAATGTGTCATGTACATATTACAATATAAATAAGTTCCACTTCTTGTAACTACTTATACTCGTATTTATACATGTAATAGCACAACTGTAGTTTCCATGTCTAGTAACGACACTTGTTCTTTCCAAAATTTTTACATATAGCTTATTTTTTCAACAAAATGAATTTTGACTTCCTAACATATGGAACACCAAAAGTCTGACAATGTCTAAATAACATAAATGAGTTCCACTTATTGGTTCTTGGGGCAGAGATTAGACATGGTTGCTTATTTTCGTGTTTACACACATAGCAGCATAAGAGTCGTTTACATCTCAGTAACGGTACTTGTGTTGTTTGTTGATTTTTTTCTACATTTTGATTTTTTTTAATATAACGACATCCTACAAGTGTCGTTATATTGATTTTCCCTACATTTTTGTTAATTTCTTTTAAGTTAAATGTTTGCGTTTCAATTATGCATTTTTTTTGTAGTTTGTTATTATTCCATGAATATGACACATGTGACATTATTAGAAATAAGCGTCCATGTGAATGACAGAAGTGTCATTACTGAACTTATAAGAAAGAGATACGAGCGACGCAAGTGTCATTATGTTTGTTAAAAAATTTCTTGAGAATGAAGCAAACATCGTACTGAGATGAAAATGTTACGAAAGCGACACAAGTGTTATTATGTTTGTAAATATAAGTGTTCATGAGAATGAACATGTGTCGTTACGTACGTATAAGCAATCACGCCCATTTGTATCTCTAGAATGATATAGGAGTATGAGAATGTTTTGTGCTTTTACTAACTTGATATCATATAATTTATGTTATTTCGACCATCCTTTGTTACTTGATTAACATTTCTCTTATATAATTTATAAAAAAAATATAAGACATCGACAAAAAGGCATATGTGTCGTTATTGAGCAGAAAATGACCCTCGCGTAGTGCTATTTATAAGCATGATTATAAGTAGTCATGCCCTATTCATGCCTCAAGAAACAATAAGTTCGACTCATTAATTTGTAAGATGGACATTACATTTACAAAAATTGAGAGATATGCTTATTAGTAATATTCTGATCAAAACAATAGAACAATGTCTGCGTCATCAACTCTATCATATAATTTATGTCATTTCATCCATTTTTTATTAACCTTCTTGTCTTACATATTCTAGGTGTCCAATACTCGAGGTCGTTGCGTTAGAAATAAATCAAAATATAGAATAAATTTACAAAACAAGACAAGTGACTAAGAAGAAAGTAGTACTTGTATTGGTTATTTTTAAACACGATTATAAGTAGTTACACCCCATCCATGCTCCCGAGCAACAATATTTTAAACTCATTTTAAGTTGTAAGAAGGACATTACGTTTACAAAAGTTGAGAGATATGCACATTACTTATATTTTAATGAAAACTATAGAACAACTTATGCTTTCATCAGTTATATCTTGTAGTCTATGACATTTCAATAGTTCTCTATCATGTGATCAACATTTCTATCTTATGTACTCTAGGTGTCCAATGCTTGAGGTCTTTACATTGAAAATAAATCAAAATATAGAAGAAATCAATAGAACAACACAAGTGATTGAGAAGAAAACAACACTTGTATCGTTCTATTTTTAAACACGATTATAAGTAGCCACGTCCCATTCATGCCCGAGAAACAATAAGTTGAACTCATTTAAGTTGTAAAATGGACATGAAATTTATAAATATTGAGATACATACTCATTACTTATATTTTAGTAACAATAGAACCACTTGTGCTTTCACCAACTACATATCATTTCAATCATTCTTTGTCCCCACCTTACCCCATCCCGAACCCGCCCCCTTGCCATTTCAATCATTCGTTGTCACATGATCAATTTTCTATCTTATGTATGTTAGGGATCCAATGTTTGAGGTTGTTACATTGAAAACAAATCAAAATATAGAAATTCTACAGAACGATACAAGTGACGATACTAAGAAGAAAACGACCTTTGTATCGTTTTGTTTGTAAACATGATTATATGTAACCATGTCCCATCCATACTCTGAGAAACGATAACTTTAACTCATTTAAGTTGTAAGATGGACATGAGATTTATAAAAAATTAGTGTTATGCTCATTACTTATATTCTAATAAAATAATAGAATCACATGTTCTTTCGTCGACTCTATATTATATAATCTATGCATTTAAATTGTTCTTTGTCAAGTGATCAGGATTTATGTCTTATGTATGATAGGGGTCCAATGTTTGAGGTTGTTGTGTTGAAAACACATCAAAATATATAAGAAATCAACATAACGGCACAAGTGATGTTACTAGGAAGAAAAAGGCTCTTGTGTTTTTCTATTTTTCAAACATGATTATAAGTAGCCACGCCACATTCGTACTTTGAGAAACAATAAGTTAAACTCATTTAAGTTGAAAGATGGAAATGACATTTACAAAAGTTGAGAAATATATTCATTACTTATATTTTAAGAAAATAATAGAAACACTTGTGCATTCATCAACTTTAAATCATATAATCTACATCATTTAAGTCATTCTTTGTCACATGACCAACCTTTATGTCTTATGTATGTTAAGGGTCCAATGCTTAAGGTCATTGAGTTGGAAAAAAATCAAAATATAAAAGATATCAACAGAACAACACAAGTAACGTTACTGAGAAGAAAATGGCTTTTATGTTATTCTATTTTTAAACACAATTATAAATAGTCATGTCTCATTTGTACCCCGAGAAACAACTAGTTAAACTCATTTAAGTTGTGCATAATAGTTAACGGTTATATTGCCCTTTTAAAAAAAACGAATGTAGTGTCGTTCTACACTACAGAGAATGGCTGGAGTGTCATTATCATTCAATAGTTGTAAAACACAAATATACAGTAAATACAAAAACCAATAAGTTCTAAAATATCATCCATATTATATTCAATAATAAAAAAACAATGTACATGAGATTTGTAAAAATACATTTATTCTTTCTTCAAATGCAATTGAAATTTCAATGTAGATTATGTGATAACCAAAACATTGTTCAAATGTCCAAAAGATATTTAAAATAGGTGAAGAATAAAATCAAGAACGTGACGTTATTGTAATAATCGTGAAAGCTAAAGAGATGAAAACTGTGGGTTGTGATTTTGGTGCCCTAGAATTGAATTGAAAATTTAATTGAATTGAAGATTTAATTGAATAGATAAGGGTGTTAATATCTTTTCAAATGGTGGGGATTTTTATGATATTTGACATTGTTTATCTATTGTATTTTATAATTAGAGGCTATTTGACCAAGAAACATTGGAAGGAGATTACTTAACCAAATACATGGTTTGACTAGGCTATTTAACCAATTCTCCTTAGAATTAATGGAGGCATAAGAGAGATACCAATTACGTGCAATGGGATGGAAAGAATTTGTTTTTGTTTTTGTTTTTGTTTTTGTTTTTGTTTTTGTTTTTGTTTTTGTTTTTGTTTTTGTTTTTTTTTTTAACTAGGTGGCTTGTTAAATTAAAAATTGAAGAAAAAAGGGGAAAAAAAATACTTCTTGAGCATATTCTTTGTTACCGTACGATGAGTATAGTGTTTTTGTGACTCATCATCAAATTTGACTAGCTACTTAAAGGAGATTTTATAAATTTATTATCATACTGAAGTTCAAGATTTTGTCATGTTCTCCATTAATGTACATGCTAGACTTCGCATTATATCCTCACAAAACCAAGAACCACAACACACAAAGATGGCTGTAGGATATTCCTTATCTTCCAGGGGTGAACCAAAGTGAAGCCCACTTGCTTGGGCAAAATTGCATTGTAAAAACAAGGAAATCATTCAAGTACCACAAAAAGTCCTAAGTCTAACATGAATATTGGAATCAGACATAGGGGACTATTGTGTACATGCTTATCTAGGATTTTAGATGTACTTAGGAAACTTTTTACTTAATTTAGTGAGTGAGTGTGTGTGTGTATTCTGACAAAGACATCCACATATATCCACAGTGAGTTTTTAGGCTCCACCAAAAAAGATCAATGGAGATTAAGTATGTTTGTGTGTTTATATATATATATAAAAACTAATCTATAAACTTTTAAACTTGGGTAGTCTTTGTTCGTCAATATGCACAAGTGCCTTAATTTGTCGAGCTAGGTCGAATGGTTCATAGTCCTAGCAGCATTGATCCCAGCCCTCTGAAACAAGCAAGTCTGCAACTTAGTTTCTTTTCTATAATTGTGGAAAATCGTGTCTATGTCAATGAGATGAGGTCTTTGATCTATCTAAGAATGCTTTGAATCGTCCATGGTCCTTCATCCCTGGTGATATAGTGAATAGCTCGAATTTGCCTTAAGCTAAATAGTTGAAATACCAAATCCTCTGGCTAGTAGAACCCATCAGTATAGCTTTAAGCTCGACCTCCAAAATCAAATATGGGCCATACGATGATGAAAACGTCCAGATGTAGTGCCCAGTATGTCCCTAATGATGATTCTACTACTCACAAATCCATCCATAACGCATCTATCAATGTAAATCTTGTAAGATCTCACTGGTGAGTGCACTATACAACTAAAACAAATAGTCATAGAAATGCAAAAGAGAGGGGAAAGACTCAAATTCCATCACTACTGTATAGCTCTAAACAATTTTCCCATATAAAGAAAAGAGATCATGCGGTAGACTCTCTAGATGACACTTCTTGACATCATCTGGATCTCCTCATGCTTTGTGACATTCGTCTTAGTCCATATACACCAAAATATCAGTAAAAAATGATAATGTAAATATGTCCACCTCGTACATACTGTCCAGAATAATTCCATCTCTAAAATGTCTGACGCGCTCTCCTAATGTTATAGATACTTGAAAAATGTCTCCAAAATGATGCCATATATGGTCAGAGATATTGTTGCCCATCAAAACGTAACTGATGGTCTCAGTCTCAAAACAATATTGACATCGGGGGCCAAATGACATCTACTGGAATCAGATCTTGCCATATTCTCCAGTAGAAGAATGAGACTATGGTAGAAAAGAATAGAGTTCCATCGTTAGCAAAATGAGTCCAAGCCTGTCTACCCAACCATGCTGACTTGGTAGCAAAACTACCATCTAATGTATCCCTCCAAATTATACTGTTTAGGGCCTCTACACATAAAGGAATAGCCTGGATCTGTTCTTCCATAAGAGGTAGAAGAGCCAGTAATAATTGACCGAAATCCCACTCAGCGCTATCAAAGTAGTCTTGCGTGTACTGCCTTTGTGAAAATAAGAAAGCCAACATAGTGTGTCTATCCAACAATCATGCCAAAAGAATATCTGGTCGACTCCAAGATGCCATGCAATATGTGATATCGCTTATGGCCCAACTAACTTCAACCTCTTCCAAGTAGAAGAGGCTGAACAAAAAACTACAACAAGTAATGGATGTGTTCCCAAAAATATTTGCCAAAAATTGAGCCAAACGAGATACTATGAGATTGAATAAACCAGAGCTTCATTGAGAAAGTGTCCACAACTCCTCTAATCTCCTAAAGCCTAGTCCACCCTCGTCAGTTGGAAGTCAAATCTTCTTCCAACTCCTCCAATGTAAGTGAAAGGCTGATAACTAGGATCTCATAGAAATCGAGTAAAAATGCTTTCCTATTTCTTCAATATAGCCTTGGGAGGTTGTATAATTTGAAGAAGATAAAATGTCGTAGACGCTAATGCAAACATCAACAAAGTAATCCGTCTTCCATGTGAAAGTAATCATAAAGCCCAACCTGAGATCTTGCTTTTGACCTTCTGAATGATGTTACTATAGAGAAAGCTTTTCTTGATCCCCTTAAATAAGGGAACCTGTAAACAAGTGAATGACTATTGTTGAAGAATAAACTCGTCAAGAACACACACCTTCTGATCTCAATATCCGATGTCTATTTAGGTAGTATAAGATCTCTCTTATTTGTATTCACCAACTGGCTAAAGACTTTCTTGTAATGTTCCAAATAGTCGAGGACTCTCTTTATAGACAACTTCTAACCGTTGGTGATTATATCATTACCAAATGAAAGGTGTGAGATAAGGGTACTATCTCTATGTTGATAATGCATATTGAGGTAGGCTTGGAACCTCTAAGTCAGTTGGCGTGAGAAATAGTTCTCAGCGATAATAAAGAAGGAGGTGAAATGGGATCACCCAATTTCAGACCATGTGAGGATGAGAAAAAACCACATAAACTACCATTCGAAAGCACTTATAACTGATACTTTGATATGAATCGTCTAGTACTATCAATCTATTAATGATCAAATTCGAACACCTAAATTATAGCACATACCAATCTCTAATCTATACGATCGTATGTGTTAGCCATGTCAAGCTTCAACATAGTACTCTATCTTTGCACTTCATCATCTAAAGAATAGAGGAGCTCATGAGTCTACAACAAATTATCCTTAATAACACGATTAGGGAAAAAACCACTATACTAAGGATAAATAATGTAAGATAGCAGTAAACTCAATCTAGTGTTCAGAAGCTTGATGATAAGCATATTAAACACTGTACATAGGCTGATAGGTCTGAAATCCATCCATTTGCAAGCATTCTCCCTATTTGGGAGCAAGACAATAGAGGGAGTAGCAAAATTAGGAGGTGGGTGAGCACTTTCAAAGAAATCAATGACTCCCATGTACACATAATCTTGTATAATATCTTAACAATGCGAGAATAATAGAGCAAAAAAACCACCATGCCGGCAACACTGTCTGCATCAATACCAAAATTTGCCTTCGTACCTCATGAATTAAAAGGGGCAGTTTGGTGCCATATTATATGTATCCGTCAGTAGCCTGGGAATGATATGGTAAAATAAAATAGTTGAATTATGAATGTCAGTAGAAGTAGATAAATATCCCATGCCTGAGTCCTGGTAGTCCTAATACAAGATCTGGTCTGACGTCCCTAAACCATTGCATGAAAATATCGAGTATTGTGGTCCTCCTTACAAACCCAAAGTGAACCAACCCTTTGCTTCTAAAGGTCCTCCTCAATGGATAAGGCCATATCAGCCTTTGTATGATGCAATATTTCATGATATTTCGGTGTAGGGTCTTTCTTATAATCAATCTTTGCCTGGTCAACCCTCTCATCAGCGTCTCTCAACCACTAAAATATGTTATCAAATACACGTCGATTCTATTAATGCATTCCCTATTTCCACTTGAAGAACTTTTCCAAAAAGCATCCATCCTCATAATGTGAGTAAGGAATGACAACTTTTGAGAGAGCAGAGCTAAAAAAATCATTGTTCTACTCTAATTATTAAGGAATCAAGAGGGCATGGGCGCCAAATCATCATCAGAAGTCTATTATAGAAGCAAAGGTGACTAATAAGATGAAGTTCGATTCAAATGCCTCACTGTAAACTATCGACAAAAAATTGCAGCTGTAGTTTAATAAAAAAATCTATCCAATCTATCCATTACACAACCATTGGTCCAAGTATACTAACTCCCCAAAAAATTAGCATTCTCTAACTCACAATCTAAAATTATATCAGAGAGAGCAATACTACCTCAATCATGAGTGCTATAACCATTGAGTTCACCATCACGTGCACGTCTCTCCCAACTAAACAATGATCATCTATAGTAAGGAAAATGTGGTGAAAACTGTAATACTCCGAATTTTGTGCTCATTTAATTTTTAGAATAGCAATTTAACTTTTCAAAATTTAGTATGACCAAAAAATTATTTATGGTTGCCAAATTTTGCATTGGTTGATTTATTAAAAGTTTTTCCAAATAATTTGTTAATTAGGGGTTTGGGATAAATGTCCATTTTACACCTAATTACTAAAATTAAACATTGTTTCTCCAACTTGGCCGAAAATTGCTGAAACATATATGCATGAGGTGTTTTAAATTTAAGCATGAGGTGGCTAACTAATGCATGAGGTGTTTTGGATTTAAGAAAATGAAACCATGCATCCTACACATGTTGAATTTCTTGAAGAATCACCCAAAATTAATCATTTTTCTCACCTATAAATAGATGTGTTGCTGTCCTTTATTTCCCTTGCATGAAAAACAATTTATCACTTGTTTAAAAAAGGACAGAAAACGTGAGGGAAGAAGAGGACCAGCCTAGCATTTCTCAATTCATTTTCAACTAAGATTTCTCCAAGTTTTATTGTAAGATACTTTCTATGCTTAAGTGGTATGATTTCATGGTAATATTTATGCTTAAGCTATGCATGAAAAACCATAATATGAATGTGGTGGACAAGTCCACAAAGTTAGACATCTATTTATGCCTTAGGACAAGTCCGAAGGGTACCGGCAAGCCGGAATGTGCAAGTATGTTTTTGATTGCATTCTTTTGTGTAGTATTAACATGATAAAATCCAAGCATGGTATCTTACTGAGTATTCTTTATACTTATAGTGTTCTATACTAAATTCTTAGATTTATAATTGTGGAGTTGGTGGAAGTCAGTCGGCAAAATCGATGATGGATCAAGGACAAAATTATTTTATATCGAAGTTTCTGTTTTGTATGTTTTGTTTTACTGCTTTCCATAGGTTTTGCTTTTTTTATTATATAAAAACATGTATAAGACATGCTGTAATATGATACTGGAAGTAAATTATGTAATTATATCTATCATGTTATGTTAAGAGACCTTTTTTTGTTTTTACTTTCCCATGCAAATGATAAAAAGGCAGAAACGGGACAGTTTTTGGGTCAACTTCAACATGTTATTTTTGACTCTATAAACATCCATTTGAGACTCTGAAAATATTACTGCATTCCTCATTGAGTTGTCTTAATATGGGCACAAGAATCACTCAATTTGGATATCCGTAGCCTGAGATATGAATTTTTAAACGTTGAAGGATCAAATCTGAAATTTCTGTGCAATACCTCACTGTTTTCAGTAAAACGCCCATATTATATGATCTTGGAAATTTTTTATATTTTAACCTAGAAAACTACTTGAAAATATCTTTCTAATGTCTTAAATTTCATAGAAAACGGAGTTGGGATGAATTTTATAAAAATAGTCGAACTTGCTGCCCCAACTAACCATGGCAGTGCAGAGTCCGTATATGTAAAGTATAATTTCTTGTCGACATGCGCTTCTGCGGGCCATTAAGATTTATGAGAGACATTTTATCAAGTTGAAAATAAGTATCTAACATGTAATACTTCTACTTAAGAGTATTTACATGTACCAAAGGCAGAAGGTATTATGTTTAGTACGTGACACTCGAAACTTAAGTTCGGGGCGTTACAAAAACCCTCCTACAAATCCTACCTAATAGCAGCCTTATAGGAGGCATAAACGAGAGTAAAAAAGATAGGCCATGCTAATCTGGTATCCTCAACTCTAATGTGAAGAAACTAGGGATTATCATCAAGAACAGTAATAGTAGTCCAAGCATTCCAGAACTTTACTATTGTATCTAAATTGGAATGAAAAGAATGAACTTGAAAAGCCATCAAGAAGTTTGACTGTGAATGAAAGCTTTGAAAAAAAAAATTAGATGAATTCAAAAGTTTTGAAAACCAAATTTTACTTTTGGAGAAGTTAGGTGAACGACTTAAATATGCTCAACACTTCGGAAGAAGATAATAGCAGTGAAGGACGAAAAGTCTGAAATCTAGATCCAAGGATTAAACATGTACTTTAAAAGGGAAGAGGGGACCAAAGTGAGGGCTTAGTTGAAAGAAACCAAAAAATTTGGGAATTGTGTGAAATTTCGAGGAAAAGTTGGACAAGGCCTCATTGAAGGGATCTTTTTCCCCAAAAATTTAACTATGACTCGCTCTAATGGCACCTACCACTTTGAATTTGAATGGAATTCTTTGTTCTATTATTTTTGAGACTTTTTCCAAACATAACTTTCAAGAGATTTCAATGCCTAGAGAATCAATTATTTGAATGGTCATTGAACTTTGCAACCGTTACTACTTTATAATTGAACTTCAAAATGTATGTATATGGTCACTAAATTATGCATTATGTCATTCATCCATCACTCAAGTGGAAAAATATGTTAAGTTCAACAAATGGCATCGACTTGAGTAAAGGATGGGTAATATGGTATATAATTTAGTGACCATTGAGATACATTTTAAGTTCAATTATTAGGTAGTAACAATTTATATTTTCCTCAAATCAAAATATATGAATGAAGAAAATCTAGGAGAAAAGGAAGCAACTGAAATCGACATTGGCTGCCTTGGCACTAGTTCAAATATTTTTGTACTTTTATTTAATTTTTCTTTATCAATTTATTTCAATGTTCTTACTGTCTCTCTTTTAGGCTTTTATGTGAAGTTCGAGATGAATATATACTAGTTGATTCAAAAATTGAACATACTTTTCACCGTAAGCAAAGGAAAACACAAGAACAAAAGGACCAAAAACAATAACAAGAAATGGCTAATGAACTAAACAATTTGATAATTCAAGTGAATGAAGTGATAGTTGGTGATGAGGACGATATGCTAGTCGGGGATTCAATGACAATAACAAGAAATAGGTTTGTGATTTTCTTTCTTCTTTTTTTCCTTCATTTTCTTTAGTTTCTTCTTTTACAGAAGTCGATTTGTAGAACTTAATAATTGAATTTAAAGTGTATCTCAATGGTCATCAAACAATGTCAAGTGCTTTAACTTAATAATTAAACTTATAAATGTATTTCAATGTCACTGAATTATACTAAACGCTTCTATTATTAACTAAATTTAAAAATATATCTCAGAGGTCACTGAATTATGCACTATGTTACCCATCCATCACTTAAGTCGACGCCGTTGGTTGAAAATTGAATGTTCTTAAAAGTTTTTGAAAATAAAGTTTATAAAGATGGGATTGTAATATTGTTTTCATTTTATTGGTTTGAATAACGCTCAACTGAGTGGTTTTCTAGTGAGGAGGTCACAAGTAGACCACATAAATGTTCCTCATTTACATTTATGATTGTTATTTTACATAATAAATTGGTTAACATGGCAAAGAACATATTCCTATACTTTCACATAATTTCTTAACACTTAGTAAGACATAATTAATATAAATAAATAAATTATTTATATTTTTCTATCTGTTCGGAAGACTGGAGGTTAGCCGATTGTTGTGGTGAACTTTTTGTAGCCGACTCTGATATCACTTTTTGACACCTGAGTCCTAAAACCTGAGAGTCATAAAAACGTATAAAAAAAAAAAGAGAATGCTTAAAAAGATACTAATTAAAGATTATTCCATGAATTCAGATGAAGAAAATTTGCATAATAATAACTTGTTTTAAAAAATAACTTATTCAAAAATACTCATAAAAGAGAAGTTTAATTTGACAAGAAAGTTTAAAGAAAACTATGTAATTTATTTCCTCCATCACGGCTAAGTCCAAGCTTCAATCTTTCGATACCTAATTACTTGAAAAGAGGAAAAACATAAAGGTAAGAAAATCTCAATAAGTATATACGTTTTCATAAATTTTTAATCATAGAACTTTTGAAATCATAGAACTTGCATAAAGGAGACATGAAAACTATACCGAACTTGGATGATATGAGTTTTATGTGCGTAGCACTACCAGAACTCTGGTACGAAACGTAAAACATACAAATGGACCTATAAACATATTTTCAAAAGTGCGGCCCAACAATATATATATATACTTACTATTGTGTGGGGGGAAATAAAGGAAATCGAAGAAATTGACTTGTTTGATTTCCACTCCAATGTTTCTTTTACAGTCTGAGTACTAAAAATTTTTGTAGTGTAAAATATGTTTATGTGTGAAAGACGAGTTGAGAGAGAAGAAAAAGAAGCGATTTGTAATTTTCTCGAAAACATGCACCTATTTATTATATTCTGATGATGTATGGGATAAGTCCCATAATTTATTCAAATAAATTTGAATATTTAAGGATAATAATATCCAAAAGAATTTGTGATAAAGTTGAACACTTAGAATTAATTATAATATCCATCAAAATTTGTGATAATGTCGAATAATCAAAATAATCGTACTATCAAACAAATTTTGTTTATTTAACTTTATCATAGAATTTGAGAGGATCTAGCAATTTGGAATTTAAATATTTTGCACTTTAATCCCTAAAATACTAGCTAATAATCAGTTAGGTCTCTAAACTATCTGTCCATGTGATAAGGTCTTAAATTCAAATATAATGCTTAATTTTAGGGTATGATGTGTCACTATCTCTTATAAAGTTCAGCAATGATTAAGACCCAAATTCTGTGGGCAAAATCCCTGAGTCAAACCAAGGGGTGGGTCGAGCCCCATGAGATGGTGGTGGTCGCTTAGTTGTATCTTCGCCCTTGTGCGAAGTTTCATACTTATTCTCCCCAAAGGTACCTGCTGGCACGCCCTTAGGAGGGAAAGGGGCATCCAATTTCTGGCATTTGGCATTAGCCCCGAAGTCAATCTTTATCCTCATAATAGTATGAATGATGATATTATCTGTACAAATAAATGAAACTTTGTAAACAAACATTCCAATAAAAATGGAATTAACGCTTTTCGTATATGCCAGCATTAAATAAACAAGCATTAGTAGGAGTGAAAGCTCCAATTTTCTATGCGCAATATTAGAAATAGAAAACAAATAAAGAAAACCGGACTGAAGATCTCATATTCGTCAAAGGTTATAAGCCATGGGAGGGAAAGTCTGCAATTTGAGATTATTCTAGACACTAATGCTATGATCTCAATCAAATCCCTCCTGATAAAATTAATAAGGTCTTAAATCAGCTCAATAATTAAAACTTATGACCCCTTTAAAATCGCTACTAGACTCACTCATAGATTCCCATGCTTCGGTAGGTACTTTAATCCAAAGTTGGTGACCAACACTCAACTTCGGGAATGTCAAAAGAAGAAACAGCACGAGAAGGCGGCATTCTCAAAAAAATAATAATAATAATAAATAAATAAATACATAATAATAATAAAATAATAAAAAATAAAAAATTCAACCCTGAGCCATAGGAATATATTTTGAAAAAAAAAGGAAAAAAGGCAAAGGGAAAATAAAAAATCAACCCCGAGCCATAGGAATATATTGTGAAAAAAAAAAAGAAAAAAGAAAAAAGCAAAGGGTGAGCACACAAATAGAAAGTGAAAGATAATGAAAGGGATCATCGGTAGGCAAAGTTATTGTTGCAAGCAAGAAATAATGCAAAAAGTTTAGAAAGCGATTGTAAAGAGAAGGGTATATTTATAAATTTAGATGAAAGGATTGAATAGTGGATTAAATCAGCAATATATCTAGACCATTCGAACCCTTCTCATAATCATGGTCGTTAGATATCAATAGGTGCCTGACTAAGATTCAAATATACATGAACAAAATCATATGTGATTAATACGTGCTTCAAATGCCTACAAGGCACTAACTAGGGAATGCTCAGAAAAGCCCTATAGCTTATATTAAAAACTTAAGAAATCACAGCATGTATCTCCAAAAACAGCCCACAATCAACTGCCATTAACGAAGAAAAACATGTACGAAGAATAATAGGTTCGTAACACCAGCACAAGAAATAATAAGTCCTAGATTTAATATGAATATTAAAGTCGGACTTCGGATACTATTTATTAACCTAAAAAACCCGCTCCCCAAACCTTACAGAAATCCTTGCAAAGATGTAGCAATATGCGAGAGAAATGAAGGCATGAAACGTTCGTATAAAATAAAGGAATAATTGTAATAGAGGCCCCAAACCTTTAAAACATTAGCAGACTTTTTTTAAATCTTTGATTTGTTGCAACCGTTACCCCAAACCTTTCGAAATGTTGCGACGGAGACCCTTTTGGATGGATTCCATCCACAATTCCATTAATTGACCAAAAATTTGACTTTGACCACATTTTTAATATTTTGAAAAGGACCACATTTTTAATATTTTGAAAAGGGGTAAAAGAGTAACTTTCTATTTATTACATTAAATAATTGCATTTGTTAAATAAAAAAAAAAAAACAAAAGAATACAATCCTCTACTGCCCCCACCTCAAACCCTCAGCCATCAACCATGGAATCGAACTTCTGACCATCGTGGCCTCTAGATTTTTGCATCACCACCATCTCCTCATCAACCACTAACATCCCCACACAAACAACATCCCCAACTCATATCAAAATCGAACTAATTTCTATCCAAAAATTGCCTATCATGCATGGTTTTCTAACAAATTCGACCAAATCCATGGACGCCTATGTTCATTGCACCTCACAGGTCGCTCAAGCTCATCAAGACACATCTATACATGTTCCCATAACAACAAATAACAAAAAAAATAGAAATTTACTGCAGTTTCTTGAGACAGCAAACTTGCGATCGACAAACCTATTTTTCGATGATTGTGATGGGCCCCATGATAGCGGACCACGTGTTTTGGTATCCTCTCGTCAAGATGCACCTACTCCAACCATGAGTCTTCTGCAATTTGGGCACTAAGTGGACGAGCACATCCGGACAATTCATACGCATGACAGCCTGGTTTGTCCTTCAATTGAGGGTTCTACATTGTCCCAATCATCAAATTCACCTTAATACCTTCAATTTAAGTTGGTAATATACTGGCGATTGTGATAGGTGGATGGTGGTGGTCGATAGCAAATGGTTGGTTGAGGTGGAGCTGGCGGAAGTCGGGTTGTTCGGGGGGGGGGGGGGGGGA
>NC_036239.1:23433518-23594783 GCF_002742605.1 Olea europaea var. sylvestris
GAGGGGGGGGAAGGGGGGTTTTTGGGGGGGGGGGGGGGTAGAAGAGGATCGTCTTTTATTTTTATTTATTTTAAAATTTAACAAATGTAATTATTTAATGTCATAAATAGAAAGTTACTATTTTGCCCCTTTTCAAAATATTAAAAATGTGGTCAAAATCAAAGTTTTGGTCAATTAATGGAATTGTGGATGGACACCATCCAAAAGGCTCTCCGCCACAATGTTTCGAAAGGTTTGAGGTGACGGTTGTAACAAATAAAAGGTCCAAGTCTGCTAATTTTTTAAAAGTTTGTGGCCTCTACTACAATTATCCCTAAAATCCCTAAAATAGATGAGGACCGCTCCTCCGTCCAGGCTGGTCATAAACTTTCTAGAAGGCGTATAAAACATGACACTTAATTGAATCAGTTATAAGATAACCAATAAAGATTCACTATTTGTCATTCCCCTAAGATGACCAAATTACCCCAAAACTTATAGGAAAATCTATGAGTACCCCCTCATTTGAAAAAGAAAGACATGCAACTCAAATATTTCCCTTCCAAACAGTCATTTCATCTCTAGCTCCAGTTGGATTATCAAAACTAATGAAATTTGGAAGTGAAAGTCCTAGTTAGGTGAGATGATTTTGTTGATCTGATTTCTATCATCAACAGTTACTACTGAAAATCAAGGTAGGGTTGAAATTTTCTCAGCATCCCAGATAGACCAAAATAAAAAATAAAAAAATAAAAAATGATTTATTTATTAATTAGCTAGCAAGTGAACGTGACTGAATGAAGAGACTAAGAGATGCATTCACCTCCTATGTCAATCCTGAAATCTGAAGTTTGAGGATAAGATATACAACAAAAATTGACTTGGACACATCTTCAAGTCTATGCCAGTAACATAATCTATTCAAACCAGCAAATTAAAGATTAATCATGGCCATTAAATAAAGTCTGAAGTCTATTGTGATGAAACCTGCCAAATAACTAAATGATGAAGTGAAATGATAAGATATTTTAAAGTACTGTTTATTAAATTATTAGATTAGATTTACCATTCTTTTTTAAGGATACTGTTAACTAAGACTTGTTGAATAAGTGTATATTTACTTTAAAAATGTTAGCTCAATTGCATCATGAACTGGAATAATTTAACAAAATATTGACATATTTTATCACGCGAGGTAGCCCAATTCAAATGCAATGAAGCACGTTTTAGTCAAGTGGATTCACAGTTCACACTATATATTTTTATGAAACATGATACTGAATTAGTTTAAAGCGATACATTTTCCCATAAAAAATTCGAAATATATTGACAAAACAAGCAAGCACGCAATATCGTCAATACCAACTATGAAAACAACCCCTTGTTGTCCATATAAATTAACCACTTCTCCCAAGTCCTTGAAATGTGCATTTACAAAAGTTGAAAGTTTTACCAATTCTTCCGACGAATGAGATATGCTCAATCCTTAATTTATCATGACAAAAATAATAATAATAATAATAAAATAAAAAAAATAAATTAAAGAAAAGAAAACTGGGTTACATAGTGAAAAACAAAACTAGCCTTTTCACCTAACTTGTTAAGCTATGATGAGCAGGACATTTTAGAAGTTCTAAGGATTAAACCTTCGTGAAATCGAAAGGGCAGAGTGACGAGAAAGATGAATATACAGGAAATACGTGGGTTGAGAGAAGGGGGGGGGGGGGTTGAGCATTATGAAGAAACACGAAATATACGAAGAAAAAACAGAAAATTTATTACTAATTTTTCAATGCTCCGAAGTTAAAACTAACCCTCTTATTTTGAATGGATATTACATTAATTTGTTTTCCTAAAATCCTACAAATAAATCATTCGTACAAGAAGGAAACAATTTACCAATACCATGTAAGTGTTATACTGTAGGTATAATCGATTAGGTTATAAACACTTTTAATATATTTAATACATTTATTTTTGGCAAGATCTATTATTTATTTAAATCAATATTCTGATGAATAATATTATATAATAGAGTCCATAGATTCAAGTTTCAGTAATTTGTTAATTACAATGAGTTGTGATTGTGAGATACAATTTTTATATGATTGGATCTTAAATAATCTATAGTCGTAAGTAATATCGAGATATAGATATCGTTATTACGGATAGATTACTATGTGTTGCATTTCTTAGTTGTGAAGTAAATAGATGATTTCACAATCTAAAGTATGGTGACACTTAAATGAACACATAGATATTTTGCTATAGAACAAAATATTGGAGACCCACTTTGAGATTCAACATGGATAATTATCTAAGTGTTAATGGTTAATCTCTAACGTTCGATAATGGAATTTGTCCGTTGACTTGAAATCATCATGGTGCCTTATATGAGGACAGTTATACTTTGACGGTATTGAATGTTGCTCTGCCAAGAGCCGCTAATATTACATCATTCGGGTATGTCAAGAATCGTATGAAAATTGTAAATGACCAGTAGAGGTTTCGTTACTCTTAGATGGTAAGAGATTATGATCTACATTTCATTCAATTAAGTCGATAATCAAATCCTTGGCCAAAGTGTATTCAGAAGTTGAAAATGAGTTTTCGATTTATATTAACTTAATAGCTGAATGAAAGATATGATTGATATTTGGGATTGCCACACTTTCGTATCTCGTAATTGATCGGATCATATTGATGATGAGATAATTTCATGGTAAATAAACGAGTTTTGTTTTATCCTACCACGTGATATTTTTCTTCACATGTATTGTCGCAATACATTGCTGGATGTTAATTTGAGACGATGAACGTTAATTGGTGATAAATTAAAATGGTATTTTAATTTATCAAATTTGATTAGATCAAAATAATATTTCAAGTCATTAGGCATCGTGATTGAGAACCTAATGGGTCGCACACAAAAGGAGAACTAGAAGATTGTGATTTGTCAATTAATTAATTAAACAAGTGTTGGGTAAAATAATTAGCTGGGTTGCTTATTTATAGGCCCAAATTAATTAATTAGATTAATTAATTTATGGACCGAATTTAATTAAATGTGTTAGTTAAATATTGGATCGGATCAGGCCAAACCTGTTTGGCTTATACAAATAAGTAGCTAGGGTATACAATTTTGTAGAGAGTTTTATTCTTTCTTGTTAGCACAAAAAGTGAAAACCTTGATTCTTGCTATTTTGTTTCTGTGTCAAATTTCATTGGAGGCTGGACAATTGGACAGCTGTGGGTGGCAAATCAAGGTTACTGGAATAAAAAGAAAAGCAAAGGAGTTTGTAGATCTTGAAAAATGTATAGCATCTATCACAATTTATACCTAAACACAAAACAGATCCTTGTTAAGATTTGAAATATATTTTATTTTCGCTGTGCATGATAAGTAAATTCTCAATAGTGGTATCGGAGCCTACTTTGTGTTTCTTAGGAATTGATTTACATATTGATGAAATCAAAAGTTAAATTTTCATGTTGCTCTTGAATCTAGCAATTGTAAAATTTATTTTATCTTCAAAAACTTGTTTTGAAAAACAGAAAAGCAAATTAAAAAAAGGGATCACGGCGGGTCGCCATTGCCGCCTCCTCAGGCGATGGTAGTAAGCGAGGTAGAAACAGCTTCATGTCTGTTGCTACTGCTACAGCTGTTGGAGGCGATGGGCTCTTGCCACTATGGGCAGTGTGGCGCCGCCGGGTGAAGAAGCGAAAACAAAAAAAAAAATTATTTAGGGTTTTTCTTCAGAGGACGGGTAGAGGAGTTGGAGACGAGGGCTTCACTTGTAATTTGTGTAATTTTGAGCCACTTGCTTGCAATTCAATCTCGAGGGTCATTTTGAAATTTTTAAATGGAGGGCTTGTCATGCAATTTTCGACATCGAGGGACTTTTTTTTAATTTCATTTTTGGGTCAAGTTGCAAATTTCAAAAGGGTTTTAAATTCAAATATTAAAATTGTTTTAAAGTTGGATTTTTTAATTGGGTTAGACCCATATTTTTAATTTGGCCCAAAATTGAAATTTTGTTTAAAATTGCCTACTTCTATATTTTGTTAAAAATATATTTTAACTTAAATATATGATTTTGAACTTGAATTGAATTTTTGTTTTATTTTAGAGTTTTGTCCTAAATTGAAATATTAATTCAATTTTAATTAGAGTAGGACTCTAATCTAATGTTAATAAAAATTTTATTTTAATTAATATTATTTCTCCAATATATATATATTGAAATTAGAGTAGGACTCTAATTTGATAATTAATTAAAATTTGATTTTAATTAAATTATCTTACCCTAAAAGTTTTAAAGAATTAGAGTTGGACTCTAATTTAATATTCTATTAAAATTTGATTTTAGTTAAATAACTTTGCCTAGAATTATTGATTTAGAGTAGGACTCTAATTCGGGATTTAATTAAAATAGGCATTCCAATTAAGTTAATTAATTAATGTAATTGATTAATTATTTAATTAGTTCGATCCATTTATTTAAATGAGTTTTGACGACTATAATTTCTAGATTCTTGGGACATGTCTAAATATAAGATTAGATGTTATATAGGAAACATTTATGTAATGAATGTCTATTAATTCTTTGCTTTTCATCATTTACAGTTTTTGAACCAGGAGTAATCATATGGATTTGAGAAGCATACTAGATGCCAACAAATTGACCTGACCGAATTTTCTCGATTGATATCGCAATTTGAGAATCGTTCTCAGGCATGAGAAATTGAGTATGTCGTTGAGCAGCGATTTCCAAGGATACCTACTGAAAACTCCACCGAGGAAGAGGTGACTACTTACAACAAACACAATGATGACGATGACACTGCAACATATGTGATACTTGCAGTTATGCCACCAGAGTTGCAGAAGTAACATGAAGGTATGGATGCTTATATTATGATTCTTCATCTCAAGGAGTTGTATGATGAATAATTAAGTACGGAGAGATATGAGACCTCTAAGCAACTGTACCGGTGCAAAATGGCATAAGGATCTTAAGTTAGTGCTCATGTGCTGAAGATGATTGACTTTATTGAGAAATTGGGGCAATTGGGTTTTATAATGTGAAAAGACATGAAATGTCGTGTTTTTCATTCATTAATACTTGCACTTTTATTATTAATTGATACCTAAATGTACTTAGTATCTTTATATTTTGATTTAAGTTGCAATTAGATGGAAACTACGAAGTTGGGAGAAAAGAGCCAAAAAGCATCAAAATGCAAGCAAGTGAAAGTTCATGGACCAACTTGCAAATAATTTATAGATGAGACGGGCGACAGAATGAAGATTCAATAGTGTTAGGGGTCAATCGGATGAGAAAATAAGTTAAAGAGATGAAATATCATCGAATCGTTATCACATATCAACTTTCAGACGAAAACGTTACGCTCCAAAATTTCTTGCCTTTGTTTGAGCACATAATAAACTTTCTAATTGGAAAAATTCTATCTTCAGTAAAATTGTAGTCCTTTTCGTTAGCTTTCTAATGCAATTTGAATCACCTCTATTGGACATTGAGAGAGAAAGTTATGACTAAAATACTGAAAGGTGTCCAACAGAAAAAGCAGTAAAACCATGTGATCGCACAGCTCAAAACCATGTGGTCGGACACCTTGCTTCAGAGAACATGAAGGCTAAAAATAGTTGGTCTATGCGATCTCAACCATTTGAACCATGCTGTCACATGGCTCATGTCTGAGGTTTAGTTTCCTAATTTTACTCAACTACTCATAGAAACAAATCTTGTACATGATATATATACCCCAAATCTCATCCAAAACCAAGAGAACGCTCTCAAACCTAATTTTTTACTCTTTTTGCTCTAGAATTGTAGATGTGTAGCTAATTTTTCTTTGCTTGATCGAAGGAGACGAAGTCTTGGAACAATTATTACTGTGAGATCCACCTTATTTTCTTAGTTTAATTCATACACTAGTTTGTTATTTTCTACAATCTATAGCTAAATTAAATGTTCAAACCCATAATTGTTTGATTGATTTAACTTGTGAAGCAACTAGAATTAGTAATTTGCTATTTTGAAAATTATTAAATCTTAGGAATAATATTTATCTAGTTTAAATGCAACCATGCATGCTTGTGTTATCTAGGTCATTGATTTCTCAGTTTCATAAAACGGTTATTGAATTAAATCTTCGCGCTTATCTGGAATTGTTTGATAACTAGGATTAATTAGATCACTTTTTCTAATTAATTAAAACTAAGAAAAAATAGAAAATCATTTCGAATGGAAATTATTTTTAATAATGAATGCTAAAATTGTGAATTCATGATTATTTGTGGATCAATAACCAGTTGTAGATTTTCAACGGTGGATGTTGACTTAGATCAAGGTTCGTTTTATTGTTTTCATTTAATTCATTGATTTGCATTGATATTAATTATTTTTCTTAATAATTGATTGTTTCAAAATTAAAACCCCCTATTTTAGTTAGAAAATAAACTAAAACTCTCCATGGGATCGACCCTTACTTCCGCTACTACATTAATTTTAAGAGGTATAGGTTTTAATTTATTGTCTATGACAGCACTCACCATTATGGATCACGAACTAAGTATTGATTTGGTTCTACAATCTCTACTAGAGAGTTATTGACAGTTCATCATGAACTTTAATATGAATAAGATCGAATGCATACTTCCTGAGTTGCTTAATATGCTTAAGACTGTCGAGCCCAATGTCAAGGCTAGTACTGGATATGTCTTAGCCATTCAATCCTCCAAAGACACTAAGAGGAAGACCAAAGGAAGATTAAAGAAAACATCCAAGAAGGCTAAGAGCAATAACAAAGCAGTCAAAGCGAGCAAGGACAATATCAAGTCTAATGACCCATGCTATCAATGTGAAGTGAAAGGTAACTGGAAGAAGAACTGCAAGGCTTACCATGCAAGCTTAAATGATAGGAAGTCTTCTAAAACTTCTACTTTAGGTTTTTTTTTTGTTTTTTTTAATCGAGGTTAATATGTCTATTTCATTACCTTCTTAGGTATTAGATACTGGATGTGGATATCATATTTATATAAATATACAAGGACTAAAGAGAAGACCACTGTAAAAAAGAGAAGTTGACCTGCGCGTGGAGAATGGAGCAAGAGTTGCTGCATTAGCTGTAGAAACATACTTCTTACCTTTGCTTTTGGGCTTAGTATTAGACTTAGAAAATTGCTATTTTGTTCCTACCATTAGTAAAAACATTACTTCTATTTCATATTTGGACATGAATGATTTTTCAATTAATATTAAAAACAATTGTTGTTCGTTTTATAAAGATGAGATCTTATATGGTTATGGCGTATTATAAAATGGCATTTACATTCTTGATACTGAGTCATCTATTATGAGTACAAAAAATAAAAGACATAAAAGTGATGATCTAAACAATACCTATCTCTTGCATTGCAGACTAATTCATATCAACAACAAACGCATTTCCAAGTTACATAAAGATGAATACTTAGGGTCAACTGATTTTGAATCATTTGACAAATGCGAGTTGTGTCTATTAGGCAAAATGAATAAATTTCCTTTTACTGGAAAATGAGAAAAGCTCCAGATCTACTGGGACTAATATATACTGATGTATGTAGACTTATGACAATCACCACTAGATGTGATTTCCTTAATTTATTACATTTGCTGATGATCATTTTAGTTATGGTTATGTATATATAATGAAGTTCAAACATGAAGCACTTGAAAAGTTTAAGGAATTCAAACTTGAAGTAGAGAAACAAACGGATAAAAATATTCTCACACTGATATCAGATCGAGGTAAAGAATATTTAAATGGTGAATTTTTAGATTATCTAAAAGAGAATGTGATTCTCTCGCAGTGGACATTACCATATATACTGCAACATAATGGTGTAACTGAACAAAGGAATCGCACATTGTTAGATATGGTGCGATCAATGATGAGCCATGCAAACATCCCAAAATCGTTTTCGGGTCATGCACTAATTACTGCATGCTACACACTAAATCGTGTCCCATCTAAATCGTTTGACAAAAATTTATACAAGTTGTAGAGAGGAAAAAAGACCCAACTTATCTCATATAAAAGGTAAGGGCTGTGACGCTTATGTGAAGCGAAATGAATTGGATAAGCTTGACGCTAAATCCAATAAATGCATATTTGTGGGATATCCAAAAGAGACAATTGGATATCAGTTCTATAATCCAATTGAGAAGAAGGTGTTCATCTTAAAACATGCCATATTCCTAGAGAAAGAGTTTATTCTAGGAGATGGTAGTGGGAGCATGATAGAATTTGAAAAAGTTCATGAATCCACAGATACTATTGACCAATTAAATGAACCTAAGTTTGATCCCACACTCTCTAAGGGATAGACTTTTGATTAGGATATAGAGACTCCTAGGGACACTCCAACTCAGCGTAAATCAAGTAGGATCATTTGACCTCTCAGAAAGTATGAATTAATGATTACTAATCAAGTATTATTAGTGAACCTACTAATTACACAGAAACGAAGTCAAGTGTTGACTTAAAGAGATGGCAAGAAGCCATGAAATCTAAAATGAACTCGGTGTATGAGAATAAGATTTGGACCATGGTCGATCTTTCTAGTGGAATAAAACCCATAGGTTGTAAATGTATTTACAAGAAAAAGGTTGATGTGGATGTGGAGGTCTATACATACAAAGTAAGGCTAGTAGTAAAATGTTATACACAAAGACAAGGTGTTGACTTTGATGAAACTTTTTCGCCTGTAGCCATGCTAAAGTACATTCAGATTTTACTTGCAATTGATGTATACCATGATTATGAGATATGACAAATGAATTTCAAAACTGCTTTCCATAATGGAAAGTTGCAAGAGGAGGTGTACATGATACAACCAGAAGGTTTTGAATCCAAAGAAGCCAACAAAGTATGTAAGCTTAATCGATTCACTTATGGATTAAAGTAAGCCTCTAGGTGCTGGAATCTTCGTTTTGATGAGATAATCAAAAAGATTGATTTTATCGAAAATGAAGATGAACCCTGTGTTTACAAGAAGACAGGTAGAAGCGTGGTCATATTCTTAATATTATTTGTCGATGACATATTATTAATGGAAAATGACATCCCAATGCTTCAATCTATAAAATTATGGTTGTCAAAGAATTTCTCCATGAAAAATACGGAGAAACAACATATATCTTGGGCATCAAGAACTATAAAGATAGATTAAAAAAATTGTATGGCTTATCCCAATCTTCGTACATAGATAAAATCTTGAGAGGATTTAACATGGAGTAGTCCAAGAGCGGTTTGTGTCCTATGTCACATGGGATTTATCTCTCAAAAGACATGTGTCCTAAAACATATGATGAAAGGAATCGCATGGATAACATTCCTTATGCTTCAATGATAAGATCTTCTATCATGTATGCGATACTATGTACGAGACCAGATATTTCATATGCTCTAAGTGTTATGAGCATGTTTCAAGCAAACCCTGGTGAAAAACACTGGATAGCAGTTAAGAACATTCTTAATTACTTAAGAATGACTAAACATATGTTTTTGATATATGGAGGAGTTGAACTAAAGGTTCATGGGTATACTAATGCTAGTTTTCAATTTGATGAGGATAATAGCAAGTCTCAATCTAGATATATGTTTACTCTCAACAACGGAGTGGTTAGTTGGAAAAGTTTCAAACAAGAGACAACCACTGAATCAATAATAGAAGTCGAGTACATTCCTGCTCTGAAGCAACGAAGGAAGCTATCTGGATTAAGAAGTTCATTAATGAACTGGGAGTTGTTCCTACCATTGTTGTTCCCTTATCTTTGTATTGTGATAACAATGGAGCCATCGCAAAAGCGAATGAAATGAGGTCTTATCAATGATCTAAATAGTGCTAAGGTGGTATCACCTAAATAAGGAGATCATACAAAGAAATGACAGAAAGATAGAAGGAGTTCCCACAATTTATAATATTGTAGATCCATTGAAAAAGTCATTGTCACAACAAAAACATGATCGTCATGTGGACGTTTATGGTATTAGATATATGAGTGATTGGATCTAGTGCAAGTGAGAGTTTATAAGTGTTGTACCCTAGGTCCAATTGATTTAGATTGTAAACGCTTTCAATATGTTTAATGCATTTATCTTTGGCAAGATTTATTATTTATATAAATCAATATTTTGATGAATAATATTAAATAATAGAGTCCGTAGATTGAAGTTTCGGTAATTTGTTAATCACACGGAGTTGTGATTGTCAGATACATATTATATATGATTGGATCTTAAATAATTCATGGCCGTAAGTAATAAAAAAATACGAATAACGTTATTACGGATAGACCACCATGTGTGGTATTTCTTACTTGTGATGTAAGTAGCTGATCTCACAAGTTAAAGTGTGGTGATACTTAAATGAACACGTGGATGTTTTGTTATAGAACAAAACATTGGAGACCCGCTGTGAGATTTAACATGGATAATTATCTGAGTGTTAGTAACCAATCTTTAACGTTTGGTAGTTGAATTGGTCCTTTGACTTGAGGTCATCATGGTGCCTTATATGAGGATGGTCATACTTTGGCGGTGTTGAATGTTACTCTACCAAGGACTGCTAATATTGCATTATTTGGGTATGTCAAGAATCGTATGAAGATTGTAAATGACCAATAGAGGATTCGTCACTCTTAGATGGTAAGAGATTATGATCTACATTTCATTCAATTGAGTCAATAATCAAATCATTTGCTAAGGTGTATTTAGAAGTTGAAAATGAGTTTTCGATTTATATTAACTTAATAACTAAATGAAAGATATGATCAATAATCGATATTGACACACTTTCATATCTTGTAATTGATCAGATCATATTGACGATGAGATTATAACATCACAGTAAACAAATGAGTTTGGTTTTGTTCTGCCACGTGACATTTTTCGTCACATGTATTGTTGTAATACATTGCTAGATGTCAATCTGAGATGACGAATATGAATTGGTGATAAATTAAAAGAGTGTTTAATTTATCAATTTTGATTAAATCAAAATAATATTTCATGTTGTTAGACATCGTGATTGGGAACGTGATGGTCATACACAAAAGGAGAACTAAAAGATTGTGATTTTTCAATTTATTAATTTACCAAGCGTTGGGTCAATTAATTAATTAGGTTGCTTATTTATAGGCCCAATTAATTAATTGGATTAATTAATTTATGGATTGAATTTAATTAAATGGATTAATTAAATATTGGACCAGGTCAGGCCAAATCCGTTTGGGCTTATACAAATAATTAGCTAGGGCTTACAATTTTGTAGAGAATTTTATTTTTTCTTACTAACACAAGAAGAGAAAACCCTAGTTCATGCAACATTGTTCTCTATGTGGAATTCTATTAAAGGCTAGATAATTGGATAGCTATAGGTGGAAAATCAAGGTTGCTGGGATAATAGAAAAGGAGTTTGCAGATCTAGAAAAATGCACAAATTTTATCTAAACACAAAGCAAATCCTTTGTGTGAATTGAAAGCTGTTTCATTTTCGCTAAGCATGATAAGTGAATTCCCAGCATACCATAATTTTAATAATATAAATTCGTAATAATAGCTAATCTAAGATAATAAGATTGGTAGAAGCTACCGCCATATATGCCAACTATTGTAATATATGGTTAATATAGAGTGGAACACTGAACAAAACAAGTTGATATAAGAGCTGAGTGAACTGGAGTGGGTAGAGCAAAGTGCGCTAAAAGAAAAGAAGCGTAATGAAAGTTGTAGGTAGAGTTGTTGTTGTTGTAGAGTAATGAATGTGAGTAGATGTGTCATGAAGGTGGTGGGAGGCAAAAACTGGCAGGAAATATTGACAAGTTACTGGGTGCTACAGTTGTGGGTGGAGTTGCTGTTGTAGTGCATTGTAGCATATGAAGTTGGGTCATATAGGTGAGCGTGTTATAGTGGAGCTTCATAAGAGAATGCAAACTTGATTTACGTTCTTTAGAAAAAGCATAGGATGTATTTTAGGCTAGCCATACACAAAACAGGGGAACTCTTAACTATGTTCATATAGATGTTTGGCTGTCAGGAGGACATGTATTTCGTGAGTTAAATTAATGGTTACTCAAGAAAGTAATGGGTGTACTTTATATTGCACAAGTAAAAAATGTTTGCAAAGTTCAAGTTATGGAAAGTTAAAGTAGAAAACCAAATAGGGAAGAAGATTATATGGCTCAAGTCAGACACTTTATATAGTACACAAATTCAAAGTTCATAGAGTTTTGTTAGCATCACGGGATTAAAAGACACTTTATAGTATGCAAGAGTAAAAAAATGGGTTTAGCAGAAAGGGTGAACAGGACAATAGTAGAAAGAGATAGGCGTCACAGGTTGAATATAGTGCTTGTGATAAATTTAATGATGCTCATTTCTAGAAGAATCTATAATTACTTGCCTACAATATCCTAGAATTCCTTGGTAAGCAAGTATAATAAAAAAATTAGAATTGTCTAGGTTCCACTAGAGTAACTTGGACACCAAAAAATCTTGTATAGGTTGTAGACACTTGTAGAATTCTTTAGAAGATGTGATAAGAGTCTATAAATAGGGCATGATCCCTCATTTGTTTGCAAGAAAAAAAGAAGCTAGACAAAGCTCAAGCTATTGTAAGCCATCATCATTCTAATAAAATTCCTTTCTCCTACCCACTTTGTCCACCAAATTACTTTCTACCAAAATCTTCCAAACTATTAACTTTCAATAAAAAGCCAACTATTTTTTTCCTCCAAAATTATTCCATACAAAACATCCTCAATCATCCTATCTCATCACTACAACAACACAAAAACTATCAGTGGTATCAGAGCCACGTTCGATTGATATTGGGCGTACGCATATATGATGGCAGACGCTTTCCGCTCATCAATTCCTATCCCAACATTTAATGGGGATAACTATGATTTTTAGTCTATCAAAATGAAGACCTACTTTTGTGCTCAAAATTTATGGGATGTCGTCAACGATGGGTATACTAACCCAGATGACATTTCCACTTTAACTTCTGCACAAAAGAAGGAACTTAAGGAGAATCAACAAAAAGATTCTCTAGCATTACTTTCTCTACAAATGAGCTTGACGGATACATATTTTCCAAGAATTATGGGAGCCAAAACAGCGAAAGAAGCATGGGATAAGTTGAAGGAGGAGTTCTACGACGGTAACAAGGTACGTACTTGCCGCCTTCAAACTTTAAGAAGGAATTTTGAAAATCTAAAAATGAAAGAGTCGGAAACCGCAAAAGATTATTATTCAAGAATAGATGAAATAGTAAATCAACTAAGGTCTTATGGTGATGATGTTCCCGAAAAGAAGGTCGTTGGAAAAATTTTAATTACTTGCACAGAAAAATATGATCCAATTATTGCAGCTATTGAGGAATCCAAGGATATAGATGAATTAACAGCTGCAGAATTAATGGGATCATTAGAAGCTCATGAAAAAAGATTAGAAAGGCGTTATGAAATGGAGATAGAAAACGCTTTTCAATATAAACTTAATATGCGGTTTCAAAAATCTAAAGAAGGTGGAAGAAAATTTAAAGAGAATTTGAAAAATAAAGAAATTCAAGGAAAAGAAGTTGATAAAAGCGACAAGTATTCTTCATGCAGTATTTGTAAAAGAAAAGGTCATCAGGAGAAAGATTGTTGGTTTAAAGGTAAACCACAGTGTCGTAACTGTAGAAAATTTGGACATGAAGACTATACTAGAATGACATGGGTATATTTCTTTCAAGAAAAATCCCAAGTATTTGAGATTTTCAAAAAGTTCAAAAGCTATGTCGAAAAGCAAAGTGGTTGCAAAATCAAAACTATCAGAAGCGACAGAGGCAGGGAATATACATCAAATAAATTCAACAAATTTTGTGAAGATGAAGGAATGGAGCATCAACTTACTGTTGGGTACGCGCCGAAACAAAATGGCGTGTCAGAAAGAAAGAACAGAACAATAATGGAGACAGCTAGAGCTATGCTGATGGAGAAAGGTCTTCCAAAAACGTTTTGGGCAGAAGCAGTAAGCACTGCAGTCTATCTACTAAATCGATGTCCGACAAAGGCAGTGCACGACAAAACACCAGTTGAAGCATGGAGCGGACGAAAACCATCAGCAAAACATCTCAGAGTTTTCGGCTGCATCTGCTACACACATATACTTCAGGAGAAAAGAGGTAAGCTGGATGAAAAGAGTGAAAAAGGTATCTTCTTAGGTTATAGTACTCAATCAAAAGGCTATCGAGTATATAACCTAAGAACAAAGAAGCTAATTATAAGTCGAGATGTAAAGTTTGATGAAGATGCCACCTACAACTGGGAGACTGGTCAAATTGAGAAAAAAGATGTCAGCACCCTTACACAACCACAAAAGCAGGAGAGTGATGTTGAGGAGAACAATCAACTAGAGTCTCCGCAGCATACAGTTATAGAAGAACCAGTTGACTCACCAGAATCATCGCCAAGAAAGACACGAAGATTATCAGAAATATATGAAAGATGCAACTTGATGATCATAGAACCTGAAAGCTATGAAGCAGCTTCAAAACAATCAGAATGGAGAAATGCTATGGATGAAGAAATAAAAATGATCAAGAAAAACAATACTTGGGAGCTTGTAGATCCTCCTCAAGATAAAGAAGTCATAGGAGTTAAGTGGGTCTACAAGACAAAACTCAATGCTGATGGCTCAATTCAAAAACATAAAGCAAGACTAGTTGCCAAAGGATACTCACAGCATTTTGGCATCGATTACACTAAGACATTTGCCCCTATTGCACGTCTCGATACTATAAGGGCGTTAATTGCACTAGCCGCACAGAAAAGATGGAAGATTTACCAGCTGGACGTCAAATCGGCATTTCTTAATGGTTATCTTGAAGAAGAAATTTATGTGGAGCAACCTCAAGGGTACGTGGTTCAAGGTAAAGAATATAAAGTTTTCAAACTAAAGAAGGCACTATATGGATTAAAATAAGCTCCGCGAGCCTGGTACAGCAGAATTGACAACTACTTTACTAAGCAAGGATTCAGGAGGAGCCAAAGTGAACCAACTCTATACATCAAAAACCAAGGTACAAATAGTACACTTATAATCTCTTTATATGTTGATGATCTCATCTACACAGGGAATGATGAGAAGATGATCAAGAAATTCAAGGAAGATATGATGAAAACGTTCGAGATGACTGATCTGGGATTAATGCACTATTTTCTTGGGATCGAGGTAACTCAATCTAAAGATGGGATATTTATAGCTCAGAAGAAGTATACCACCAATCTATTAAAAAAGTTCAAGATGGAAGGTTGCAAAACAGTAGCAACACCTCTGGATAGTAACAAATCACTCAGAAAAGAAGACGATACTCCAAAAGCAGATAGTTAACAATTTCGAAGCTTAATTGGAAGTTTACTCTATCTAATTGCTACAAGGTCAGACATAATGTATGCAACCAGCCTACTTTCAAGATTTATGCAAAATCCAAGTCAAGTTCACTATGGAGCTACAAAGCGGATACTAAGATACCTCCAAGGAACAAAGGACTATGGAATAAGGTATGAGTCTACGCCTGACTCAAGACTACTTGGGTATACTGATAGCGATTGGGCAGGATCAGTAGATGATATGAAGAGCACATCAGGCTATGCATTCACACTAGGTTCGGGAAATTTTCTTAGGCATCAAAGAAACAGGCAACGGTTGCACAATCATCAGCTGAAGTAGAGTATATTGCAGCAGCAATGACTACGAGTCAAGCAATATGGTTAAAGCGCATACTTGAAGATATGGGAGAGCCACAAAATGAAGCAATAAAGATCTACAGCGACAGCAAATCAACTATAGAAATGGTCAAGAATCCTGTATTTCACAGCAGAACAAAACATATAGGCATCAAGTATCACTTCATCAGAGAAGCTGAAGCAAACAAAGAGATACAACTTAAACATTGCAAAACTGAAGAACAATTGGCGGACATATTCACGAAGGCGCTACCACGAGCAAAGTTCGAGCTACTACGAGAAATGATTGGAGTTACCGAAATGAGCATCAAGGAGGAGTGATAAATTTAATGATGCTCATTTCTAGAAGAATCTAGAATTACTTGCCTACAATATCCTAGAATTCCTTGGTAAGCAAGTATAATAAAAAAATTAGAATTGTCTAGGTTCCACTAGAGTAACTTGGACACCAAAAAATCTTGTATAGGTTGTAGACACTTGTAGAATTCTCTAGAAGATGTAATAAGAGTCTATAAATAAGGCATGATCCCTCATTTGTTTGCAAGAAAAAAAGAAGCTAGACAAAGCTCAAGCTATTGTAAGCCATCATCATTCTAATAAAATTCCTTTCTACCCACTTTGTCTACCAAATTACTTTCTTCCAAAATCTTCCAAACTATAAACTTTCAATAAAAAGCCAACTATTTTTTTCCTCCAAAATTATTCCATACAAAACATCCTCAATCATCCTATCTCATCACTACAACAACACAAAAACTATCAGCTTGTAAAGAATATCCGGGCAGATGTGTTTCGTGATTAATAGGCATCTAAAGTAGCACTAGATTTGAAGATAACAGAGGAGACATAGACAGGCGATGCAATAGAGTATTCTGGTTTGAGAGTGTTTGAATGTCCAACCTATATACATGTTTCTCGTGAGGAGAGATGGAAGTTTGATGTAAAGTGTAGACAGTGTTTCGTTCTGGGTATCAGAAAAGTGTGAAATGGTATAATCTTTGGATCTGAAGGCAAACAAAATGGTGATTACTAGATATGTGGGTTTTGATGAGAAATCCACATATAGTGTACTCAGTTAGAAGAGAAGCATGTATTTGAAAACTACAGCCGCAATGAGCATGTGGTGCAAGTAGAGCTAGAGATCCATCTTAGAGAAGATAATGTGTAGAACGCAAAAAGTTCTAGCTCAGAAGATCATGAACATCACAGTATAGCTACAATCATAACTAGACACACTACCAATCAACCGCTAGTTATGGTTTTGAAGATTTTGTTTCTTATGCACATTTATTATTAGTAATAGAGATCAGACTACATTTCAAGATGCTATGGGCAGTCAAGAGAGTACATGAATTAGTGCTATAGTAGAGGAGATGGAGTCTCTGTATAAGAATTAGGCTTAAGAATTGACAGAGAGAAAGAGGGAAGAGGCAATAGGATAAAAATGGGTATATAAGAAGAAAGAAGCAGTATTAGAAAAAGAAAAGAAAAAGTTAGTCACAGAGGAAATGGGTTTACTATGACGAGATTTTCTTCCGTATAGTTAGACACAACTCCACTGAGGTAGTGTTGGCTTTAGTAGCATATTTGGACATGCAGTGAGAGCAGATTGACATAAAGACAACTTTTCTTTATGGGGATTTAGAAGAGCAAATCTACATAAAGCAACCAAAAAGGCTCAATCAACTTAGACAGAAGCACTTGGTTTGTAAATTGAGGAGATCACTTTATAAGCTGAAACAGTTTCCATGGCATTGATACAAATGCTTTTAACTCCTACACGATTCAAATTCGCTCTCGTAGATATGAGTATGATTGTTTTGTTTATCTAAAGAACCTTGATGATGGTTATTTTATTTTTCTATTGCTTTATATAGATGATATGTTGATTATTGCAATGAATATGAGTACGATCATCAAGTTGAAGTTTTGCTAAGAAGAGAATTTAACACAAAGGATATGGGTGCAGTCAAGAAGATTATTAGGATGGAGATTTGCAGGGATAGAGATTCCAAAAATTTAAGGTTATCTCGGTGCAATTATGTTGAGAATGTATCATATAGGTTCAACATGGGTAATATATAACCAGTGAGTACACATTTAGTAAATCATTTTAGATTGTCAGTCATTCAGTTGTCGAAGATAAATGCTGAATATGAAGACATGTCAAAGGTTCCATTTTCTATTTTGGTAGGGTATCTGATGTATGCTATGGTTTGTACAAGATCGAATTTGACAAAAGTTGTTAGTATGGTGAGCAAGTTTTGGAATGTCCAAGTTGATAGTATTGGGATGTAGTCAAATGAATTTTCAAATACATGAAGGGTACTGAAGACTATGACATCATGTTTAGCAGACAACAAAATGATCCTTAGTTGTAGGATATGTCGATGCAAATTATGCTAGGGATTGGGATGATAGGAGATCGACTTTCTAATCACTTTAGCAAGGGGATCCATTTGTTGGAGGTCCATGATTCAGTCTCTGTTTCTAGTAGTAGCTGAGGTTACCAAGGAAATTTCGTGGCTTACAGGAATGGTCAAGGAATTGAGTGTTCAACAAGGTGGAGTTAAGTTAAAATCTGATAGTTAGAATGCCATTTATTTGGCAAAGGATAGAGTGAATCATGCAAAGATAAAGCATATAGATGTGAAGTTTCACAGGATCAATAAATTGGTTTCTTTTGGTGAACTATTGCTTGAGAAAGTCCACATTTCTACATATTGACAAAACCTATTGTCACAAACAAGTTCAAGTATTCCTTGAAATTGATTAATGTCTTTAGTTACTAGAAAGGAGGCATCCCAATCTATTGGTCTCAGATGGTTTTATTCAGGTTATGTTACTTTCCTTTTTTCTTCTAACATCAAGGTGGAGATTATTGTAATATGTTGTGCACATAGAATGAACATATGTATACTGGAAAAAATAGGCTAATGCTAGAGTGGAGAGGAGTACACCAAAAGGAATGGAGGGGAGGTAACGACATGCTTGATAGGCTGGGGTACAGGGATAGCGCACATGCGGTATAGTACAAGGATATTTT
The DNA here is from genome assembly GCF_002742605.1 of Olea europaea var. sylvestris. Classification (NCBI taxonomy): domain Eukaryota; kingdom Viridiplantae; phylum Streptophyta; class Magnoliopsida; order Lamiales; family Oleaceae; genus Olea; species Olea europaea. The sequence continues at coordinate 23,452,350 of NC_036239.1, forward strand.
TGAGTTTTTCCTAAAATCTTATACAGGCTAGGGTTAGTATATATATGGTACAACCCTATTATTTACACGCATTAAAATTATAGCCGATGCACTCTCGTGGATGTAGGCCTATTGTCAAACCACGTAAAATTGTGTTCATCACTATTGTTGTACAAAGCACAACACCAACTAACCATACTCATCGTAAAATTTCTGAAATTGATTTCTTTGTTAATATGCTCTCAAAATTATATTACACAAAATGGTGTTTTTGACGATGCTTTCAAGTTACAGTAGGTTTTCTTGAAATAAAGAGATGCTATGATCATGTTTCTATTGAAAAAAACTAAAATAAGAGTAGGCTCAAAGGAGCCTTGAGCTCCATAGATTGGAGGAACTTAAACCTCCAAGACAGCTTAGAGCCATAAAAAATAATTCATGGATATCATTAATCCTTTCTTGCTTGCCCTTTAAATAGAAAATAATACATGCCGTCTATATATTCTAGAACTAAGGAGCACATATTACACTATATCACTCCAACCCCTTATTGAAAAGAAGCATACTCATAACCAAATATCACTATTTTGACTAACTAAATATAAAAAATATCAGAAAAATAAAAATCACAACAAAGGAAGACTACAATTTACATGGAGCATTTTCTTCAATGGTGGAAAGATAAATTATTACTGCTTTTAGCATTATTATTAATTTAGTCTTTGTTTGATAATATCTTTTGAGATTATAAATTGGTGAGTCGTATGAAATATATGAATAAAATGTAGGTAAAAGTTATAGGTCTAATAAAATATTTAATTAAAAATAAAGTTTGATAAGTTTAAAGCATATGCAACAGCATCTTTAAGCATAAAATAAAATGTTCTTTATTTTAAAGAATTGGTCCTTAAAATTATACTTCAAGAGACTTTTCAAGTTAATGTTTTAAAATACAGAGTGAGTTAGACTCTCTCTATAATTAAATGCATTTGAAGTACTTCAATTTTCAATGGAAGAAAATAATATAATAATTTTGAAAGAAGCTAGTGAATATAAAAGATAGGAAAAAATAATAAATATTTTTTGCGAGTAGTAAAATTAAGTATTTAAGATAAAGAGCCTATTGGAGTACTTAGAAATTTTTAATTTTTAAATTTATAGATATTTTCTAAATTTCAAAATATGCTCATTAAAAATAGAGTTTGTAGGAGATACTTTTATAATCTTAAAAAAGTTGTCAAATAGGAGATAAGTTGAATCCTAACTTTTTTGCGCCAAGGTCACACTAAGATTGGTACATGTGGTCGATCGTGACCTCATAATGTTGCCCATATATGATCATGATTTTAAGATTGAAGTCATCGAAATGGAATTATCGCAACAAGAACTTCAAAAAATGTTGAGAACTGAGAATTCATATGATGTTTGTAGAACCTTAAAATCACAAAAGCGAGAAGCCACAAAGTTATCATAATTTCGAGAATAAAGATGAGGCCACTTTAATCTTCAACAGTAGAAACCTTGACGAACTCCAACAAAAGAGTCCCATCAAATCTACAAATGCGACAAACTTAGTCACCTCCAGCCATAGAAAGTGCCCAAGCTCATAATCCCATTTAGTTCAGGATGCTATGATTTGTTCAAAATGCAAATTAGATTAATTTATATACATGCTGTAATTATCTTATAAAATAGTTTATTCTTATCTTTAATATTTATAAAATTTTATGAGAATTAATAGACAAAAGATTTTTTTGTTTGGCATGCAGTGTGCAAAACGTCCATCTGTTTCAAATTTTTGTATTTTCACTCCTATTTTCATGTTTCATTGCAAAAAATGTCATTCTCACCATTTTTTATGACAAAAGACCAATATGCCCTCCTATTTAAGTAAAACAAAACTAAAATAAAGAACAAACTGCAACTATAGATCCAAAATTTTCAAAAGGCTTAATGGCACAAAGCGTCCCTACGTTTTTTCCTATACCTCACCCCAACCCACTCATTATTTTGGAGATTCATGAAGCTACCGACCTCCATCTTACCAAGTAAAACCCAATCGTCACCTAAAATATCGAAGCTCACATAACAAACTGTTGCCATGAACCCCCAAACACTTTTCCATACACAAATTAAACAAACAACAAATTTATATGGCCAAAATCAACCAAAAACACAGCTTATCGTGCAAGCAACAAGCTGCCTTTTTCAATCAATTTCGATGCCTGTAGTGTTTCCCACCGTTGCAGACCACCCATTTTGACTTCACTACATCATGCCCCACCTGCTACAACAATGGACTTCCATCAATTTCATTCTAATATGTCCAAGAATTTTTGGCCAGTTATTGCAATAAGAAATTGAAAGTTGTAGCTGTAGATTTTGATTTTGTGCATTTATTGATGTTTTAAAACCTTGAGAGGCATCCTGCTGAGTATGGTCGATTGGTATGTTGGGGATGGCATGGGTCTCGTTGGAATAGATGGTTCCGCTAGTATTCGCATTCGCAAGTAGGGTATTTTGGCTTCCAATTCTGGCAAAATCTGTTTGCCTGAAGGTTTGATGTTGAATGGTAAGTGTAGAAGAGAATGAAGGCTTTCCAACAATATGGTGGTTAGGCAGTTTGGATGGTGGCTGGTTGGAGTTTCTTGGCCTCTAAGGTGGTAGCCCCATTTAGATTTTAGGGCTTGGTTATGGTTTTTTCAAATTGTTCGTTTAAATGTACTCCTTCACCAGTAGAATATCTGTTGTAGAAATATCGGTGGAGGGGTGAAATTTCGATAGTTTTGATGGTGGTGGTAGTAGTGGAGGAGGCGAAGGGAGGAGGAGAAGAAGAAGAGAAGAGAGAAAGAGTTTTTTTTTTTTTAATAATTTATTTGGACTCATTCGCACTTTTCAAAAAGTTTAGGAGTAAGATTACAATTTGTTCTTTATATATATATATATATATATATATAGGAAGATATATTGTTCATTTTACATCAAAAATTCGTAAAAATGACATTTTCTACAATGAAGTGTGGAAATAGGGGTGAAAATATAAAATTTTGAAATGTATGGACATTTTGTATACTAAAGGCCAAACATAGGGACGTTTTGTACTATTAAGCCAATTCTATAACGTTCTATACTTTGTGTACAAAAACACTAGAAATGCATTCGTTAATGACACAGTGAAAATATTATTTTCTTCATTATTCACTGCACAGTATCAAAGCCGTTCTACATTCTCACAAGTTCCTCCTAAACTAACCCTCTTCTTCACACCTTTATATCATTCTCTATCTATTCTCTCATCTAAGCCAACTCAACCATTTCTGTGACCGACAAAACTTTCCAACAATAAACTATGAACCATTCCATTGTTGCCCAAGATGCTAAGTTACTTATGTGCAAATTTTATTTATTAGATAAAACTCAATACAAATTGATTGAACTGAAAAAATGAACAAAAAATAAAAAAAAATCAAAGTTCAATATTCAAAAGTTGATTCGGACCACAAATGGTGATTGAAGATCACATAAGATCAACTAGATATAATTAGAAGTCAAATGAGTGAAATATAGTCAAGGTATATTTACAAATCAATTTCCAACTACACAAGTTATGTTTTAGATATTCAGTCTCAAATTGAGACCATTTTTTGCATAGCAAACGTTCTAATTGAAAAAATAATATTTCAAGAAGAATTGTAACCCTTTGAGTTAACTTTTCAAATCACTCTGATTGTCTCAATTAAATATTGGGAGAGAAAGATATGACAAATATATCAATGACTGCTCAGAGAAGAAATTGTCCGCACGAGAATTTGTACCATGACCACGCGAGCTAGCTAGTTCCCAAACTCGATGCCACACATGTCATAACCATGCATGGGCAAGCATTGCTACCATGCGGAGGCATGGTTATATGTCTAACAAAACAATGCAACCTTTCTTATTTCATAAAAACTCTTTTGGAACCAAATTGGATGCATTTCTTGACATAAAATCACACGCCAATAAATGAAGAACTTGGGAAAGACATTGGGAAATCTCTCTTTCATCTCTCATATCACGTCCATACAAAAAATCTATCAAGAAATGAGGGGCCAATTCAATATCTATTGGAGAGGAAACAAATTTAGCATGTGGATTGAATCAAGAAATATTAAGAATTTGAAAAATCTAAGCTTGGGATTGAAGATAAAAAACAAGAATCAAACCATATTATCTCTTGTATTTTTTGAATCATGCTTTTCAATTATTCTTGTTGTTCTATCTTTAGAAACATGTTAAGCTAGATTCCTTTGTGTTGGATGAAAATGAACCCTTTAATTATTTATTTTTAATTCAAAGATGAGTAGTTTAGTAATTCTTGAGTTTTTGATTAACTATGCATGCTCATTGCATTATTTAATTGGTTGATTACCAATTAGGTAATTAGTTGTTATAGTGATGAATATAGCACTTTATGAATAACACATGGGAAATAGATGTTAGAAATAACATATATCTCATGTGCAATTACCTAGATAATCTTGTTATTGAATGCATTATTACCTAGATAATGTGTAATTGAATGTATTCTACTCATTCAAAATCGAATTTGTGATAGGATTGGGTCATGTTTAGAATAAAATTCGATTTTCAAAAATACTAGAACCAAACTAAATTATATAATTGAGAATTCAAACTAGATAATAACAGGTGAATTCATATTTTTAGTATGTACATATTATATTTAGTTTGAAAGAATCTTAGTTAACTACTAGAATAATTCAGATATAAATAAAATCATCTCTTTTGCTATCTACATTCGAATTTGATAACACATTGATACAATTCAATTTAATGTTTATTTTCTATAGGATATTTAGTTAGCTTATCAAATCTATTATGCTTGCAGGAATTGTCCAAACAAGTTTTTAGCCTCATTATTGGGTAATAAAGCTTTTAAACTGAATTTATTGATTCATATCGTATTTATAATTTATTTTATTATTACTTGTTTTGTTTTCTTAATTTTGAATTTCCACTCTAATCTTCTTGTATTTGGCATTCTTTTGGGCACTTTTCAACAGTATATGCATTATTTTGATGTTGGCAATAGAGTATAACTTTTGTCATAATTAATAACCACATGGACGATGAGGATATGCTTGTAGAAGATATATATTGTGAGCTTTTATATAGGATGTATTATATCGGGCAATACTTGTATACAAGTACTAACTCTTTTATGTTTAAGTTTTTGCGGTTTAAACAGTATTTAAGATGTCGGAAATAAGTAATTGACAAAGTATTTATAATGAAGTTGTCAAATTGGATGAAAGCAAAATGCATATAGAAGATGTCCTATTTTGTAGCGAATTTAAAAGGTGAGGATATAACCCACTTGAAAAAAGTTGAATGAAAAGACTATTTAGATTGCGAATTGGCCATTAACTTGATGAGATATCAATTATTGAAGAAGAGAAAAAGAGGATAACAAATTAATTACAATGGAACCAAACAAAAAGTAGCAATTAACTAAAATGAAATTACAACACATTCTCTTGACTTCATCGATTGCCTAATAATTAATTTGTAATTAAGCATGAGGAGGGAGTTGAAGTCTACATGGTTGATTTTGAATCGGCTGAAATAGCATGACATATCACATTGAAAGAGGAAAATATGAGATTTGGAGAATCAAAGAAAAGTGGAGAAAATTCAAAAGATGCAAATTGAGAAAGACATCAAAAGCATTCTTCAAAATCTCATGAAGCAGATTGTCTAAGTTGAGCTAATAACTATAAACAAGTGCTTATTGGGAGTCAATCCAATTTTCTTCCTTTTTATTTGTTATGCTTTTTAGATAATAGGTTAGGTAGTTCTTTTCATTACATTTATTGCCTTTAGTAGTTCAGGATATCTTCATCCACGTATTGCCTTGTATGTTCTGTTTGGGTTTATTATAAATTGTTCTATATTCTTTTGATTGATTCCTCTTTATTCTATAGGAACATGACAAATGAAAATATACTAATCAAAATGGACACAGGAAAAAACATATCCAAGTGAATCATCTAGCTCTAACAATTTCATTCAAAATTAGCCTCCACTATCAGGAAAATAAAATTCAAGGAGTTTTCTATTCTTTTCTTTGCCCTTTTATTTTACTTAATTAATAATATTTTGAGACATTGAGGTCAATTTAATTTTGGGATTGTTATGAATTTTTATATCTTTTGTATGATTTTGTGAAATTTCATTGCTTTATTATATATGAAAAAAAATATAAAAATTATTTTCTTTTTATTTGCTTACTTATGAGTGTTAGATGGCATTGCCGACAATAATTTATATTGAAATTATATGTTAGTTTATGAATTATGAATTAGTTACATACTTAGATTACTTTTTGCTTGTTCACGTAAAATTTGATATATTTTGTGCATGTAAATTAAGTTTACATTAAAAAGAAATAAGTTGATTCTAATTTTAAATAGGTTGAAAATAGTGGACCTTAAATACCAAATTCAAAAATCACTATAATATACATCCTTAAACAGATTTTAGGATAGGTTGGAGGTGATTGAATTGTAATGGGAAGATATTAAGATGTATGAGGATTTTGTTTATACAAATTTTTATGTGGATTGTCTAAGGCCAATAAGGTGAAAATTAGGTGAAAATCTTAATTTATATGTCGTTTTTGAGAATAAGTGTGCAATGAGGTGTCTAAATTAAAGAAGAAAAAAAAGCTATCATGTTGTGAAACTACCCTATAAAAGATCCCAATGAGGAAACTTATTGAACATCCTAAAATGAAACTCGAAAGGGATAGTGCTAGAGCATGAAATGGAAGACGTGTAGCAAATTTAGAAAAGTAGGTGCATGAAACTGAAGATGCATTACATGCCTTCATTAAGCCCCAAACATTTATTTGAGAAAATTAAACATTTGACAATGGATGATTAGCTTAGTTGATTCTAGAGGTTGAATCAATCAAAATAAAGGAGAATTCATATTTGTTGAGATATTGACTTATAATTAGTGAGATCTATCCAAACTCAAAAAATGGTAAGGCTTAGTATATGGATTCAACCTTAGATGACATAATGAGAATTAGTGTTAAAAGAATAAGTTTGGAGGTGTGCATCTCAATAGTGCAAAAAGGATATATTTGATTACTAAAGGTCCAAAATTGAAGCAGGATAAGAATTTATGATATTTTACTTAATTCTTCACACACACACACACATCAATTTTGCATTGGATAAGTATAAATTGATTTTTGCATTGTAATTTTAATTTTTTTCATAAATGTAATACAATGATTTTAGTCATAAGAAAATGACATGTTATCTGATGAATTTTATTACATTACATGATTGACTATCCACCAATTAGGCATTAGATGCTTTTTGTTGAGTTAGATTATATTTTTGTTTGAGGTACTTGATAAGTGTATTTCTTAGAGCCATTAAACTTAGGTAATTTTAGTTGATTTTGATGAATTATAGCTTAATTATGTGTTAATTTTATTTTTTTAGATAAAACTCAATACAAATTGGTTGATTGGAAAAAAATGAATGAAAAATAGATGAAAAATGAAGAAGTACAAAGTTGGGGACCAAACTGAAAATATTCTATAGTTGATTCTGAAAAAAAATGATAGAAGATCACATCGGATCAATTAGGTGTAATTAGAAGCCAAATGAGTGAAATATAGCTAAAGCAATTTCAATATAAATCTCCAGTCGTACAAGTTATGCTCCAAATTTTAAGTCTTAGATTGAGATCCATATTTTGCATATTAAATGTTCAAATGGGAAAAATGATGTTTCTAAAAAATTGAATTCTTTTAAGTTAACTTTTCCAATCACTTTGAATTGCCTCAATTCGGTATCAAAGAGAAAGATATGAACAAATATACTGACGACTACTCAAAGACTAAAATCATGCACATGAGGATTTGTACCATGCACGTACGAGCCAAACATTCCCGAAATCAAGGCCAAAATGTCATAACCATACATAGGCAAACATGACTTCCACGTGTGCGTATGATAGTACATCTGACCAAACGGGGAAACTTTCCTTATTTAATACAAACTCCTTGGAATCTAAATTGGATGCATTTCTTGACCTAAATCCGACTCCTATAAATGGAGAAATTGGCAAAACACTACGGATCTCTCTCACCTTTCAAATCACATTCAAATAATGAAATCTATAAAGAAATGATGGGCTAATTCAATATCTGTTGGGTTGGAAAACAAATCTGGCATGAGGATTGAATCAAGAACTTGAAAAATCAAAGCCTAAGTTTGACGATAAAGATCGAGAACAAGAATTAGACCATAACATCTCTTTTTTGATGATGCTTTTACATTCTTCTTGTAGTTCTGTCATTAGAAATATGTTAAGCTATATTTCTTTGTATTGGATAATTATGAACCCTCTATTTATTTATTTTTAATTCAATGATAAGTAGCTTAATAATTTTTGTGTTTCTTGATAAATTATGCATACTCCTTGCATTATTTTGTTGTTTGATCATGATATATATAATTAGTTGCTTGTTGCAGTGTTGAAAAGTTTATAATTAAGAAAAACAACGAATAATGAACACACAAACAATAGATGTTAGGAATAACACATATCGTGTTGCAATCACCTAGATAATCATGTTATTAAATGTGTTATCATCTAAATAATCGTATAACTGAACGCTCATTCGACTTCGAACTAGGAATAAGTTCGGGTAGTGTTTATAATAGAATTGATTTATTTTGAATAGAAAATTGAATACAATAGGATTATCGATTGCCAAAAGCTAGAATGAAACTAAATTACATAGCTGAGAGCTGGAAATAGATAATAATAGGTGGATTCAGATTTCCAACACATACCTATTATATTTAGTTTAAAAGTATCTTAGATAACTAGTAGATTAATTTAGGTATAAATAAAATTATTTCTTTTGTTATTTACATTCAAACTTGATAATGTTAGGAATCTACTTAAACGTGCACAGCGAAAATTAATATAGATTTCAATTCTCACAAAAGATCCCTCTATGTTTAGATAGAAATTATACATTTTACAAGATGTGCAAACTCCTTTGCCATTCTTTCATTTCAATGATCTTGATTCGCCATTTATAGCTGTCCAACTATCTAGCCTCCAATGGTGATCCACACAGTAAACAAGATTGTAGGATTAGAGTTTTTTCTTCTTGTGATAGCAAGAATGAATTTTCATTACAGACTTTGAAAACCCTAGTCATATTTATATAAGCCCAAACGGGCTTGGCCTAACCCGATCTAATATATAATTGACCCATTTGATTAAATTCAGTCCGTGAATTAATTAATCCAATTAATTAATTCATGCCTATAAATAAGAAACTCAATTAATTAATTTATCCAACGCTTGTTAAGTTAACTAATTGACAAATCACAATCTTCCAGTTCTCTTTTTGTATGCGACCCATCAGGTTCCTGATCACAATACCTAACGACGTGACATATTATTTTGATCTAATCAAAATTGATAAAGTAAAACAACCTTTTAATTTATCACCAATCTACACTCGCTATCCCAGATTGACATCTAGTAATGTGTCAGGACAATACATGTGACAGGAAATGTCATGTGGTATGACAAAATCAAACTTGTTCATTTACTGTGAAACTATATTTCCTTCGTCAACATGATCCGATCGATTACAGGATATGGAAGTATGTCAATCTCGGTTATCGATCATATCTTTCGTTCCACTATTAAGTCAATATAAGTCGAAAACTCATTTTTGACTTATGAGTATACCTTGGCCATGGATTTCGTTATCGGTTTAATTGAATGAAACGCAGATCATAATTTTTTAGTATCTAAGAGTGACAAATCCCCTATTGGTCATTCACAACCTTTATAGGATTCTTGACATACCTGAACGATGTCGTATTAGCGTCCTTTGGCAGAGCAACATCCAACACCGCCAAAGTATAACTATTATCATATAAGGTACCATGGCAACCTCAAGTCAAAAGACCAATTCCACTGCCGACCGTTAAAGATTAAACACGGATGATCAGATAGTTATCCATGTGAAATCTCTCGGTAGGTCTCCAATGTTTTGTTCTATAACAAAACATTCATATGTTCATTTAAATGTCACCACACTTTAACTTGTGAGATAAGCTACTTATTTCATAAGTAAGAAATACCACACGTGATGGTCTATCCGTAATAACGATATCCGTATCTCATTATTACTTACGATCACGAACGATTTAAGATTCAATCATATTTAATTTGTATCTCACAATCACAATTCGTTGTTATTAACAAATTATCAAGATTTAAATCTATGGATTTTATTATTTAATCTAATTGATATTAATTAAATAATAGATCTGCCTTTAAATTACATTAATTATATATTAAAATTATTTATGTCCAGGGTTGATTGAACCTAGGGCATAACACTTACAGATTATGAGTTGACACAATTCAATTAAAGGTTTATTTCCTATGGGACAATAATCTTAACTCATAAAACTATTATTTTGTCAACAATCTCATACGCTTGCACGAATTGTCCGAACACTAATCCCCAAATTTACAACTTCGGTGCAAAGCAATGTTAGCACCCAGTTTCTTCTTTACTACATTTCCTTGAGCTATTTTTTGGTGGAAGGTGCAATTCACCCCCTACAATTCACCACCACCTTGGTCCCATACCTTTTTGTTTTGGTCATGAGGACTTTCTCTAGATTATTGGAGAGCAAGATTCATTAAGGAAAAATCACATTTCACTGTGGGTACCAAAAAGGAATAAATTTGTTGGGGAAAATCTGGGAGGTTATTGACATAATATGAAATATTTGATTGCACAAACAAGAACAAGATTAAAAGTAAAAAAAGAAATTGGTGGTAGAACAGAATGTTTAATTGACAACCAATAGGAAAGAATAATACAATTTCAACAATAATGCTTCTCCTAAACTAAATAGAAGAGCTACATATTTATAAGGGCATACAAAATCCTAAAAATACTATAAAGATGGAAATAATATCAAAACTAATGTGGAATACATGAAATAATAATTTTATAATAAAATCACGTGAAATAAAGGAAACAATAATTTCCAATAAAATCACATGAAAAATCCAACCTAATTTGGATCACAAAATCTAACAATTTTCATCTTCACCTAAATTCAGGTGCAACGGAATGAGGCTTCAAAATTTCATCATTTGGAAAAATAAGTACGACTGGAATGAAGTAAAGTCCTCTACCTCACAAAAAATGTTCTATCTCTTACATAGTATCCACAAATGATACCTGAACCCAACCCCAGGTTTTCGAAATTCTATAAGAAATTCAAAATTTACCAAACAAGGTCGAAGAACACCCTGTAGCAAAATCCACGCTGAGTGCTTTGACTGAAAACCCCTTGCTAGACTTGACACCTTCAAACTCTTAAAAAGCATACCTATTCTCTACAGTCCTTCCCTAAAAAATAAACACGATGGAACCGCGAACGATGGTGGTAAAGTGGATTTCCATTTACCCATATCACCAAAACTCTTCCGAGTAGTGTTCTTTAATATTTTAGAGCCAAATTCCAAAGGTACTAGACCGAATTGTATATCTTTCGCGGTACTGAACCTATCCAGGTGTTTCTTTACTAATTCTAAGCATACTTACAATATGTACAAATGAGACTTCTTCTGTCCCTTCAGTACAACCCAGACATCCTTTCGGACCATCAAGGCTCCACCTCTACCGGAGGACGTGTACCTATTTGAATCCAAGGTACTTAGAGATGAGATTCTTCCTTAAGTCTAGAACACGTCAAACCTGGCCAAGTGTTCTTAGTGTCCCATCCAACAACCTCAATCTAAACCTTCCAATTCCAGCTACCCTAAAAAATTTGTTGTTTCCCATGACAACAACAGCTTGCTTCACTGTTTCATATGTTTCAAATTAGGCCCTATTGGGACACATATGGAATGAACACGCCGAATCCAAAATCCACTCATCATCAAGCTTGGATTCCATGTCAGATAAAGTTAGCATCATTTCTCTGCCATCCGAAAAGTCCTCAGCAATGTTTGTCTTGTCTGAATGATCTAATTGCCTTCTATGATTTGTAGTTGAATTACCTTTACCATACAAATTTTCACAATCCTTTTTGATGTGTTCTTTCCTCCTTCGATAGAAGTAAACTTCATTGTTGAAGTTCATCGTCGACTTACCCTTTTGTTGATCACCATGAGTAACCAGAGCTTTCTCATCTCTAGCTCCAACTCCAATGAGATGTTTCATCTTCTCCTTTAAGAATAAAGCATCATAAATGTCATCAATGGTGCATATGTCATGATTGTACAGAATCGTATCCCTGAACAACGAATATGAACAGAGCAGTGAGCACAATAGGATCAAGGCCAAGTTCTCTTCATCATATGTTACCTCTAACGTTTCAAGATCAACGACGATTTTCTTGAACATCGTACAATGATTTTCTTGAACATCGTCATATGGTCCTCTAAATATCCTCATTTTGCCTTGCGATGAGAATATAGCCCCAACTTTAGATGTAACTTGCTTTCAAACTCTTTGTTATGCACAGTTGCTCCAAATTCAACCATAATGCAGCAGCTGGCTTCTCCTTCAATACGTCATGAAGAATGTTGTTAGAAAGATGAAGATGTTATCTGCCAAAGAGCCTTCCGATCCCTTTGTTACTTCTCCACTATTGTCTAAGTCGTAGGCATCTTATCAAACCCCAACAACGCATCATCCAAGTCCATCTGTACCAACATTGCTTTCATCTTTACTTGCTACAATGAATAAAAAATTGTATTACTATCCAAAAGCAGAATATTATACTTTATGGCTACCATCGATAACAGAAACCTCAAACAATACTCTCAACCGTAGCTCTGATACCAATTGTTGGGGAAAATCGGAGAGGTTTTTGTCACAATATGAAGCAAATGATTGAACAAACAAAAACAAGATTAAAACTGAAGAAAGAAATTGGCAGAAGAATATAGCATTTTATTGACAACCAATAGAAGAGAACAATACAACTTCAGTAATAATGCTTTCCCTAAACTGAATAGAAGAGCCATATATTTATAGGGACATAGAAAACCTTGAGAGTACCATAAAGATGGAAATAATATAAAAATAATGTAGAATAAAATAAATAATATTTTTCCAATAAAATCACATATAATAAAGAAAACAACATTTTTCGATAAAATCACTTGAAAATAAGGAAATGATATTTTCCAAAAAATCCAACTTAATTTGGGTCACAAAATCTAACAATCTATAGCTTTGATCTTTCGTAGGGCCTGATATGTGAAGAGGAGACAAGTTTAATCTCTCGCAAGACCCGATGTGTGAGGATGAGATTGTTGAGATTGCCCCACATCTGTGGTGGAAGGGGTTGGTGGTCAATTTATAAGTGTCAGGGAAAGCCTCACCGCTTGAGCTAGCTTTTGAGATTGAGAAGGCCAAATACTACCCAACATTTTTATCAGAGCCCAGATTATCACCAAGTCTTAGGCACAAAAGTCACAGGAGATGCGAGTTTGTGATGGGAAGACAAGTTTTGGTTTCATCTATAACCGGTTGTGTGAGAGGGAGAAGACTTTGGTCTTCCGTAAGGCTCGATATGTGAGGGAGAGATGGGTTTAGTCTCTCACAAGACCCGATGTGTGAGGTAGAGATTGTTAAGATTATGCCATATTGGTTGTGGAAGGGACTAGTGGCCAGCTTATTAGTGTAAGAGAAAGCCTTATCTCTTGAGCTAGCTTTTGAGGTCAAGAAGACCGAATACCACCTAACATTTTTCATTTTTCCTTTGCTTTTAGCTTTAGAAACAGAGATCAATCAAGCTTTAGCAATGTCTTTCCCAAATAAAATTCAGCCTACACCTTGTAGATATGACAAGACCAATTAATTCTACATGCAATTCTTGCCTCTCTTATTGAAGCGATCATTCTCTTCATTCTCTCCTTCCACACTTTCGAATAGCTTAATCTCAGTTTCATTATTTTTGTCAAAAGATCTTAGTTCCATATTATTCATCTCAAATACAAGTGTCCAAACTCACAAGAGATACTTGACTTGTTGAAAAATTCCTACTCAATGTCAAACTTTCCTTGACAAACTCTCACCATTGGCGTACCATTGAGTGATGCCAAACTACGTATATATTCTACTAGAGATAGTCTGGCTTACAAGAGGTCATTTTTGCCCTTTCTCATATTCTATTTAAAGATCTCTTCAACAAGTTTATTAACCATGAAATATGCTTCAAAGAGAGCTAATTTCACTATCATTTCTTTTCTCTCTATACACTCTACTTAGTAGCCTCCATAGCCCTCCAAAGGGACTAGCAACCCTGGCTTTCATCACAACAATAATCATTCAAAGAACCTGATGACGTAGTGCTCAACAATGGTTTCAAGTCATATCCCATATTGGCTCTACTATGCTCTTTTACTCTTTAAAAGGTTATATGTGTTCCCTTAATGAAAAAGGACATCGTGTCCTTGTCTCAGTTTTCCAAATCTAACTCCAAATCCACCAAATCTTTCCACCACTCTTTTTATCATAAAGGATTTGTACTCGGGAGAGCTTCTAATCTTGAAGAATTGTGAATTGTTGAAATTGAGAGCTCAATTGATGATGGCACAAGTTCTGTAATTGATTAAACGATGTGTTTGTAAGATAAATGTTTCATTCAAATTGTGCCGTATACTAAATTGTTGACACGTGGATTAATGGAGGCAATTGGATGGAGGTTTTAGGTTGTATCTCATATAAATGTAGCGCTTTCTCTCGTTAGGGTTACATTTTTCACCTTAATAGCTTTTCTCTTGTATTCTTCCTTTGTCTGTTGTATTGTTTATTTGATTTACCAGAACATTCTTGATTGTCAAACTATGCATTCTAGATTATTTATTAGTTTGACCTTACGTGCGAAATTTACAATTAAAAGTAACAAGTCACTTATCAATTGTTTCTAGATGGTTAATCATACAAGTCTATTTATCCAATATTTAAATACCGCAATCAATAAATAACCAATCAGTAATGAACACCAGTATTGTTGACGAAGAAATTCCAACTGGGTAAAAACACTGGAACCAAGCCAGTTACCACTATAGACAATGAATGTTACAGTTAGATGCTGTCTAGTAAACTCCACTAGACTTCCAGATTTACTTTTCGTAATTTTTAAGCTACTGCTATCTCTTCCAGCTTTTCAATCTTGTACAATTCTCTCTTCCAAGTGAAATTTCAAGAATCACCAATTCTTATGATTTTCACGTGCTTGCAGCCCACCTTTCCATATGCCCAACTGAGTGAGTACCTTCCTTAAAGTGTTAAAGAAGTCAAGTGCTTTACATTCAAGGATTAGATGTTTACCTCAAAGGTGTGGTGGCAAGATCTCAAGAACCAAATGTTTGAATCAATGTAAATGTAGAGTCTTGGATCAACAAAGGATGTTATAAATATGATATGAAGTAGAGGCACAATGAACAACCAACACGAAAATTGTACATGGCTTGGGTATTTATAGTTAGGGATGTCTAGGTATTATAGGACTTTTAAAACTTTCCAAAATCACAAACTAGGCTAGGTCGGATAATACCATTGCTCGAGTGAAGTGGTAGTGATAAACAAGCAAGAGGTATTCTGTTTTCTCGCTCAAGCATTGTCTTAAAGAGTGATGAGTGAAAATACGATGTTTTTTTCTTCGTTGTTCTAAACTTGATCTCTAACCCTAAACTAACTTATCAAACTACACAATATTGCTTCTAAATCATTGGCTTTTGCAATTATTTAACATAGTCATTTTTGTTCACAGAATCGTAAATCACAACATAAGACCTAACAATCTCCCCTTTTGGTATCTTGTAACAAAACTATACAATTGAAATATAGGTAGTAAAATAAACAAATCTAAACTACCCAAGCTCTTCTGTCTCTTGCATTCCTTATTATACTTGCTTCCTGAAATAAAAACTCAAATATCAAGTGTAAAAGAACGTAACATAAGAAATGTAGTAATTGAAGTTCATAATGATAAATAAGCATGCTAGTTTGAGATGTGACATTAATGTCAATCAAAAAAAACCAATCGAAAGATTAACATCGCAAAACATCATAACTCAAACAACTATACATTATGATATTGAATGCAATGCAATGCAAATTCTCCCCCTTACTGCAAACTTTAAATATTTTTATACAATATCAAAATATATTTACGTCTCTCCCCAATGACTGCTAAAATGCAGTTCTTTTTTTATCAATGCAATTCTCTTTTTCTCTCCCTATATATATGATCTTCCCCCTTTTGTCATAAATGGCGAAGGGGACTATGTCAAAATCAATTTGAACATCAATATATAACAACTAGAAAATGCAGTTCATAGCATGCACAAGCATAATTAACAATCAGTATACCTTTCCACATACTTATTTCAAGTTAAAATGGAGCAAATTGTATAAGTGACCAGTATGTATAAAGTGTCATTAATCTTTTGTAAACAAGACTCCAAACCTTAATTTTGTGAGAAAAGACATGCTAAACATCATTGCTAATAAATTTATCCTCCCACTTATGAAAGTCAAACCATTTAAAGCACATTAGGACCTTTAAATGAAGCTCATTTTGCATGTATATTAACCTTTTCATTTCTCCCCTAACTTCGAGCATACATAAATTCTTCATATTTTTTCAACATTTTAAGCTCATCATTTTTTATATCTTAAGTGCAGGTTCTTCTCCATTAAAGCGACTAAGATGATCCCTGTAACGAGTTTTAAACTGGTTAACCCAAGTCAATTAATCATAGGCACAAGGTTATGGGAAACCCAGTAGTCTTAATTGCTCAAGTCAAATAGGCTATGAAAAAGAGCATAAGATATTGAGTGTTTTATTATGAAAGGAAATACTTGAACTTAGGTCTAAAGCTCACTAACATGTGACTACCATCTCAAATCTCACACACGCGATTGAGTTCCACTTACAATATCATAGTGTGTGCAGTGCAAATGGTACATGAAGACACTTATACTAAGTACTTCATAACAACCTAAGCAATCAATGGAATATATGCTACGACTCATCAATTAAGCTCATACATAGTCACAACATACAAGTTTAGGTATGATATATATCATGCTATAGTCAAATTTTCTTTTCATTTTCTTTTTGCCTTTTTCAGTTTTTATTTTTATTTTTTTAAAAACATGAACGCTCCAAGCGCGCACACACACACACACACACACACAAAAATCACACAGAGAACAAAAAATGTGCACGTGTCAATACATATACAATGAAAATGCACATGCATGAAGCTATTATCTAAAAATCAAAATAAACAAATGTGATGCATACATAGATCAATGACTTATAGTAGTAAAGCACAGGCATGCACCGTGGTTACCAAATTTGTTAGGTAAACAAACGCTATTACCTTTAAGAGCACTGTAATCTTTCTCAAAATTATTCAGATCACCCTTTTCAACAAAAACTTGCTGGTGACAGGAATGTTCCTAGTCATCTGTGTCATTTGTTTAGTCAATTACACACCTAATTAGTAAGGAAGTCAATTTAACTAACAAACTCCTAATTCTCGCTTCTATTGAAATTTTGGTTCCTATTTCTGTGCCAAAATTGACGACACCTAGTCTTTATGTGTCATAACTCACCATGGTAAAAGCATGTAAGGATAAACCTATGACCAAAGTTATATGATCACTAACATCTATTCCTAGGTTGATGGGTCCCACGCTATCTAGTAGGCCTCTGTCCTACAAACCTTTATTCTTTAGTTCAGGGTTAGGCATATGTTTAAGCTGGTCAGTAGTAGGGACAAAAGTGGTCTTTGAAGTACTCACAGTACTATGATTATTCTCTTTAAAACCTAAACTTTCCCTATTACTAGCCGACTTGCTCATTCCTAGGATGTTATCTAGTTTCAACGAAGCACCAGAAAAGACAAGAAATTGAGACTTAGAATACTCAATATCGCTCAGAAGGTTCTTAACCTGGAATTCTAACGTCTTAGTCTCAATAATCAGCGCACTAGCTTTCGTAGAGAACTTCTCAAGCTCACTAGTAAGATTCTTAACCTGAGTATCTAAGGGTTTATACACAGACGTTAACTTACTCAAGGATGTGGTAGATTCCTGAAGGTCAGCTATAAATTTCTTTCTCTCAAGCTCAAGTTCCTTGACCTTATCACACAAGGCTTTATTTTTAGTCATAATCTTAATACACTCTCGTACATTTTATCATACGCCTCATGTATAACACTTTTAGAATTTGATTTCTCATAACTATATAATTCCTCAGCCTTCTCACTCCCCTGTTAGATCCACTCCTAATCTTAATAGTGAAGGCAATGTATTTCTTATTTCCCTTATGAGTGGATTTCTCACTCTGATTATCTAAGCTAAACTCATCATCAATGAGAGTAACATTTATAGCCTTATCCTGATTTCTCCTACTGCTGGGACATTCACTCATAACATGACCAAAACCTTGACAATTATGGCATCTCCCTCCTTTAGATCTTCTTCTAGATTCTCATGGGCAACCTCTCTGTCTATCCCGAGGCTTCATTTTATTCCTAAACATTTTTCAAAATTTCTTAACAAAATAAGATAACTCTTTCTCATTAGGTGAATCTGACTCAGAAGACCTATCACGGTTATCCCTAACAGTTTTTAAAGCCACAAACTTATCTTTTATCGATTTATCTAAGGTCAAGTCATAAGCCTAGAGAGATCCAACCAATTCTTCTACCTTAATGAAATCTAAATCCTTACTCTCCTCTATCACCATAGCTTTAGGCCTAAATCGCTTATGTAAGGATCTAAGGGATTTTTCTAACTATTTTAGGCTTGGGGATTCTCTTGCCTAAGTTGAAGCTAGATTTGAATATGTCATTTAAGCTCACATAGAATTCATCAAAAGTCTTGACCCCTTTCATTCTAATATTTTTAAACCAAGTGTTCAAAATCTGCAACTTAGAGTTTTTCACAACCTGTGTTTCCTCATGTATGGTTTGTAAAATATCCCAAACTTCATTAGCTACCTCACACATGGACACTCTCCTAAATTCTTTCGAGAATACAGCTATAAACAAGGCATGCGAGGTTTGTTGTTCCAATTGCATTCATCCAAATTAGTTTTAGTCCAATTGGCAATGGAAGTGGGGATTACTAGTTTGTCTAAAGTTGAATTAGGGGCACTCCAACCATTCACCACACTAAACCAAATCTGTTCATCCATTGATTTTAAGCACGCTCTTATCCTAACTTTCCAATAGGCATAGTTAGTGCCATCAACGTATGGTAAAATAGACAATGAACTACTCATCTAGACAAAAGGCCAAGACACGTATTTAGGCTCTAATACCACTTGTGAAATTCCCGAAACGCTCTTGATTATCAAATTATATGTTCTAGATTATTTATTAATTTGATCTTACACGTGGAATTTACAACTAAAAGCAACAAGTCACTTATTAATTATTTTTAGATGGTTAATCATACAAGTCCAATTATCCTACATTTAAATGTCGTAATCAATTAATAAAAAAGCAGTAATGAATAGTAGGATAATTGATTACCCAGAAACCTCAACTGGGTAAAAACCCTAGGATAAGCTAGTTACCCACTATAGACAATGAAAATTACAACTAGATTCTATCTAGCCAACTCCACTAGCTTTTCGATCTACTTCTTGTAATCTCCAAGATACAGCTGTCTTTTCTAGCTTCCCAATCTTGTACAACTGTCTCTTCCAATCAGAATTCCAAGAATTACCAATTCATGTGCCTTTCCTGTGCTTGCAATCCACTTCTCTCTATACCCAACTAAGAGAGTTCCTTTCTTAAAGTGTAAAGGAAGCCAAGTGTTATGGATTCAAGGATTTGATGTTTTCCTCAATGTTGTGACTGCAGGATCTCAAGAATCAAATGATTGAATCAATGTATGAGTACGGTCATGGATCACCAAAGGATGTTAAAATATGATATGAAGTAGAGGCATAATGAACAACCACCATCAAAATCGTACAAGGCTTGGATATTTATAGTTAGAGATGTTTAGGTATTTATAGGTTGTGTAGAACTTTCCAAAGTTGCGAACTAGAGTTGGTCGGATAATACCGTCGCTCGAGTAAAGGGGCATTGTTGATCACATGAGGGTCTGTCACTCGAGCGAGGCAACAGTGATAAGCAATCGAGAGGCATTTTTTTCCCCACTCGATCATTATCTTGGTGAGAGGCGAGTGAAAATGTAGCGTTTCTTCTTCTTTGCTCCAAACTCGATCTCTAACTCTAAGTTACCTTATCCAACTATATAATATTGCTCCTAAC
Source organism: Olea europaea var. sylvestris (assembly GCF_002742605.1). NCBI lineage: Eukaryota > Viridiplantae > Streptophyta > Magnoliopsida > Lamiales > Oleaceae > Olea > Olea europaea. The sequence goes on from NC_036239.1 coordinate 23,472,735, forward strand.
TTCTTGACTTTTACACGTATTCAGTTTAGTCCGTTTTGTTCATAGAATTGCCAATTTTAACATTAAACCTAACAGTTTATCTTCTAGATGAATTATCTGTAATTTCTTAGTGAATTGAGAATAATTCCTGTGAATGTAAGATAGTACTCCTCTTCTTTATGGCCGATTCATTTTATACGAAGAGTTAGAAAGTTTTATTCAAAAGAAAATACTTTAGCTTTCTTTTATAATGGAATCTTTTGACTTGTGTTTTGATGTTGTGCTAGTAGATTGGAGCATAATCTTAATGGATGCTCAATGTGAATTAGGTGTTACAAGCAATTACTAAAGCTTCAGGGTTTCGATCGAAAAATACTTGTGTTCTTTACTTTCTCATTGAGTACTATTGTGTTCTTGATATTGGTTGTGTCTCAATAAATCACAATCAGAATACCAATGATAACTAATGGCCACCACATTTACCATCATATGCCTATTTGTAATAAGAGCCATCGGATCTTGTTAGGAGTGTCTAGCATCAAGAGATAAGATCATCATTATATCATTTACACAAATGTTTGGGAACCAAATTTTGTACTCTCTATTGAGGATTTTCGTCATTGTTGGAAAATACTGGTCGTGCGTTGCCCATGTGGGCGGGGCCAAATCCACAAGTTATTAAAATAAGCTGACGGAAGCGGTTTGAATAGAATTCAAATCCATAACTTTCCTCAACTCTCATTCACTTCCCCAATCTTGAAATAGCATGATGAGGGAGAGAAAACATGGCAAAAAAATGGTGAAATTCGTATGAAAACGTCATCAAAATTGAAGAGCACATAAAACCTCTATTTTGGCATGAAAACTCACCAAAATTGGCAATTACGTTGTGGATAATAATCCTCTTCTATTATGATTGGGATTAAGACCATTGAGTGTAAGAAATTTGCAGATTTGGAGTTTTTGAAAGCAAGATGATTCAAGTATTCAAAAGATCTTAGAATTCATCATTTAGAGTAAAAATTCTTGGCTCGAAATTTCTGATTATACCAGCTGTGAAATATTACATTGGTATCAAAGCCTTAAGGATGAATCCTTACAATATTTCATGCTTAATATGTCATTACATGATTTAACTGAGTTATGAATTTTGTATGTAAAGTATTCAGACCTTATGTTGTTTTTATGACATCTTTTGATAATTTACTGCTTTCTATACATAGATAATTATGCAATAAGATTAGTATGATTAGAAAGATATTTCAATGAGCTTTCCAACCATATAAAGAACTTAAATCGAATAAGTTATGAGGTCTTAAAGTTTGGATGAAAATCTAATTATTTGTATGAAAATTGGACAAATTCGAAATTTCATCACACGATAACATTTTCTACACTTCATTTTATGGTTCTCATTTAGTATGGCTGGATAGATCTTCTCAAGACCTTTTTCAGTAGCATAAATGATCGATCATTTTGGTCTTGAAATGAAGTTATGACCTGATGCGAACCCGGATAGCAACGAACACTATCGAACCCACACGAGAGTAACATCAATCCCAAGAATGCCAATTTGATTTGAAGTTTACGGATTTAATTCCTAAACGATGAATTAGGCAACCAACGATAAGAACCTCACCCAAGGTTGCAAAGGCCACAAGAAATCCCAACCGGATCCCTTGATAAGTTCAAAGTCCTGAAGAACAAAGATTTGGAAGCAAATCACCTCTCTGAATTAATTCTCAAATCAAAGTCTATTCAATAATGAAAGATAGAAAATAATATATATTACCCTAGGAAACAAGGAAACCACGAAATTCTAGAGTCCTAAATAATGAAACTTGCCAAAAATAAGAAATTGAATCAAATTAAAATTCTCGCAAAAATTGGAAATTCGCGTCTTCAGTTTTACCCATGCGACCGCATGGTAGAACTTGGTGCGGTCGCATGGTTGAAGATGTTGCCGCCTCTTGAGTTTCGGTAGCCACCTGTGCAACCGCATGCCTGCGACACGGTGCGGTCGCATGGAGCTACGGTTTGGTCCCTTCTTCGGCTGCTTGAATCACGTTATTTCATAGGCTTTCGGACTTCGACCCCAACACGAAAGTTGTCACTTAGCTCATGGACTTCAACCTAGTATGCTCCGTGCCTCGATCCATCAATTGTGCCACCCGTATTAGCTTCCCGAAGACCCGAACTTGGTTTAGGTTTCTTCCAATCAAACTCCAATGCTTTGGTTCATTTTGGCGAAACCCGTATCACATTGTCCCCTCCCTCTTCGAGAGGATTCGACCTCGAATCTGCACCTAGTTCAAATACTTGGCCCGTGTCCACTCCTTGATTGATATTTTTGAACCCCGTAACGCCATGAAAGATAGTCTTGTCGTCGAAGTTCATGATGCTCTCCAAATGCGATGCATCGACCGGATATTCAAAAGGTGTTATCCCTTTACGAAATCCGAATGCATCAACGTCTCATAGTCCTGCATCAAAGAGTTATACAAAATAGGGAGGGATGTGTTAGAGCTCTCCAACTCCCGCTCAGACTCATATTTTTTTGCGAAGAAACTCGCTTTATAATTTTCTGTCCACTCAAGCGCTCGTTCTTTTCTTTCTTGTGGCCCCACTCGATTTTTATCACTCCTAGCCAACTCTCCATTTTCTCTCGAGCTCTCATTTTGTTTATCTTTATTTTGTCTCACATTCTCACATCTCAACCTCACTTGATCATCATACACTTGTTGCGGCTTCATTGGTACAAGCGTAATAGATTTTCCATCCATTCAAACCTATACCAATTTCTAAACCCATCATGCCTAACCTTTCGGTCATATTGCCATGGCCTACCCAACAAAATATGACCCGTATCCATAGGCACCACATCACACAACACTCGTCCTTATAACTCCCAAAAGAAAATTTAACAACTACTTGTTTATTCACCTTAGCCTCTCCACGGTCATCTAACCATTGTAATTTGTATGGCCTAGGGTGTTTAATTGTAGTTAAACATAATTTTTCAACCAACCTAGTACTAGAAATGTTTGTACAACATCCCCCATCAATTATTAACCCACATACCTTGTTTGCAACGTGGCATCGGGTATGGAAGATGTTTTCCTATTGTTGCTCCTCTTTTTCCACCTTGATTTGAGTGTTGAGTGCGCGCATAACCATAAGTGCTTCACCGTCTACCAGATACTCCACCGCTTTACCACCACTAACATCCTCTAGCTTGAGCATCCCATCTCCATCGCTATCACTAACCACTTCCCCATGGGCACTCAAAATCATTGCTCTTTTATTAGGACATTAAGATGCAATGTGCCCCTTCCCTAAACATTTGAAGCACGTAATGCCATGAGTCCTAGTATTTTGTGAACCCGCCTTGTTTGTAGTATTGCCAACAACCTCTTCATTCGCCTTCAGTGCACCGATTTTATTGTTTGCCATAGCCACATCAACCCTTTCTTCTTCCCCTCTAGGCTTCCAAGATGAATTATGATCCGATGGAGTCCTAGCCGGCCCTTTCCTCTTCAATTTCCGCTTCACTTTCATCGCCACATGCAACATGTCTTCAAGTTCTACATAGTGTTGCAACTCGACCACATTAACAATGTCCTGGTTCATCCCATTCAAGAAACGTGCCATGGTAGCTTTCCGGTCCTCCTCCACATTAGCCCGAATAATTAAAATTTTCATTTCTTTGTGGTAATCCTCCACACTTCTCGACCCTTGGTACAATCCTTGAAACCGTTGATAAAGCTCCCTATGGTAATGGCTAGGTACAAACCTTTTCCTCATAACTGCCTTCAACTCATCCCATGTCTGGATTGGTCTCTCTCCATTCCTCCGCCTTGAAGTGATCACCTGATCCCACCAAGTGATGGCGTAATCAGTGAACTCCAAAACTGCAAGCTTCACTTTTCTCTCCTATGAATAATTATAACACTCAAAGATAAGCTCCAACTTTTTCTCCCATTCTAGATATGCCTTCAGGTCACTCCTACCCTTAAATAGCGGAATGGACATTTTGATGTTGTCCATACCTCCATCCACTTCATCTCCATAATTATTTCGACCCCGGCGCTCAAACATGTCTCCTCTATTCCTCATTCCACGCAATTCAACTCCATTGAACCCAACGTCATCCACATCACCACCATAACCAATTTCATCATGCAATTCTACCCTCAGTTCCCGTCATCCCGATCTTCTAGCATTAGGCACCTCAACCCGTTGTTCCATACGCAAATTGGTAATCGATGTGTCAATCCTTTCTATCTTATCACCCATATCCTTCTACATTCGCTCAAAACTATACATCACATCCTTCGGCATATTTGTTCGAGCACCAACCCGACTTGAGTTTGACCCTTCACTGCAAGACATCCTAAATACTAAATTTTATATGCCTCACTTTTTATATTGCTCAGAAATCGCTCAATTTAGGCTTTTTCTCTCAAATAATCTCACCACTCAGCCTTTTACCTCTCAATTGCTTCCAGTCAGTGTTCTCAAGAACAATAGGTGGCTTTGAACTCATGGAATAATAATTAATTGTTCAAGACTCAATAATCAGGAAGTTAAAAGACTAAGACAATAAATAAAAATTTTTGGAGGGACTAAAAAAAAAAAATTTTGACACGTGAACAGTAATTTTTTTTTTTTTTTTTGTGGACTCTTATGAAGGGAAAACGATTAGGGCACTTTTGTATTTATATATATATATATATATATATATATATATATATATATATATATTTGGGTATTTTGACGGATCTAAAATAAGACTCTAATGAAGAACGACGAAAAACACAAGAACAAAAGGAAAGCAACGAAACTGACTCAAGAAGACAAATTGAAAGATATAACTTTGAACTTGGAGCCTAAGCTCTGATACCACCTGATGCGAACCTGGCTAGCAACAAAACTATCGAACCCACACGAGAGTAACACCAATCCCAAGAACGGCAATTTGATTTGAAGTTTACGGATTTAATTCCTAAACGATGAATTAGGGAACCAACGATATATTAAATCGAAGACCTCCTAATTGCACAATTTAAAAACCTCACCCAAGGTTGCGAACGCTACAAGAAATCCCAACCGGATCCCTTGATAAGTTCAAAGTCTCGAAGAACAAAGGTTTGGAAGCAAATCGCCTCTCTGAATTAATTCTCAAATCAAAGTCTGTTTAATAATGAAAGATAGAAAATAATTTATAAAATAATTACATCATCAGCAATTAGAGATTTGAGACTAGAGTACTACCTCTATGCCAGTAACACATACTGGGATATTTCTGGAACTTTTGTGTGAGCAGGGATGAGAAGTAATTTGCAGCTATTATGAACAAGGATGACAAAATGGGATCACCCTGTCTAAGTCCTCATGAGGAGCGAAAGAAACCATATGGACGGCCATATAGGAGATCAGAGAAATGGCACTCTGAAATGCATCTCCTGATCCTATCAATCCAAATGTGATCAAATCCAAATGCCTCCAATATAGAGTAAATGAAGTTCCAAATCCAAACCATGTTATAACCAATGTTTGAGTCTCTTAGCTCGAAAGTAGTTAGGCGAAATGATATTGCACTTAAATATGTTCCTCTTAGTGTTGTTTACATGTCAAACACTATACATATTGAATCTTATCTTTTGTAGATAGCAAATTCAAGAGTTGGAAACCCACTTTATAGGTGATCGAAAAAATATTTTGTCTATTGTCGAGTGTTTGACTTAATACAAGATAGATATATACAAATAATGAAGATAGAGTGGAGGTTTATATGACTGGTACATACAACATACTATTGTAAACTAGAAGTATTGACCTCCTATTTGATATTAAGATAATATTAAAGACTCCACTATACTTGATCTCGTTGTTCTTTTAAGAGTGGTCTCTTACTTGAACTTATACGTGGTAGTTTTGTTCGTATTCACAGTGATGGATATTTATTATGGTTCTAGATATTTGTGCAATGGCTTAAGGTTTAGAGTTGAGAAAATCATTCAAAACTGTAAGAGCTAAACTTTCATATATTGAATCCATCCGAAGTTTTGTACAGGCCATTAGAGATAAAGATGGAACATCATTTTCATTACATCTAAAGATGGATTCAAGCATTTCAGTTGTGCCTCTAATATTCTTAAGGTGAAGATATTGTATTGATTTAGACTTTTCTAAAATGGAGTAAAAAATCATATTCTGGAGATGAAGACTTTGAGAACTGTTTGAGAGCGTGAATCTCTATCACGAGAGTTCAGTGATCTAGTTAATGAAAGAGAAATTCTTATTGATTGACTATTCCTTAATCACCAATAATTATATGATCTATTGGGTAGAAGGAATAAAATATTGTTGAATGTGATGAGGCTTGAGATAATATGGACCAATTTACATGTTTGGTTAACTGTAACGTGTCACTTAATGGAGTTCTCTTAATGTTAGTACCTTCAGAATGTATAAGCTTTGTACACATAAATAACCAAATATGGGTTAGTTTAGACTCACGATCAATTATATAAGTTTTTAATAATGAGTTTGGGAACACAAGTCTATTAAAAATGAGATATATCTCTAAGATAGACATAAAGGTCCAAAAAGTAATTAAGTGAGATTTTAAGTGGATATTAGGTCACAAAAAGTGAATTTGACATTTTCCCTAATAAGGGAGAAAATTTTGAAAAATATTATTGAAATTGATATTATATGCATTGATGAATCAATTTTGAATGCATAAGAGTTGGCCTAAACTTCTAATTCAAGTAGGAGTAATCTATTTACAAGTAGGAGCTATCTAAGAACTATCTAATTTCAATGATTTTTGGTTTTGAGTAGGAGCAAAGAGCTATTTAATTTCAATGACTTTTGGTTTAAAAAAGTAGTGGAGAAATTTGAAAAAAGTGATTGAAGTATATATGAAGTACAAAATTTCAATCTAATTTGAAATTTGGTGAAAGTTTTAATAGGACATTATGTTTATTGAGAACATTCAGCTTCCTAAAAACTAAGTGGAAAACTCATGAGTTTATGATAGATGGAACTCATTTTTTAGAGAAAGGCTATACTCAATATGGTAAATTGAGTATATTGAGTAAGATAAACATTTCTTTCTTAGCAGTGAGATTTACTTTTATACTCCACTGCTAGCCATCATAAGTTTACATTACATCAAATAAACTTAGAATTTGTGATTTCATTCTCAAGTGAGAATTGATTGAAGAGATCTACGAAATCGATTTGTAGGTTTCATGTTGAAGGCTTTTATAGTATTGTAGTAACTTTATCATTACAATTGTAGCCTAATGCAGTCATCTTGATAGTGGTATTTGAATTTTAACAGGGTTTAAATCCCGTATAAAATTTCATCATATGGATGAAGATCAATGTTTTTATGTAAAGATTTGATGGTAGTTCGTAATTCTAATTTTGACATTGATGACATTATACAGGCTAAGCATGAAAATGAGTGTATTAAGACAATTTTGAAACGGTTGCTCTCAATCTTTGAGACGTAGGACATGGGTTTAGCAAATTGTATATTTTGTATTAGAAAGAAAGATTATTATAGTTTTCTTGCTCTATTACAAGAGTTGTATACTATAAAGACTCTAGAATATTTTTAATTGTGGATCGCTATACTATTGATGCTTCTATATCGGAAGGCGACCGCATGATTCTTCATATATATCCAAAGACTCCATAAGTGGACAAAGAAATATTTAGAAAACCATATCTAGTATGATTAAGATTAGAAGTATGCTACTATGTATACTTATCCTAACATTTGCCATGCCAAAGTCAATAGGTACCAATGTTATCCTTAGAACGGATATTGTGATACTTGTCGGATGTTGCTGTCAGTTATTCTATTTGTTGTCGAATGAATAACTTGTGATTAGAATAGATATGCAATTATCGACTAATGATGAGAGTTAGTCGAGCACAAATAGTTATTAGATTTGTGCAATCTTACTCTATAAAGTAGCAAGAAGCATATTTTGTAATATATATCACAATAGCTAAAGAAATTATCTGGTATAGATATATTAGGCATCTAATGATACTAGTTGAGAATATGAGATCCATGATAGTTACATAATTATCTCATGTGTTGTGGATCTCAAGTATCAGAATAGACGTACATACCTGATGATATTCCTGTGAGAGATATTAGCAAAAAAAGTGTTTTTCTGGTATATCTATGTAAATAATGTTTTGTAGTCATCATACTATGAAGATGTCTAGAGATATACTTGTTGGTAATGTCGAATCTCTAAAGTTACATAGTATATGATAAATAATGTATTAGAAAACTCTTGATTGAGTTTTGTATGTTCATATATGAACAATTTTGAGTTCATGTATAATCTATCGTTGGGATTACGATATAATAATTTGCATGCATGTATGAAGTATGTCAAATAAGTTGAGATTTGTTCAGTCACACGAAAAATCACCTTTGACAATTAAGGGTAGACTGAGTTGAAATAAAGTGAACATGTTGTGATTACAACAAGTAATTGAAATGTATTTTGTGATCCATTAAACCTGTTTAATAACTAGATCGAGTTCTCAATTTGAAATTGCGTAAACGAATGTACATAAGAAAAACTCAAGTTAGGCATCAAGGAATACCTGAACTAGGATCTATACGATTTTGTTTGTTTATAAAGAATATGATACATGCCTTAAGAAGGAGAGAGAACATCGTAGCACATGTTTCATACCACGTGTCCTTTTATAACCAATATTAGATAAATGGGTGAATGGATCTCTGCTTCCTCATTGTGTGAGATCTTAAGATTATATAATCTCGTTTATGTCCTTATGATTTTTGACTGTTTCTTGAGATTTTATTTTAGTGTAGCTACTTTAGCATGTTACCAATGACTGTGATTGATTTGGTTTGATAGGACATGTATAGGATAGCAACTGATTTAAAGTTGAAGGATTCAAGTACGAAAAGAAAATTATTTTGACCAACATTTATATTTATATTCACCATTGTATTTAACCATTTAAAGTGTATAACACAGTTTTGAATATAATGATATGATGTGGGATTCAAATATGTTCCATAAATACTCGAGATCGAAAATACTTGAATTAATGTTGGGAAATAAGTTTGCGATATAGTGAGATGTGATGTTCCTCTAGTAGAGCTACTATATATCCCTAATAGATTTATAGTACCGTGAGCTGTAATATTACTCACTCGTAGTACAATCTATTTGCTGTATGAATTTTTGTGAGATGAATTTTGAGAAGGATTTAAGATGTGATATTTTTTGTCACTTGTGATTTGGGTGAAACCCATCATGTATGAGTGGAAGATGTTGGAAAATAAGGGTTATGGGTCATTCATGTGGAGTGACCCAACCCACAAGTTATTAAAGTGAACTGGAATGAGTGGTTTGAATAGAATTCAAACATATAACTTCCCTCTACTCCCATCCACTTCCCTAATCTTGAAATAACTCCCATCACTTGAAATTTCATGATGAGAGATAGAAAAGATGGCAAGAAAAATGGTTAAATTCATATTAAAAATATCACCAAAACCGAAAGGCGCATAAAATCATTATTTTGGCATGAAAACTCAAAAAATTTGGCACTTCGGTTTTGGCTAGTAATCCTCTTCCATTATGATCGGGTTTGGGACCATTAGAGTGCAAGAAAATTGCAGATTTGGAGTTTTGAGAAAAAAAACAAGGTGATTCTACTATTCAAGAAATCTTGAAATTCATTATTTAAAGTAAGAATTCTTGAACCGGAATTTACGATTTTGCATTCTGCAAAATGTTACAGTTATTGTCTAGTCTTTATACATCATTCTACGAAGTTTGTCTGGTGATTTTCATTAGGCATAAAATTTGATGTCTCTGCTATATTTCTTGTGTTTAAAAAACAAATTGAAGCACATTTCTACTAAAAGATACGAACTTTTCGAACTTAGGGGTGAGTTCCTTGCACGAAAGCTGTGCCTCCTTCATTAGAGCATTCCCCAGGTTAAAACCCCTTCGTACACTCTGCAACACAATATCTCGGCTGTAAAACATAATTTGCCATATAGTTGAGAGTGACCTTTATCTTTTACACCAAGATTCCCTTTCTTCTCAACTCTGATCAATTGCATTCCGTATTGCAGTGTACCTCATCAATAGACTCCTAAGTCCTGTCCTAAATTTCTCCCTTACGTACTCCAAAATTTGTACATAACCCACCTAATGAGCATCTTTATGTTTGTTTGGATGCCTCGTACTTCTTATGGCTTAAATCACACGTCATCTAAACTTGAACCTAATCAACCCCATCTATGTTCCTAAAAAATGACAAGTTGTACCATGCTTACATTTGGATCAGTGTAAAGCCCCCATGTCTCTACACCCCCCGTCATTTTTTCTTCTTGAAACCAATTTTACATTCTCCTCTAATAAGCCCTCGTTACACATAGAAGATGACATTTAGGCTTTGAACTTGCCTCAGACTCCATCGAACATTCAACAACCACCTCCATTACCATCCTAACCTCTAACCACTTTAATCTTCTTCAAATCAACCTTCCAATCCCCCTTATTAACTCCAGAATCAAGTGTCGCTCTCGATTGTGTCAACTACGCACTTCTGTGAGCGACACCTAATCACCTTTTTATCGTTCCTGATTATCCTACTCGACAATGACTAGTAGGGATGGAAATGGGATTGGGACAAGATGTCCCATTCTCATCCCCTTCTTAAGTTGCAGCAGGGATAGGCCGTCCCTCTCCCCATCCGACAATTATATTTATTATTTTTGGATAATATGGGAATTAGTCTAATGGGTTTGACATAAAAAAGTGGGGCTAAAGTATTTTCAAACAAACTTTTATTTTGTTGTATAATCAGGGTGGGATAGAGCAACTCCAATCCGCCTGCCGAGGCAGAAAAACCTTGACCTAAAATAGCCATGTCATCTTATTGAGGTGGGACACCGTAGAACGTGAGTTTTTTGGTCAAATTTCTATCCCTATTGGCCAAGCTTCTAGCCAGAGCTCGGCCACGGCACTCTCTAGCTTCCACACGCATCCTTTCTGAAAATTCTCTGTCCTCTTTCTAAACATCTGATGTGGTCCCTCGATGCTCACATAACTTTCAATAACATTTTACCATCAGCCTTTAACTTAAATCGTCATCCCTATTGCCTCGTTCATTCTCTTGTTGTTCAAACATTCATCCCATGACAACCCAAGCAAAAAATAATATTCTCAAACCTAAACAACTAAATCAAACTATCTTTTCTGATTCGATAGTCATAATGTGTCTTCTTAGAAATTAACGTACCCCATTGGCGTCAAGTCATGTCCAACGAGATAAATACACTTTTTTAAATTGCCACATGGACCTTGTTTTCACCACTATCTCTTAAACATCATAGGTTGCAAATAAGTTTTTTCGTTAGAGGAAATCTCAATAGCACAATATCTCCTTATAAATCTCCCCTTGCTGTCAAATGGTTTCACCAATGATCGAGTGTTGACTTCTATGACACTTTTAGTCCAATTGTCAAGCCCATTAGAATTCGAATCTTTTGTAAACCTTGTTCTCAAAATTACCAGCATATTCAGCAGCTTGAGGTCAACAACACCTTTCTTTAAGGTTTTCTATCTGAAGAGGTGTTCATAAGCAAGCCTCTGAGCATTCTTAATACTGCGAACCATCTCATGTCTTCCTCTTGAACAAAGCCGTTTATGATCTTAAATAGGCTCCTTATGCTTATTATATTGAGCTCAAAGGATTCCTCACGTTCTAAGGCCTCTCTAATTCTCATAGACTCATCCCTCTTTCTATACATCACTCTTTATTTCGTTACTTATGTTGATGACCTTCGAGTTACTTGTGACAATACGTCACCCATTTCTCCTTTGTTACTACTTTGTTCCAACACAATCTCTCTATCTCTCCATGATAGCTCCAGCCACATACCATTCTTTTCAATGCCCTTCAATATCTATCTTTCATCAATTCGGATATGTCCATTGTTATCAACAAACTTTCACAGTTCATGCGCCATCCTTTTAAAGTTCAATGGATGCAGTAAAAACATTCTTCGATTTCTTAAAAATCACTATTCATCATGGCATTGTCCTGCACAAGGACTCCATCCCAAGTCCAACATCATTTATAGGCCGATTAGGCTGGGAACTAGGGTGATCGATTTCTACTTGTGCCTACATAGTTTATTGTAATATCAGGAATAAAGCCATTGACTATAATCTCCACCAAAAAAGTGTAAGTTTTGACTATAATACTTTAAATGATCCATGTGATGAGACCTTCTTACTGTTCCTTTCCCTTTCCCGTTTTGCATATGTTTCTTGTAATCAATGTTTAGAAAATCTATAGACAATTATTTCTCTCACTTAACTCTCTTTTCTGTAACTTTCAGTGACTTAGAATGATGGGTATTCTGCCAACACATACATAATATAGAGAGAGGAAAGTTCTCCTAACATTAGATGACTTACTGAAAATAACTCCCCATAAAAGGTGGTTATTTAGGAAAATAACCTCCCCTAAAATATATTAATAAGAAGAGTTGTGCTTATCCTTTCAGAGTCGATAAATATAATTACCTTAATATTTAAAATTAAATAATATCAAATATCCTCGATCATGTGGGACATCAATTCCAATATTCTCCCACTTTTCCCATATGACAATAACACCTACTTGATTTGATAAGGTAAATATAATATGCGCATAACGTCAGCTCATTTGCACCTTATTGAGATTACAATAATATCATAATTAGATAACTTACCAACATGAGTCATGGCGATAAATATCATTATACGACATTTTTCCTTTCGTGTACCACAATGCTAGTAAGTCAGTTAACTACAATCCATAACGGAAAGTAACTATAATATCCCAATAATGTCTTTTTCATAAAGACGATTCCTCATCAATAATCCATATCTATAGTTACATAATACATGGAAAAACAGGAAATTATTAAAAACACGGTAAATGAGATCTCTATAAATGTCTTAAAACAGTATAAAAAAATTGGAATCCATAATCAAAGCTCTGGGATTACAACCAAGACCCTGATCAACATGCTTTTTAAATGTCTTGGTGGTAATCCTGTAGGAAAGGCTCACAATACACTCTCAGTGGCTTGGTAATAGTGTCGACAATTCTTAACCTTGAGATAAAATTTCATCACCATAATGCACGAATTGTAGCTTTAAATTATGTTACAAATTCAGCTTCCATGGTAAATGCTACTATCACGAAAAAGTCTATTTCGTGCTCCTCCATGATATTACTCCTTGAGATAATAGGAATAAGTAACCAAACATTGACTTATGAGTATCAACATAACTAGCAAAATCCGAGTCAAAGTAGCCAATCACCTTCAATTATCAGATCTTCAGTACTTTAGCATGTATTGACTTGCTCCCTTCAAATAACTTAACAAATTCTTTGCGGCTTTTGAACACTCCACTCCAAGATTACTTTGGTATTTCCCTACCATACTAATTGTAAAGCTAATGCCTAATCTCATACAAGTCACTGAATACATCAAGCTTCCAATAATAGATTCGTAAGGAATACATTCCATACTTTTCGTTTCCAAGGCATTTTGTGGGCATTCCCTTTTATCGAATTTATCCCATTTATAGATAGGAGCATGAGTGACTGCATAGTAGCCATATTAAATCTTTCTAGAATTTTATTGATATATCTTTTATGAGATAACCCTAACGCTCCACGTGATCTATCATGAAATATTTCAATTCTTATCAAGTGGGTTGCTTTACCCATATATTTCATTTCAAAGTTCATAAAAATAAAAAAATAAAAAATCTTGGTTTCATGCAATAAAATAAGGTCACTAATAACAGCCAATAGATCATCAACATACAAGAATTAGGAAAATAAACTTACCTCCCACTAACCTTCAGGAATATACACCGATCGATTGTGTTTCTCCTTAAATCCAAAGGATGTGATAGTATCATTAAATTTAATTTTCTATTGTCTAGAAGTTTGTTTTAACCTATATATCGAATTCTTTAATTTGACTAGTATGTGCTCCTTTCCTTTAATCAAGAAACCTATAGGTTGATCTATGTAGACCTCTTCAGCTAAATTGCCATTTAGAGAAGTAGTTTTTACATCCATCTGATATAACCCCAAAATGAAATGAGCTACCAAATTCATTATGTTTCTAAAAGAGTCCTTCAATACAGGAGAGAATGTATCTTTGTATTCAATACCCAATTTTTAAGTAAAACCTTTTACAATAAATCTAGCTTTATGTCGTTCAATATTGTCATTGTAGTACATTTGGTCTCAAAGATCAATTTACACTCAACTATCTTAGAATCTTCAAGCAGATTAGCAACATCCTAAACTTCATTCTGTTCCATTAATTTGAACTTATCATACATAGCATTGATCCACTTTTCATAATTCATTACTTTCGAAGGCTCGTGAAAATAAAACTGGATCATTATGCATGTGTGAAATACATAATACCTGGTATGCCTCAGTAGAAAGATATAGTTGAAAGGCATAATTATACTCTTATAAAAACGGTTAGGAGTATGTTAAATAATTCACCAGTAACTATTTCATTGTGGATAAAGGCCCTTAAGACTATTTAATTTGATTCTTATTAAGGAGTTCAAATCAACAATTTTAAATTGTGGACGGGAAAAAAAAAAAGAAGAAGAAGAATAAAAGAAATTGCAACACCTTCATATTTGGGATTGTCTAGCGAAGGCTAAGATCTAAGTCCACATGAAAAGAAATTTAATTCTAGAACTTTAAGCAAATAATTTATTAATTACCTAGAGAATTCCAAAGGGTGGAGGTTTCACTCTCCCAACCATAGTACGAAGATTGTAGAAATAAAAAATATTAGATTTCATGAGAATGATGATATTAGTGGGAATGATGTATTATGTAATGTGATCATCCAAGAAGTCTGGATGCTTGTCCCAATTCCTGTAACTTCAAAGAAATTTGTTGTTTATCCTAATATAAATGGTATAAAAACACCAAATAACAATCTAGTGATCACTCGCTCCACAATGAGATTGTTACCAATGAAATGGTTGCATAACAAAAAAAGAGTTAATACTAAGAATATCTCAAAGAGATAGGAGATCAACTATTTTAGATGATTATTTGGTATATTTATAAGAATTTGGTTATTATTTAGGGACGACTAAAGATCCCATTTCATTTTCATAAGCCATTGAAAGTAATGATTTCCAACAGTAAATCAATAAGGTAGTTCAGAAGACCCTTTTAAATTGTGGATCAGAAGGAAACCATTCTTGTGACACTTCATATTTGGGGTTGTCCAGTAGAGGTTAGGATTTACAATCCACATGAAAATAATTATTTTTTTATGAAAGTCCAATTTTTACAATACGTATTTAACGATTCAAAGGATAAGTTTTGGGTCTTATCTGTGGTTTCTGCAAATAGGATTTCTGTTGATTAAGCAAGATCAAACTGTAACAAATTAGCCATGACTGACTACTGCCATGAAAGTCCAAAGTTTCTTGGGACTTCAGGATCCTATCGTCATTTTGTCAAGGAATTTTCTAGGATTGAAGTTCCATTAACTCAACTAACTTGAAAAGGAATACCTTTTAATTGGTCAGTGGCATGTAAACGAAGTTTTCAGGAACTTAAGACTAGGCTGACTACAGCACCAGTACTAGCTATCCCATCTATGCCTGGAAATTTTGTAGTATATGCTGACACATCTAGGAATTGACTTGGATATTTTCTAATGAAAAGTGATAGGGTTATTGCTTATGTTTCATGCAAAGGAATATGAAAAGAATTACCCTACTCATGATTTAGATTTAGTAGCTATAGTGTTTGCACTGAAATTTTGGAGGCATTACTTTTATGGACAACATTGTGAGATTTATACACAATACAAGAGTTTGAAGTATTTTTTTACTCAAAAGGAGTTGAACATGCGATAAAGGTGATGGCTCCAGTTAGTTAAGAATTTTGATTGTAGTATCAATTATCATCCTGGAGAAGCTAATGTTGTAGTTGATACCCTTAGTTGAAAGATCCTACATGGAATTAAGTTACCAGTACAATTACAATGAAAGGTTTAACGATTTAACCTAGAAATTTACGGAAAAATGAATCTCACAGCTCAACCTATATTACGAAAACGTATTGAGGAACAACAGTTGCTTAATTGAACCTTAAAATAATTTCATCGTCAGATTTTGGATGGCTAAAACTTAGTGTACCAGATAGCACAAGGCGATGTAATTTTATTTCGTAATCGAATTTATGTACCTAATGAGTTAACTCTTTGAGGTGAGATTTGTGCGGAAGCACATAACACTCCATATTCTATTCATCCAAAAGCTAAAAAATGTATCGCAATATTAAAGTCCATTTTTTGCCATGAATGAAACGTCACATCTCAGAATATGTGAGCAAGTGCCTGACTTGTGTGTGTGTGTCATAGTGGATCGACTAACTATGTCGGCTTACTTTTTTCCTATTTGAACCATTTTTACCTTGGAACAATATGACCAATTATATTACAAGAAATAGTACATTTACATATCATACCGGCATCAATAGTATTTGCTCAAGATCCTTGATTCCTATCGTGATTTTGGAAAGGGTTACACAAAGATTTAGGTATCGATTCTCCTTTAGTATAGCATTCCATCCTCAAATGGACAGTCAATTGAACAAGTCATCCAAATATTAGAAGATATGTTATGTGCTTTTACTTTAGACTTTCAGGGAAAATTGAACATGTATCTACTCTTGATAGAATTTTCATATAACAATAGTTACCAGTCTTCAATTGGAATGGCTTTTTAAGGCTTTATATGGTAGTAAGTGTAGATCACCTAATCATTGGGATGAAATTGGAAAGAAATGGGTTTGAAGGCCAAAACTAGTACGAAATATGGTTGATGCATTCAAAAATATTCATCAAGGCTTGCTACCATTCAAGATTGTCAAAAGAAGTATGCCAATAGGCAAATGAGACCATTAGAATTCACAGTTGGAGACCTAAAAGTTGCACCCATGGAAATGGTACTTAGATTTGGGAAAAAGGGAAAACTTAGTCTCATGTATATTAGTCCTTTTGAAATCTTGGAATGGATTGGCAAAGTAGTCTATAAGTTAAACTCACCGACTTCAATGGATCAAATTCACAATGTATTCCATGTCTCTGCTCTTTGTAAGTACATTCTAGATGCTTCACATGTATTGACAAATATTCCGATGAATTTGGAAACTAACCTAATATGTGAAGTAAGACTGGTAAAATTTTTACTTCGAGAGGTTAAACAAGTACGAAACAAAGGTATTCCACTTGTCAATGTCTTGTAAAGAAATCAAACCTCAAAAGATGCAACATGGGAACAAGAAGAAGATATCAAGACCAAATATCCAGAATTATTTGGTAGATTTTAAATTTCAAGAACGAAATTTCTTTAACTGGGGGATAATGTAACACCCCGAAATTTTCTAGCAAATGAATTTAAATTATTACTATGGTATTAAAAGTCTAATTTTAGAGAAATGAGATATGTGTATATTTACCCTAAGGGTTAAAAGTGCAATTTAAGAAATTGCACATTTTACCCTTGTTATCCCATATAAATAGGGGATCAATTCGTGAAGTGGGACACTTCTCTCTTTCATTTCCTTTTCTTCAGGTAAGTTTCCTATTCCTTTCTTTCTTTAGTTAGTTAGTTAGTTAGTTAATTATTTATTCATTTATTTATTTTAAGTACTTAGTTGATATATTAATAGGAATTAAAATTCTTATTTTATGGTTCCTTAATAATTTGAAGGGAGATAGAATTAGAGATTAATTCATTTAGTTAAGTCAATGATGGTGAATTGTAGGTTCTTTATTTCTAAATCTTAACACTGAAGGTTTTAAAATCTATAAGATATTTCAAGAAATAATGAGTTTTATTTTACTTAAATTGCATTATGAAAGATTATGTAAATGAGGTATGGGGAAAAGATGGTAAAAAGATGAAATGAAGAAAAATGGCTTAAAGCAATTAAAGAATAAAAGGAGTAGGGATAGAAAACGGTTTGGTATGATAGTTTTGAATATTATCATGATGTTGATTATGGAAATTGGAGCTTCCACTATATGAATCTATATGGGCATGGTAAATTCAATTTGAAAGAAAGCATTAACACTTGAGGCTTAAACTTAAATTATTTTGATTTAGTTATTTCATAAGATGAAAAGTAAAATTTTATAATGCATAGTGCCAATAGTGTGGTGTAGTGAAAAATTTAGTAAAAAAATATAGATTGAAAGGAAATTGATTAATATATATGGATATACACTGGTGTATTGAATAAAATGAAAAATGGATAAAAAAAAATAGACTGAAAAATAATGACATTGGATGGTAGTACACAAGCTAGCTTAATTTTTACATGTACTAATTATGTTTGGAAAATTATGGAATTTCTTTTATAACAATAACGAGAATTTCATTATTAATATTATCACCATCACCATCACCATCACCATCACCATCACCATCATCATCATCGTCATTATTTATTGGTAGTAAAGTAGTATCATTATTAGTATTATTACTAGGGGTATTTTATTAAGTAAATTATATTATATTATATTATATTATAGGATTAGTTTAGGTTTTTAATTGGGAGATAAGAAGATAAGTTATGATAGAGATTATTTTATTAATGTAGATCTTGATCAAGAAAGTCACAAAAAAGGTAAATAATGATGTTTTTCGGCTACACTACAAGATAGCTTAATATATGAAATTATGTATTTATATATGTTCATTTTTTCATTATGTGACAAGGTAATATGGCATATGGGTGCATCAAGGCCATGCATACTTTTATTGTCATTTTTTATTAAGTTTGTGGATGTACCGTACTATTGTGTCTAGATAAAGGTACCACTTGAGGTTCCTAACGGTCATTAAAGATAGTCGATGATATGGTATTTAGAATTCGGTACTTGTATATAGGCGGAGTCACGAAATCCCTTGGTGGCCTTGGGACTGCACTGTATACTTAGGCTAGGCCTTGATTTATATATGTTATAAACTGATGTGGCATCCTTAGTTTCGATGGACAATGATAGATGCACTAACATTGGTTTGCAAGCAACGGCCATGTTATTTTGAGTTCATATGGTACAGTGTAATAATGTTTGGGCCCAAGTATGTTTGATATATATCAATATATAATCATATTTACTGAACTTTATCATTCATGTTTTCTATTTTATACTATAGATGGCCTTGTAAGAAATTGAAATTATTTGAACCACCAGACATGCCAAGATTACTGAAGACTTGACTACTATACATGTTAATTACACTCATACCCATTATACTCATTTTTACATGTTTATTGATGAGGATGAAAGGAGATTTGATTACATACTAATATGTAAATACTATGATATACGTGGAAAAAACATTAAGGTATTATGATATAAAATAAGATAATTGTACATAGTGAAATTATGTAGTGAAACATTTTGAAAGACCTATTTGACAAAGTTATACAGTCACACCGGCCTGCTATAGGTTAGTTTTTAGGAAAACTTGTTAAAAATTAGCAATTAGTACTTTTGACTTAAAATTTGGATTGTAATATAGCTAACCTGTCATCGGATATATTTTGGTAAAACAAGTTCTCTTTTGATATAATATAAAATTGAGCAGCTCTTTCAACTCTTTACATTATAATTTTGATTTTCGTGACATGTTTTTATTTTACTTGAAATGCCTACATTAGTTATATACAAATGATTAAATCCTAGTATAATATAAAAAACTAAGTATGAATGGAAAGGATAGAATTAATGGAAGGGTGTCACATGATGGTTTTCCTTGATTATTTTCACCTTAACCTTGATTGGTGTTGGTAGAGATTGTTCTATTGCCTTTAAAAGTTATGTGCATGGATTATCTATTCAAACTCTGATGCATAAGAGGAGGCTGTATGACAATTTATAGCCAAATGGGTTACCCCATAGCCTTTACAAACTGGATTAGAATTGTGCACATGTGTAGGCTGTCCATTTTCTTCATCCAAATCTCTATCTGGACTGAGTGTGCTGATATGACGTCAACAATATGACTGTTGCTGTTTTCTGGGTATTTTCCTACCAGATAGCCACATAGATGAAAATTTCAGCCATTCTCTCGTACAATTATCTTAATTGAATTATTTGACGATGCATGGAAATGAAAGAATCTGTGAGTGATAATATTGCAGAATCAAAAGTTACTCTAGCTTACGGCGCATCAACTGCACTTCAGCAACAAACTAGCATAGAAGTTGCTAACTTGAGAAAACTTGTTAATTTCGTGTTTGGGCCCTTTTGCAATAACTCTTTGAATATATCTCTTACCGCATGAAAGTAATGAATTTCTTGTGTTAAAGGTATAGTTCCCTCGAGGAATATGCTTCAGTTTGAATTGTATTGATTCATAATCAAATGGAATGTAACCAAATCAGTTGGTGAAGTGTTTCTTTGTATGTTAACTATTAATATCTTTTCTAATTTCTATCTAAATGCACGCGAAGAATGTTTTGAGAAAACTTTGTGATAAGGTCGTGTTAGGAATCCGAAAACACAAATTAATTGTCCATTTCAGTTCTCGACTTATACCCTTTAGTCTAATTTGTGCATAGATAGAAATCGATAATTCTATTTTATTCAACAATCTCTCCCGATGATAGTTAAACATATTTCTAAACATGAATATACCTATTCCAAATTCAAATATTTAGAAATGCATTAATTCACAAGATTACTTATTGTGATTGCAAAAGTCAGTAACAATTATTCCTAATGTTTATCTAAACCTAACTTTATTACAATGTGCTAAATCTATTTCGAACCTTTCGGAAATAAAGCAAGTCATTTAGAATCTCAATGATTATCAAGCATTCAATAATCTATAGAAATATGATATCAATCAATTCTTGATTTATACCCTTAGTCTAATTGTGCATAGTTAGTCAACCAATAATTTTATTTTATTGAACAATCCTCCCGAAGTTAGTTAAACATATTTCTAAATACGTTCCCGAATTCAAATACTTAGAAATGCATTAATTCACAAGATTAGTTATTATTATTGCATAAGTCAATAACAATTGTTCCTAATGTTAGTTTGGCCCTAACATTATCACAATGTGCTAAATCTATTTTCGAAGCTTCCGGGAACAAAAAGATATAGCCTTTAAATTAAAATGGTAAATCAAATATTTTCATCACCATCCCAAGACACTTAACAAGTTTAGCCTAGCATGCTAAAGATGCACCAAAAAAAAAAATTATTCATTACTAGGAAATTATAATGGCAAGAAGACTAAAGAGAATCAATTTTACCTCCCTTGAATTCATTCAAACGAGTTTTCAATTGATTCAAGATTTTTCCTTGCTTTAGTTCTTCAATTTGCATATTTAAATCTTTAATATCTTTCAAATTGAAACTTGATTAAAGGACATAACAGAAAAGGAAACAAAATCTTTCTTGATTATTATGTGATGGCGTGGTAGACTGCTATCGCATAATACAACTATTTTACATATTGTAAATTTGCAATTCAATTCTATTGCCTCAAGCAAGCAAATGGGTTTTTGCTGTTTACATTTTAGTCATCGTTTTCAGTTTTTCATTCAGCTCAAAACCATTGCTATTGCAATTGTGGCTCTTCATCTTCTAAATTGTATCAATTTGCTGTCCATTCCCAAAATAATATACAAAACATGTTCTTTTTGTCTGAATCAAGTTTTATCTAAATAAATAATAGGAAAAATTGCAGCCAAAATATCAAATATTTCGTTTATTAACATACTTAGTCTAAACCTTTCATTTGAAACATCGTAAGTATCAAATATTTACAAAATTCGCAGTTCAAATCTAAATTGACAATTTCAATTAGTTTGATCTCAAAAATCGTCAGTTGACGTAAAAATTAAAAATTTAATAATGATTGACCAATTAAGATAAAGGTAAAATTATAACTTTATAATTTTAATATAAAAAAATAAAAATTATTTTAAAAGGAAAATAAAATAAAGAAAACCCATTCCTTCTTCAATTTTCTCCAGTCCCTTACCCCAAATTCAAAACCACCTCTACCCAAATGCTGACCGTCGGCATCACTGTGGCCTCCTCCCTCCATCCACCAGCTCTGGAAAAGTCAGGCGGACTCTTTCCACTCCCCACTCCGTTCTGAATCACCTCTTCGCTCCAATGATCTATAGAAAATGCCAATGTCAATTTTATTAGCAAGAATAACAATTCCTCTGAAGCTATGGATTTTGTTTCTAGTGGAAGGTATATTATTTGCTGTCGTGGTCTGCTGAAATAGGAGCCGGGCCAAACCATGCTCCGACCTGAAGCATTCTCGAGGCGAGGAGACTCTTCTCCCCAATTTCTTTGAAGCAACACGGCAACACAGAAGGATAATACTTTCTTTAGGAAAATATTTTTTCTACAAAATTGTAGATCTGTAATGGAGTAGCAGGTAGCTTCTTCATATTGGACATATTTCACAGCCTCAAGCAGAGCAAATGGAGTAATTGCAAGTTCAGAAAAAGCAGTGAACCACTCACCCACAATCCGAAACTTGACCTGCCAAATTTCTCATCGAACTTCCTGAGGATTTCTAGTTTTGCAGCTAGATACTCTTTGTTCCTTCTTCCTCTAATCAATGTCAAGCCATGGGTGAGGTGATGGTGCCGGCTGCTGGCAACTGGGTGAAGAAAGAGATGGGTTTTCTTTATTTTATTTTCCTTTTTAAATATTTTTATTTATTCTTTTATATTAAAATTATAAAGTTACAATTTTACTCTTGTCTTACTTGATCAAAATTATTAGATTTTTAATTTTTGGGATCAAACCGACGGTTTTTGGGGCCAAACTAACGGCAACCGTCAATTTGAGCTTGAATTGCGAATTTTGTAAAGGTTTGATACGTACGATGGCATAAATGAAATGTTTGAGTAACGTTTGCTAATAAACGAAAGATTTGGTATCTTGGCTGCAATTTTCCTAAATAGTATTTACACCAAATAATGCCCCCATTTGATAGCAATTTCTCACCCTCAAAAATCAATTTTTTAATGGTTATTTCACTCTTTCAGCCATCATTTTTTATTTCTTTACTCATATGTAGGATTCACTTTTCTCTTTAACGGTCAAAAATTCAATTTTTATAATCACTACCAAACATGCCTTAAGTCCCAAATATTTGGCAATCTAAATAAATGTATAAATTACATTTATGTACCATAGCTACTCTTCCTTCGCCATATTCTACCCAAAAAAACCACCAAAAACCAAAAATTCGTCTATCATCAACTCCTTCACCCTTACCGCACTAAACAACGTGTTTCAAATAAAAACCCAAATCTACAATCCAAACCCAGGCAAAAATCTAGTGGCTCCATCAATCCACTCCACCCAATCGGATTTGAATCACCATCCGTTGCCAATACCATGATACTAGATCCACTTTACCATCTCTGCAAAATTTGTAATTTTTTGGGCTTGAGGTGGAAATCTGCACCACCATAACTTCATGTTCATCTTGATTTCGATCTTCGTTCTAATGATTTAGCAGTTGGATAATGCTATGAACCTCGGGTATAGATTCAAATTCAAAGGCATGAAAGATAATGCTATGGGGTGTCAATCGTGGTGGTGGTGATTAGGGGCAGAGCTAGGAATGTTGTCTAGTGTAGGCACAATTTTAGATATCGACTACAGAGAATGTTTTGGCCAAACTTAGTCTATAAATGAAAAGAAGTTCACATGACCTTGGAAAGTCCTAGTGCATAAGAAAACATGAGCGTGATCTTGAGAAATTCTAGTGCATAAGAAAACATGAGATTTTGAGTGCTGCAATGAGATTTTTGTTAATTAATTGCAAGATTGGACTATTTTCCTAATTAAGTGCTAAGAAATGACTGTGAACCATAAGATAACATAAAGTTTAGGGGTAATTAGCACAAAACATTCTCATTGTTTGCATTCATTAATCAAATCATCCATTTTGTCTCAAATTTGATATTTACACCCTCGTTTTAACATTTTCTTGCATATCTCATTCCATTAATTCCCTTCCATCAAATATGGTAATTGGTGCAAAATGTCCTTATTGTTTGTTTTCATTACACAAAACGTCTCTATTATTTGCTTTCATTATGCAAGATGAAATATATTTTCTTTTGTTAGAATGTTTTAAATTGTTTTATGTGAGACTCATTTGTATATTTTTTAAAAAATTGAAACTCTAGATGCAACATTTATTTTCTAATATCATTTCTTTATTTTTTATTTGTTTATTTAAATAGTAGGGTAAATTATTGATTTTATAATGATTTAATGGAGTAAATAGATGGTAAGGATCTTTCGAGCAACGAAAACAAATGAAAGGATGCTTTGCGAAATGAATTAAAATGGGGAAAATTGCAATCAAGTTACCAAACCTTTCATTTATTAGCAGATTTTGCTTAAACCTTTCATTTGTACCACCGAAGGTACCAAACCTTTCAAAAATTCGTACTCCAAGTCCAAATGGATGGACCGTTAGTTGACCAAAAAAAGTAAATTTTGACCTATTTTGACCAAATTGGAATGGGTAAAATGGTAACTTGATAATTACCATATTAAATAAATTGAAAAAAAATCAAAAATCAAGAAAAAAATCAAAAAATTAAGAAAGAAATTAAAAAAGGGTTGTCTTCTTCAACCTCCCCACCCCATCCACCCCCACCATCTTTGTTCCTAAACCAGCCACCAACACCATCGCTTGTCACCACCACCACTAAGAGACCAATCGCACACCACTGCCGGCAACAACTCCTCACACCCATTACCAAAAATCCATTACAAAACTAAACAAATTTCTCAAAAACCAACCAGATTATTCGGGTTATTGCCACTAACCGCCCATAGATTTTATAAACCCACAATGACCCTGACCAATCCACAGCTAATCGAAGTGGAAGTCGACTCATCATCCACTTCTTCCAATCTCAACTCGCCGAAGGAGTTGCTCATAGTCGGGATTAAAAAACTCGAGTAGGCAATCCACAATATCATCATGCGTCGAGCTGCACCTGATTAGCTTCCATTTTTACCTGGGTATTCTTACTGGGTTCCGTCTTGGAGTAGTACTTTGCGAAAATTTATATGGTTTTTGGGTGGTTGTGTTTCAGGTGGTGGCGGTCGACAGCTTCAGATTAGGTTAAGTGAAGGCAAGGGGAAGACGGGGTGGCGTTGGGCGGTCGGCTAGTGGGGAGGGAAGTGAGTGTTTCCTGGATTTTGGTTTTAGGGTGGGTGTTTGTAGGGTGAAGTGGAGAAGATGAAGTATATTTCTTTTATTTTGATTTTTTATATGAAAAATATAAAGTTACACATTTGACCCTTTAAAAATCAGTCAAAATTTTGGTCAATGTCAATTTTGGGGTCAACTAATGGTTTTGATGGTCAAACTAACGGTTTCTGTCAATTTGAACTCCGGGTGTGAATTTTTTGAAGGTTTGGTACCTCCGGTGGCACAAACTAAAGGTTTGAGCAAAGTTTGCTAATAAACGAAATGTTTGGTACCTCAACTGCAATTTTCCCATTAAAATGATAGTAGAGACATTTTATACCAATTACTTTTATTTGATGGAAGGAAACGAAAAGGACAAACTCTACAATAAAAAGTTAAAATGAGGTTGCAATTGTCAAATTTGAAACAATAGGGTGAATGAGTGGGGGTGCTCGTTGGTAGGGTGCTGAATTAGATGGTGAAGAAAAACCATTTATTTGTTTTTTGTTTTTAGTTTTTTAGTTTATTCATTTTTAATTCTTTTCTTACTTTTTCTTTTATAATTTTAATTCTCTTTTCAATTATTTTGATGGTGGTGGAGGGTCGGGATGTGGGTTGGGGTAGGGGTCTCAATTGGGAAGATGAAATTTTTTTGTTAGTATGTTTTATATTGTTTTACATTAGACTCATTTGTATTTTTTAAAAAATTGTAACTCTAGATGCAGCATTTATTATTTGCTATAATTGCAGTTGAAGTTCCAAACATTTGAGACACGAATAGCCTTTTTCCAATCCTTTTAGTCGTTGTGACCTTCACCCCTAACATTTCAAGTCATTGCATGTAAGGCCCTTATGGACGGTTTTCATCCAAAATTCTGTCAATTGACCAAAAATATGATTTTTGCCATATTATAACAAGCAAAATGATAACTTTGCATTTCCTATTATAAACTATAAAATTATCAAAATAAAAAATTGAAGAGAGAAAAAGAGAGACCTTTCCAATGCTGGTAAATTAGCTATTGTCCCACCACCACCTCATTACCAAATTACCAAGAATTGTACTTGGTGTACATAATTGGCTTCACAAGAGGTTATATGGGACACACAATGGAGGGGTGGGTGGGTAATTTTTTTTTTTTTTGTAGAATTTTGCTACTTGTACATAAGAATGCTATATAAACGATTATCGAAAATGATGTGGAGGGAAAATATTGACTGTATTTTCAACTGAAAAATAGTAAAGTACCATGTGGACATTATATAATTCCTTATGGAAACATTGATATACTTATAGTAAGGTCCTTTTTTGTAATATTTTACTCACATGGGGGTCCACCCCATGTAAATAATCTGAAAATTTTCTTTCAAACATTATTCTGTACACACGGAATAATTGAAATTACCAATTTGCAGTGGCTATTGAATGGGTTTACTACCAGTATCTGTCCCATGGAAATGAATCCTCAAGCCAGAATCACGAAGAAGCACAGTAAGAAAATTCGACATTAAGGTGTGTTTCATTGAAACAAAGATCTAGGAGGTCAAAAATGTGTTGCTATCATCAACGGTTGAGTAAGAATTGGATGCTTCTTAATTCGTTGAAGAATCAGAAGTAGGCTACGACTCATGTGCTTCAGCTTTGAATTCACCGCTTGTAATTTGGTCTCGATATATGGCGGAGGCTCTGAAGTCACAACAGCTACTTGGATGTCTTTAGGTGAAGTGGTAGCAAGGCGGGGAAGTTGATGAACCAAATGACAAAAATTGAGATGAGTTGAGTGGCATTTAATGTCTAAAGTCATGTTAAATCGAATCATTAAGAATTGATTATTTTGCAGAAAATTGTAAAATAGCAGAACAATAAAGATCGAACACAAAAATATGTTTCACCCTAAAAAGGGTCAGGATGTTCAGCCTTTCGGCCTAATCACCCGTTGAGTATCACCAAAAGGTGATAAAGCTCAATATCCACTAAGTATCAATTGAGAATAGTACAAATGTACGAAGAAACCAAGGGTTTTTCAAGTTCTCTTTCGCCTCTTTACACCGAACAACCCAAAAAAATCCCTCAATCACTAATAGATTGTACTATAACAATCATACTACATCACTAAGAAATCAGATTGAAAAGAACACCAAGAATATTTGGATTTACAGTAAAGAAACGAAGAACCCTAATCTTTCACTCAAAGAGAAGAAAACAAGCGAAAGGGCACACGATATTCTCACTGGGATTAGGGTCGAAACCAAGTTAAGTATCTGAATAGCCAAACATCACATACCAAGGGACGAGATTCAGCCACGTGGACGACTGATCTCTACCCCCTTTAAATGAGGCATTCACGCTTCTAAGTGAAACACATTTTAGCAACCCAGGAATATAATGGGCCTAAGTTTACTCAAACATTTTGGGCCGCCAAGAAATAGTGAGGCAGCCCACAAGATAATAACAATCTCCAACTTACTGAACTATTTCTTGATCTTTACTAGTGGATCTAGAAGTCTACATCACATCTTGGATCATTTGCTCTAATTACCTGCAAAGAAAGAAAATTATTAGTTCAAATTTGTTCAACACAAATTACTTGAAGTTATTACTTTTACTTAAGTAATGTTTAGAATCTTCAAGCAGTTTAAAAATTTATTTAAAGGTAATACCTTGGTTCCTAAATCTGCAGGATTGAATTCTGTAGGAATTTTCACCAGATTTATCATATCTTTTTCTACCATATTTCTCACAAAGTGAAATTTTATATCTATATGTTTTGTTCTATCATGATAGACAGAATTTTTACTCAAATGTATGGCACTTTGGTTATCAGTATAAATCCTAATAGAATTATTTTCAAAACCTATTTCATTTGATAAACCTCTAAGTCAGACACTTTCTTTTACAGCATCACATGCAGCAATGTATTCAGTTTCAATAGAGGATAATGCAACTAATTTTTGTAACTGGGACTTCCAACTAATGCAGTCATCACACAAAGTGAAAAAAATATGAAAATGTAGACCTTCTATTGACTAAATCACCAGTAAAGTTAGAGTCGGTGTAACCTTTTAAACTTACCCCTTCATTACTTATTTTAAACATCGGACCTAAACCTGAAGTACTTTTTAGGTACCTCATCATCCATTTCATGGCTAACCAATGTGTTTCATCGAGGTTGGACGTAAACCGGCTTAAAGTACTAATGTAATGAGCTAAGTTAGGTCTTGTACACACCATAAGGTACATTATAGATCCTACAGCATTAGCATAAGGTATCTTTTCCATTCTTAAGAAATCCTCATTAGTCTTAAGTGAGTTTTCACTAGACAGTTTAAAATGATTTGCAATGGGCAAAGACACAGGTTTACACTCAAACATAGCAAACTTTTCAAGTATTTTCTTCACATAAGAGTCTTGTTTCAAAATTAAAATGCAATTATTCATATAACTTTCTATTTTCATTCCAAGAATTCTTCTTGCTTGACTTAGATCTTTCATTTCAAATTCAAATTTCAACTTTGACTTAATGAAATCAATTTCAGATCTATCATTACAGGCAAGCAACATATCATAAACATATAATAACAAGTAAACGGATCTAGGTCCACCAGAACCTTTATAGAACAAACAGGAATCATAATTGCTTTTAACAAAATCCAAAGTATGCACATAAGAGTTAAATTTGATATACCACTGCCTAGGGGCTTTGTTTCAGTCCATAGAGCGACTTTTTCAACAAGCAAACCTTATCAACCTTTGACTTTACTTCATATCCTAAGGGCTGGTTCATATATAAGGTTTCATCAAGTTCACCATTAAGAAATGCCGTTTTTACATCAAGTTGATCTAATTCCCAGTTGAAATGGGCAGTTATGGCTAATATAATTCTGATTGAGGTATATTTTGCCACAGGTGAGAAAATTTCATTGTAATCTACCCCTTCCTTTTGAGTGAAACCCTTGTCCACAAGTCTGGCCTTGTATCTTTTATTTTGTGAATCTGAGTCTCCTTGTTTGATTTTATATATTCACTTGCAATCAATAACCTTTTGGTTCTTTGGTCTGTCACCAGGACCCAGGTTTTATTTTTTAAGAAGGAATCCATTTCTTCATACATAGCATTTTTCCAATGTTTAGAATTTGAACTTTTAATAGCTTCATCAAATGTAATACGTTTAGAATTTAGTGAATCCAGGGTTGAGAAATATGTAACAAATTCTTCATCACTAATTCGAGTAGAAGGTCTTATATTTCTCCTTTCTCTATCCCTGGTTAATTGGTAATCAACAAATGTATCACCTAAGGACTCCTCTTCAATATCAGTTTCATTATGTTAAGGATTTTCCTCAAATTGAGGGGTCTCCACCTCAATCAAATCATCTTGATGATCAGACTGATTTTCTAGCGTGGTTTCCTTTAACTGTGCAGATTATGAAGTTTTAAGGTTAGTAGACTCAACACATGGCATGTCATTTTCATTAAAAATGACATTTCTACTAATGATAATCTTAAAACCATTTTGGTTTCTAACTCACAGTCTGTACTCTTTAATTTCCTCTCCATAGCCCAGAAAAACACATTTTAAGAACCTAGGTTCAAGTTTCCCTTCATTTTGATGTGAATAGGCAGTGCAACCAAAAACCTTTAGTTTATTGTAATCAGAAATCTTTCCAGACCACAACTATTCAGGAACTTGAAAATCAATAGCACTAGATAGACTTCTATTTATTAAATAAGTTACAATTTTTAGGGCTTCTCCTCAGAAAAACTTAGGGAGACCAGAATTGTACAACATACACCTTACCTTTTCTAGTAAGTATCTATTCATTCTCTCAGCCACACCACTTTGCTGAGGTGTGTATGTTACAGTTTTATGTCTCAAAATTCTAGAATTTTTACAGAAGAAATCAAACTCATTATTGCAAAACTCAAGTCCATTGTCTATTCTTAATGCCTTGATTTTTTTGTTTGTCTGATTTTCAATCATTAGTTTTCATTGTTTGAAAGTTTGGAAAGTATTAGATTTCTGTTTTAAAAGAAAAGTCCAGATTTTTCTTGAAAAATCATCTACTAAGTAGATAGAATTTGAATCCACTTAGAGTATTAACAGAGGCTGATCCCCACAGATCAGCATGTAAATAATCTAGAATGGAAGTAGATTGTGAATACCAATTTTAAAAGGTAATTGTTTTTGTTTTCCAAAAATACAGTTTTCACAAAAATCCAAACCTTTAACATTGTTAGTTCTAAAACATCCAAGTTTATTTAAAATAGACAGCCCTTTTTCTGATATGTGCCCAAGTCTTTTATGCCAAATTAAAGACTTATTTGGGTCAAAGTTTAAGGCTTCAGTGCACTGATCAGACACAAATTTTGCACACACAGTATAGATGCCATTAATCTTGGGAGAGGTTACCACAATTTTACTTGCTTAAGTGTTAGAATCCCTTTGTGAATTGTGATATTATATTTATCATCAAGTTCACCAAAGGAAATAAGATTTCTTTTAAGCTCAGGTACATATCTTGTATTTTCAAGGTCAAGAGTGAAGTTGTTATCCAACAGAAGTTTGACTTTTCCAACTCCTTTAACTTGACAACTCATGTCATTTCTCATCTGGATATGTCCACCATTTAGGTCAACTAATTCAATAAACCATTCTATTTTGAGACATGTGTGAAAGGTGCATTCAGAATTAAGGACCCATTCATTTGGGTCACTTCTGGTAGTTGTAACCAAAACAACCCCTTGAATATTAGATTCATTTTTGCAGACAATAGCTGCAGACCCTTCAGAATTTGTTTTATCTTTCATATCAGAGATTTTCTTGAAGCAGTCTTTTATTATGTGGCCAGTCTTTCCACAATAATAACACTTTCTAATTTGGTTTCTGGTTTTTCCTTGATTCTTATTCTTCTCTTTAAATTTAGAGAATTGAGGTTTTCCTTTCTTGCTAGAGTTTTGATTAAAAGAATATTGTTTCTTAGTTTGGTTGTATTTCTCTTTTATGTATAACCCTTCACCATATTTGGAGTTTTTTACTCAGCTTTTATTTCAAGTTCTTTATTTCTCAGGGCTGAAGTAATTATATCAATAGTAAGTTCTTGCCCTCATATTCTAAAGCATTTCTGATATCTCTATACTTATCACTTAAAGAATTTAGCAAGGCTACAAATTGTTGATCATCAGAAATGTCTTCATCACAATTAGCAAGATCCTGAATCAGTTTTGTGAATCTGTCAAGATTTTCTTCCAAATTTGAGATGGGATCAAATCTGAAATTATAAAATTACCTTAGGAGGTAGCATTTATTTGGCATAGTTTTAGTTAGATAAAGTGATTCTAACTTAGTCTAGAGAGCTTCAGCAGTAGTAGTCTCCCCAACCTTCCTAATAATATCATCAGATAAGTGTAGGAAGATTGTGCTCCATGCTATGTCACTTAGTTCTTGCCTCCTATAAGCACTAATTTCTACGGCCCAATTTCCATCAACAGTTGCAGTAGTAATGCCCTCAGTTTTTGGCGCTAGAGACTCAAGGCTCCAGTGCCATTCCATGTCTCAATTTCAAATTTATGTGTAGTAGACATGATGACAAATATATACACAAAACAGCAAATATGCAATACACAAAGTATATTGATTCAGGTATATGATGACTTGATGAGTAATAACAATATGAGTAAACAGAAATGCACTTATATCTACTTATTATGTAGTATACAAGGGGATTAAACTATAGCAGATATAAATCAGTTTGGAAATGGTTTAAGGGGTGATAATCCAACAGCCCACTACTTTCTCAGATTCCCATATCCTGGTAGGAGATCTTGGACAAAGGTAAGCAGTGAAAGATTACTTACCTTAATAATCGAAGCCAAACAAATTGAAAATTACAGTTTAATAATAGGGGGTTCAAGAAAATGCCAAAATTTGAAACCTTTAATGTTTCAGAATAAAGAAAGACAGTGAAGGAACGGGAGAACTAGACTAAGAAACCCAATGCAAAACCAAGAAGTCAACGAGTCACCTAGACTTAGTGTGAACTAAGTAGTGAGTCAAGAACTTACCAAGGATCAGACTGGTTCAACTCAACTCGACAGAACTCAGTACATGAAACAAAAAATCAAATAGAGTCAATAACGAGTTAGAGTAAATCACGACGAGTTAAAACGAGTCACATTAAAAATACAACTTTTGGTTTTAAAGAATTCCAAGAAAACCCCAGATCTGAACCAGAAATGTAAATCAATTTCTTGCTAGAAAGTTTTTAAAATTGGTGGCTCTAATACCACTTGTTAAATCGAATCACTAAGAATCAAAATCGGATCGATTATTTTGTAGAAAATTGTAAAATAGTAGAATAATAAAGATCGAACACAAAGATATGTTTCGCACTAAAAAGGGCCTAGATGTTCAGCCTTTCAACTATATCACCCATTGAGCATCACCAAAAGGTGATAAAGATCAAGATCCACTAAGTATCAATCTAGAATAGTACAAATGTACGAAGAAACCAAGGGTTCTTCGAGTTCCCTTTCGCCTTTTTACACTGAACAACCCAAAACAACCTCTCAATCACTAATAGACTATACTACAACAATCATACTACATCACTAAGAAATCAGATTGAGAAGAACACCAAGAATATTTGGATTTACAGTAAAGAAATGAAGAACCCTAATCTTTCACTCAAAGAGAAGAAAACAGGCGAAAGGGCACACGATATTCTCACTGGAATTAGGGCCAAAACCAAGTTAAGTATCTGAACAACAAAATATCACATACCAAGGGACGAGATTCAGCCACGTGGACGACTGATCTCTACCCCCTTTAAATGAGGCATTCACGTTTCTTCTAAGTGACACACGTTTTAGCAACTAGGGAATATAATGAGCCCAAGTTTACTCAAACATTTTGGGCCGGCGAGAAATAGTGAGGCACCCCACAAGATAATAACAAGTCATATTCTTGATTTCTTCTTTGGCTCTCGAATTTCAAACACCTATTTGCCCCAACTCCACTTTCTCACACCACGACAACTAATTGGATTATGCTTCTAATTGCCACAATTTTTACACTCTTTTTAGGCTCCTTGTATTTTCTTTTTCATTAGCAAATGAGTAGCTTAAGGAAGAAATAGGCGAACCATAGGACGAGGTGGAGGAAATGATGGTGATGGAAGAAGCATAGTTTTTTTTTTTTTTAAATCAATTTTTGATTTTGATATTTTCATAGTTTATAATAGGGAAATACAAAGTTGCCATTTTGCCCCTTTAAAATTTGTTAAAATGTAGTCAAAATTTTATTTTCGGTCAACTGACGGAATTTTAAATGAAATCATCCAAAAGGGCCTCATTAGGGGCGAATCTAGGGTTCGAGTTCAGCTAAGATGGATCGCGAGCGTTGAAAGCTTACTGTCAACGGTCAACATCCATGATAGCGAGGTTGTATATTAATATTTAATTGAATAATATTCAAAAAATCAAACGTATTAGAACTAGAAGAACTAATACACCACTAGAGTTAGAATTAGGTACGAACTTTCATTTCAAATGAAAAAATCGTTCCATTATCAGCAAAATACCCTTATTTATTTTTCAATTAAATATGTAATATATATTAACAAAGTGTCATTATTAGTTTACAATTAAAGTTAATTAAACAAGCATTATTATATTAAGAAAGTAGAACTTATTTATGTACTTATATCAATTTTATATGCCTATATGATTTCACTTTTTCGCAATCGATTTTTTATAAAAAAAAAAAAAAGAAAAAGAGAAAAAAAGAAGAAGAAGTGAAACCTTTTATTAATTAATTAAGTTTTGTTGAAAAACTCCTTATGACACAAAGGCCAATTTTCCTACAAATTCATCCACCATTAAAAGACCAAACTCTCAAATCGATTGATTAAAGAAAAAAAATCAAGAAGAGAGATAAAGCACCGGATAAAATGTTTCTACTTACATTAAAATCAGTAAAATTAAATATATATTATCTTGTTACAATAAGTGTTAAAGATCAATAAGTGCCACGATGATAAAGTAGTCAATACCTATAAGTAAGGTAGCAGGTTTGAATTACTTTCTTTGCATTTGTTTTGGTAAAAATTGTTGAAATAAAAAAATTATAAAACATATTGGAACAAAAGAGTTTCGAACCCAGGATAACCAATTCAATAGTGGAAGCGCTAACCAACTAAATTATCAGAGATATTTGTTATTAAGATGAATTATCAGATATATAATCTAAGCATTTTATCTATTGTCAGGGAAAAAAGGTTAATGGTGACGATTGCAACGATTGAAAGATTTGGGAAAAGACTGCTAGTGTTTTAAAGATTTGGAGCTTCTGCTGCAATTATCCCTTTATTTTTTAATATCATTTCTTTATTGTTTATTTATTTATTTGAATACTAGGGTAAATTACTGATTTTACAATGATTTAATGGAGTAAATAGACGGGAAGGACCTTTTTGTGCAATGAAGACAAATGAAGGGATGTTTTACTAAATGAAGCCAAACGATAGAGAGACGTTTTGTACCAATTACATATATTTGATGGAAGGAAACAAAAAGGACAAACTACGCAAAAAAATGTTAAAATGGGTTGCAATTGTCAAATTTGAAACGATGGGGATAATTTGCACAATGAGTTCAAAGGATGTGAATGTTTCGTGCTAATTATACAAAAATTTAGCCAAATTAGTGGTTGCATCATCTTTTTCCTTTCCATATAACTTTTTATTGGGCTTGCGAAAAAGAAAAATAGAATTTGGAAAAATTAGTTAATAAGGAACCTTTTTATATAGACAATTCAAAAAATAAAAGATGAGGAGACCAAAGGAACCTTGTCATGTCTGGTAAAGCTCTCTCTGCAAAAGCGGGAAAGAGTAATTGAAGTGATGAAACATGAGTAAACAACAAGATACTTAGCAATTCTAAATATATGCCATTAATCCAAAGGCATCTTAAAAGCATTTCACTGACTAATTTTTCTAATTTATCCATCACTTATACTTTGTGACACTTTTAGTTAAATAGATTAGAAAACACTTTACATTATTTATAATGAAAAAAAAAATTCAAAATCCTACTTATTTTTCTGTCAAGTCGAATTTACTATTGTGAACCAAACATCAATATATTTTTCACATATGTGCACTTCATGACTCATTAGCAGATGTCAAATGATAGAGCTGTTTTGTTTTTCGTCCAATGTGGGCACAAAATGGGCATGTCATGTGAAAATTACTAATTAACTTTATTTGATCTCATTTAATGAACGTAGGACCAATACAATAAATTATAAATTGATGTAGCACAGTGTATTTAAAATTCTATCATATCCCAACAAATTATAAATTGATGTAGCCTAGTGTATTTAAAATTCTATCATATCCCAACACAAGATGTGGGTACATAAGTCCTATCCTAAGCTGATAATTAATATACTTTAAGTTGCTGCCTTTTGTTGTGACTTGAAGCTGCAGTTAGAGCATCTTCAAAAGTTTTTCTATTTTTAAAGAGTATATTCTATTATTTGAAGAGCAAATATAAATTTAAAGAGTTAAAATTTTAAAATACTCCAACAAGCTCTTTATATTTAACACATAATTTTATTACTCTAAAAAATATTTATTATTTTTCTCTATTTATAATTTTGACTAGCTTTTCTTTAAATTATTTTATTATTTTCTTACATTAAAAATCGAAGCACTTTGAATATATTTAATTATAGAGAGTGAAGCCCCCCGAATATATCCCAGTGGTGCAAAGGATAAAAGTGATGTATACTCAGCTTTGCTAGCAACCGTAGTGTGGGGGCTTGATTCCTGAAATATGGATTGAGACTTTTTGTGGGTATCAGTGTATAGGTAGCTCTTGTTCTCTGACATATTGGGGCATATCTTGCGATTAACCTTTCTCACGATGCTCTAAGGACGGAACTGTGTGAGACTTTTAAAGTTGGGGTTCAACCTTTTTTTAATTATAGAGAGTGAATTTTTAAATTAAAATGTTAATCTAAAGAGTCTTTTGAAACATGATTTTAAAGGTTGACTATTTAAAATAAAGTGTATTTCATGTTTGAAAGTCTCTTAAAATTGCTATTAGCATCTGTAATTTAAATATAATCGGCTTTTGTGTTTCATTATAGTTCTAATCGGGTTATATTTTCCACAGATAGCTTTCACTGGGTTAATTACACATTTTGCCTGAAATGAAACCAAAGTGGATACGCGGGACCAGCAAATTCAGCTGATTTATCCGGAATGAAATGTATGAATGGTGACCAAGTCCGCCACACAGTGTCTGATATGGATTGCATTCGTTTTAGCCGCCCATGTAGGTATGACGGTGCACAAGGAGACAGCTCCGCTTGACCACGAGAACTGTGCCGAATAGACAGAAGTGTAGTTGGTCGACCACCATCCTTTATTTATTTTTTATTTTTTAAAATCTCAACAAAATATAAAAGTTATGTTTTTGGTCAATTTTTTTTTTTTTTAACTACATATTTTCTAAAAAACTATCATTCCAAAATACGTTTTTTCTCAAAACTTCATTAAAATGGAGTCCAAACAGGGGCTTAACAATCCAAATATATAGTTGAGCTTAAAAGTCTTTTAAGCATATCTCAACCAGTAAGTGAAAAGGAGCTACACAGGCTTGGCATTTTTTATTTTCAATTCCCACATTTTTTTTTTTTTAAATATTGCGTGACACTAGACTAGACATATGCCCCGAAAATAACAACGTGGTACATCAATAAATTTGGACAGCACTGGAGACTGCAGGCAGGGTAATGAGTGGCTTTGCATGCAATTTTTTCAGTGAAAGTGAAGGCATTGAATGTGAACGCAGTATTAGGATCAAAGTGCAAATACTCAACAAATTGTGTTGAACCTCATGAGAAGATTCGAAAATCCTAAGGGTCAATTAGGTGAGAAAAGAAGTCGAAGGGATAAAATATAATGAAATTATTATCACATATCAACTTTCAGAAAAAAGTTATATTTCGGATTTTCAGTCTCAGTTTGAGACCAATTTTTGGCATGACAAACTTTCGATTTGGAAAATAGATAGCTCTGAAAGAATTATAGCTCTTTAAATTACATTTTCAATTCACTTTGAATCACTTCAATCGGATATCGGGAAAAAATGATATAACAAAAATACTGAAAGATTTAAATTAGATGCTATCGCATCCATGCTTTTAGAGCTCTCGGGACCAGCTATGATGTTTTTTGTGCGGCTGCTTCCATTTATACTATAATAAATACTATGTGACTGCATAGTACTTGTCCTAGATGAGATTTTGTTTCCTTTTCCAATTGAAACTCTACTTTGGTAATAATTTTTTGGGCAATCCTTTAAATACCATAATCTGTCCAGAAATTTGGAAGACATCTCTAGACCTAAAAGTTCATAGATTCAACATACTTTGGAAGCGAAGAACGAGACTAGATCATGAATATCAAGATAATCGTGCAAGATTCTTGAAGGTTATCCATTCAAAATCAATATTGAGGATTTTTCTATCTTTTTCCATATTTCTTTGATTCGATAATATATTTTCATTATTTTTTATATAATATACTAGTTAGGATAGTTGGCTAGGTTTTTCTATGTATTAGATGAATAATGAACTTTATTGTTTGTTTATTTTAATTCAAGACAAATAATTTAGTATTTCTTGATTTTCTTGATTGATTTTGCATTCTCATTGAACTATTAGATTGATTGATTAACAATTAGATAGTAAATTACTTGTTATAGTTTAGAAATACTCATAATAAGTCTAGAACGTGTCAAAATCAGCACATAGATAATAAGTATTAGAAATAATATCTAGGGCATGTGCAATCATGTGTAATAAATTCTGTGAATCAATGCATGTATTTCATATGAATTCGGATTGGGAATAGGATCGAATCATTTTAAACAAATGTTTAATATATATGGAAAAGAATATTGAATAGTTGTGGATTAACGATTGTCTTGAAGGCATGAATTACTAGATTACAAATTAATAATTGAAATAAATGGTAATAAAGGAATTTAAGATTCCAATACAAATATTCACATTAGATTTAATAACTTTTTATTACCTTAACTTTTAGATAAAGTAGCTCAACGTGATCACGGAACTAAAGTGTCCGTTCTTTAACCGTTCAATCTTTTACTTAAGGTAGATCAGGGAAACTGGCCAAACAAGTCCTAACTATATTTTTCAGTTTACATAATTACCAGCCCGCTAGGTGTCTTTGAACTGATTGTCATTGTGTGTAATTCAAAAGATAAAAAGAGGGTAGTTACATTCTAGCAAAATGTGGGCCATTATATTAAAATTTTTATTATTAGTAAAATAAAGAGACGGATGAAAAAGGCCAATTCTTGCGGCTGAGGTTTAGGAATTAGGCAGAGATGGCGAGAAACTCCAAGAGGTAAACAAGGCCGATTCTTCGCCGATATTACAAACCCAATGACATTATTATATACACTCGGTGACTCTACGAAATATTAATTATGTTTTTTCGGACAAATTTTTTATTTATGTATTCTACTTTTTCCTAATTATTGATCCATGAACTGGATTAATTAATATTCACCTCAAAGCTTTTTTCATAAAATCTTCATATTATCTTACACGCCTAATTAATTTCATTAATTAATTTGTCGTCTCAAAAAGAAGATAAGACAGTTCCTTTTTCTTTTTTGTAATTTTATACCCAGCATCTATTCGGTCAATATATTACTTTAATTAAAAATAAATAAATATTGTAATGCTTATTTATTGTTTTAATTGATAACAACATGCAGTAAACATTATAACAAATAAGATTTTTAACTTCATTTTTTACTTGTTTTTGTTCAGTGTTGTAGAATTCATGATGGGTCTTGTTTAAACACTTATTCAAGACTCTAAAAGACGATATTTTACTATTTTTTGGATAAAATACTATATAACTTATGTCATATTGCATCTCACAGGTAAAACTTGATATTTGATGAAGAAATTGAGAAAAAAGAGCAAAAATAGTAATAAAAAAGAAAAAGAAAAAAAGCCCAAAATTCGAAATTCAAGGACTAAATTGTAAATAATTCATAAATGAGATAGACGAAAAAATGAAGATTGAAGATGCTAAGGATTTAATTGGATAAGATAAATGAACAAGATTACGAGAGAAAATGGCTGAAATAAAACAAATTCAATGTTCGGGGATCAAAGTGCAAATACTCAAAAAATTGTGTTGAACCTCATGAGAAGATTCGAAAATCCTAAGGGTCAATTAGGTGAGGAAAGAAGTCGAAGGGATAAAATATAATGAAATTACTATCACATATCAACTTTCAGAAAAAAGTTATATTTCGGATTTTCAGTCTCAGTTTATTATTATTATTATTATTATTATTTGGCATTCTCTCACTCTACTAAGTGCAAAAACCATTTAAAACTGTAGAAATTTGAATGAATTATGGAGGTGAAATTGAAAAACCCAATTGCACCAACCGATAAAAAAAGCAACATAACTCCTTGTATATCCTTGTAACAAATTCTTCTTTTTTATTACACAATAATATACACGCCATATGAAATATTTTGAGTGCGACACATCATATAGAATACATCGAATCACAACTTACATGTTCAAGAAGGTCAATCATTATGTACATATGATAGTAATTTATGTAATCTAAATTTGGAATTATCTAACTGGAACTAAAGATGATATCATATATACGACAAAGCAAAATATTAGTTTAGGATTGCAAAGCTGTGAAGATCCCCTAAATCCTCTTTCCTTTGTAATGCGAGATGGAGGCTAAACATAACAAGAATAAGTTGTAATGACTCTTTTAGTGCTTTTGGGAACTTTACCATTGTGAGAAGGCAACATTAATCATTGGAAACCTAAATGACTTCACCTAATTAATCATTAGCACATGGAAAGCTGGTTATAAAGGGCTTTGGTGATATAAGCCAATGTTTTCATTAAACGATGATGTATTGGCATACATATTTCTTATACGTGAAGGAAAGATTTAACAAAATAATGGTGACAAGAAACTAACGTTAGCAGTATCATCATCCCCACCACATTCAATGCATGCTATCTAAGTTAGTAGAATTGTAATTCATAGCATCTATTTTAATAATAATCATGCTACAAGTACAAAATTTTTTGACAGAAAAACTTTACAAACAACACATGGCATGACATTATTGGAAGATGAAAAAAAGAAGAAAATAAACAGTCCCCTTACGTCATTATCGGTACAAATTCTGTTAAATTTTTCTTGTACTTATGGCTTCTTTGTTTTAATAATTTCATACAGGTTAAAGATAAAAATGATAACCATTATAAAGCTTTGGACTATGTTAAGGTTGTCATTTTAAGATAGAACTTCGAGAGTCAATACGGTGCAACTACTTATTAAGATGATGTATTACAATTTATTTTATTTTATTTTTTTAATAAAAGGTTTAACAGATTTTGATGAAAGTTAATAAAATGTTTGATTGAAAATTTGATAAAAGTTATATCCAATGGAATATGCAATTAAGATTTTAGTTTGACCAATTTAAAAGTTGGTAAAATCTTAGAAAAGTTTTATCGAGCCAAGCACTTAGTTTAATCCATTTAATTATTTGAGCTACTCATCTTAATAAAGTTAATTTTTTAAGATAAAATCTTAAGATCCAATATAGTCGAGTAGTCACATGAAACTCATAGCGTCCTAATAATATGAGACTTGGAATTGTGCATTCCATTTTTCAGTGGCATTCTAGTTTAATTTTTTATTGCGAAATTGAAATAAACAATTATTCGGGGATTAAAGGCTATTTAGAAAATGTTGATTGGTATCTTATTTTTACGGTTGAGAAATATTTCTCTTTTTCAAATTATATGAAAAAAACTCTTATTGGCTCGTGGACACTAGTCCAATATAGATTGAGTTTATCGTTCTGGATCTTGCTTATAACACAGGAAAATGTTAAGGCAGTAAGGTGTGCCAAGTCATGTTGGAGCCCAGAATGAGCGACCAAAACATTCGTCAGCTTGACAAAGATTGTTATGAGTTGTTAGAATCAGGGTGTGATCCGAATTCCTTGTTAAAATAATTATAGAGTTCTAATTGAAGTTCATATCAAGAGAAATTCTAATTAGAATGCTATTGAGGAACTTATTCAAGTTTAATTGACAAATTCTATGTAAGATTTTATTTGGAAGCCTATTGGGAGTTGAAATTTGCGTTAGACTTGATGAGATCAAATAAGGAAACTTTTGACATTTTTATTTCATCTACAACTTCACTTCAAGGGATGAATTTTTCCCTAAAGATACTAAACTCCTTTTCTATATTTATGAAGCTTTATTGCTGTACTTCTATTTTTTCCGCATTGTTATTGAATAAAACATTGATTCGTCTGCTTATCTCTCTTTTTGTTTCTTTACTTTAATATTGTTCTATTGGTTGTGATCTTACAAATTTCATATTACACCATTAAATCTTAATTCTTGCATCACCTTCCGATCTAATAAGGTGGTTTTTTAGAGATGTTCCACCTTTAACATGAATCAGTCATTAAACACCTACAAATTCACAATTTTTGAGTTTTGTGATACGTCCGTACACCATATACAAAGAATACGAGCCATCTAATGAACAATTTGGTAAATATGATCCCTTGTAAGGCAGCGGCCACAAAGCTCCTTCTGAAACTAAATAACATGGGGGTATTTTGCCACCTGGTGCCTCGTTCTCATAATAACATGTCTATCTAGATTATGTATTAATGTTATATTTACTACTTAATATATTATGACTATATTTCTTGTGACTAATCATATTTTGCAGTGGAACGTACCTTTGATGTCTTACACGATCATCATGCTTAGCAAAGTTAATTAATTATAATGTGTATATAATTCTATAAATTAAAATATATTATATGATATATTGATTTAATTGTAGGAATATGCTACTTGTAAATAATACAATATCCATATTAGTGTCCGCCCCCTTATATGAATGGGAGTCCCTTCCATGTGAGGGGAGTAGATACCGGTATGGACACCCTAATATACGTATAGTATCACCCATAATTTTATGCTTATAGTTTTATTACTTTCCACTGTTATATTAATAAACCTACACTTTTACTTGGAAACTTTCATAAATTCCATTTACTTAAGTTGATTAATAATTAAGCAAGAAATTAAGTTTTGACCTGCTAATGAAATCAGCCAATCTAGATTTTATTAATTACATACCAAAAGCTTTCCCTTATTAGTGGACTTATTATTAGAAGGCAATACCTTTCCTACTACTAAACATCTCATTAAAAAAATAAAGAGTTCTTTTTATTCATTAGGACCACGAAAATATCCAATCGAAGAAAATACTCATATTCTTCTACTATTGCATCTTTTGGGATTTTAAGACTTGCTTGCACACAAGGTACTAGAAATTATTAATTTTTCTAGTGCTTGAATTTATGCTTTATGTAATGATGAATTCATTCTTCGTTATTTGAGTCATATGAATACTTATCTTCCCCGTTTTCACACACATATGTATAATTAAATTTCATGCATATATTAAATTTTCATGTTATTATCCCTTCAGGTATTTATATAAAGCACATTGCTAATGTATTGAATTGAACATTACCTATCTCTCTCTTCTTTATTTTCTAAGAAGACTAATTTTATTAATTCACTACTTTAGTTACTAGTTTGGTCCTTTCCTGTCTCTATTGTCATATGAGTGTTTCCTAAGTGATAATTTGTTCCCTCAAAGAAAACAAGTAATCAAATAAAGTAAAGTCTTTTATGTATTTATCAACTAATAACTTATATGTAGATAGAGAAATATAAATGTTTTATCTTATCAATTTGATTAATACCAATACTTACCAGTAAAGTTTTTAAGAGTTTCCAAACATCACTAAAATAAAAAGAGCTTTTTGCAACACTTAAAAGGCAACATTCGTCAATTGAATGTCGCTAAAAGAGGTCCATCGTAGCATTTTAATAAGTGAGTGTTGCCATTGATCAATTTAATTGAGTTTTGGCAACATTTTTTAATTGCATGTTGTCAATATTAAATTTTGCAACGTTCTTTGAATATTGCAAAAAGTTTCATTTTTTGCAACGTTTAACGAATGCTATTAAAACCTAATTCTATAGCTACGTTCTATATTTGTTGCTGAAACTCTTAATATATAGTCTTTTGCAATATTTATTGGCCGTTGCAAAAAGTTTCACTTTTTTGCAACATCTTTTTTATTTTGTGAAAAATATTATTTTTTTAAACGCTTAATAAATGTTGTTAAAACCTAGTTCTATTGCAGCGTTCAATGCCTGTTGCTGAAACTCTTAATATATGGCCTTTTGGAACGCTCATTGATTGTTATGAAAATTTTTACTCTTTGCAATATTTTATAAATGTTGCTAAAAGTTTCATTTTTTACAACATTTAATGAACATTGCTAAATGTGTGTATTATAACAAGGATTTGCGACATTTATTGTTTGTTGCAAAAATAATAAATAAATAAATAAATTCAGCACAAGTGTAATTTCAATCAGTCCTGCCTATTAATTAGAAATTATTTAAAAATTTAATTTTCAAAAACACCAAAATCCTAAAAAATAAAATATAGAATAAATAAAAAAAAATCTGTTTATAATACGAAAATAATTT
The DNA here is from genome assembly GCF_002742605.1 of Olea europaea var. sylvestris. Taxonomy (NCBI): domain Eukaryota; kingdom Viridiplantae; phylum Streptophyta; class Magnoliopsida; order Lamiales; family Oleaceae; genus Olea; species Olea europaea. The sequence goes on from NC_036239.1 coordinate 23,516,804, forward strand.
GCTGAAGCTATATTAAACACTTCGAACTAAAACTAGACAACTTCAGTAGAAAAAATATATTAAAAATTAATAGAATAATTCTTTCTAATAAAATATACAAATTTTAACTAATCAACAATTAAAAATTAAATTATTCTATATCTCCTTATCCCTACTATATCAAAAGAGACAATTCACAGTTTACTGTTCATTTGTGAAGCTTTTTTGTGTTCTCATCTTGCCCCTATCCATCCTTCACTATTAATTTTCATCTGGACTAGAAAATGATATTATGGCCTTTTCACTACTACCCATTACTAAGTATCTTTCTTATATACATTTTATTCATCTTACACTCTTCTTCCAACAAACCCTAGCAGACTTTCCAGAAACCACTTCCTCGCTTGCAACTCATCCTTTGTCCTTCCCCTACTCTGTCAGCTAATCCAGTGGTAAAGCCGACGGTGGATGCTCGATCTTCTTCAAAGTTTGGGTTCGACGGATCTATGTAGGACCGATTACAGCGCATCGAAGGTTCAACTGCCTTGTTTACTTCCGCTAGAGTTAGTTTTTGTAGGATTCATGAAAATGGTGGCAGTCGAGGTGTCACAGGCGACTGTACGACAGAGGATGGAGAGTCGAGGTCGTGTTTCATAGGTGCTGGAGCTTTCTATTTTGTCTACATTTTCTCGGTTCTTCTTCTTCTTTTTGCAAATTTGTAGAAAATTGATTAAATAATGTAGGCCTCGAATTTTCATTTTTATTTTTTCAATTTTGTTACGAGGAACCATTTCATGTTAATTTTGGTATTTAATGGTGCCCTTTTTCTCTGCTCGATAATGGCAAAACCATGAAGTTTTGGAAGGTGAGATATCCAATTTTATTTATTAAATCATTGTTAATGGTAGTAAAGAGAAAGATATATAACTTAGGTATTCTAAGTTCATCAAAACCAACCTCTCTTGCATCTTCTTGTTAATGGTTCAGATTTCTGTTGAGAAAGTGTTCCAAAATTTAAGAAGTAAGAAAATGTGTTTCTGGCATAATCCCCTATTAATAGAGTTCTATAGTTGGATTGTGACACGTGTTTTTTTTTTCTTTTTGACCATTGGATCTAGTTCTAGGCCTTCTTTTTACCTAACCATGAGATATTTGGGAAAGATACACATTAAATGGACACAAGACTTTTTCTTCCAGGAATTATCTTTTTTCTCTCTCACGTCACACTCATCAAAAGGGGAAAAGAAAAAAGTCTCTCTCTCTTCTCTTAGTTTTTTCGGCCCTTCATCTCTCTCTCTCTCTCTCTCATCTTTGCGAAATTCCCTTTCTAATTAGTGACATTAGAGCTTGATTCTTGGTATATTTTCTAAAAATATAACATGTTATCCTCAAGAAATAATATAGATCCATATGGGTGTTGTGCTATTTTTAGTTTTGGTTGATTCGAATCTGTGTGATTCGAGTGTTGCTCGACTTCTTGGAAATCTCAGTGATTTCGGCCTCTTCTTGTAAGTGGTAGTGGCTGGTTTTATGTGCTCCTTGGTGGAACATTACTTGTTGTGAAAGGATAACCAGTCGTTGTAACTTGAGAGAGGGCAGTTCATGTTTTTGGTGAAATCTTTGTGATCTAATGCGATTCCATTGTGGAATAGAGAATAGAGGCCAGTTTTTATTGTTCTTCAAAAGATAAGTCTACTGTGACTTATTTTCTTTGTAATATTTGGAACACTATTGGATATTTGCTGCCTATTTTTGGGCTTTATAGTACAACTGAGTTTTATCCATTTTAATGGATGCTCAACAGGGGATTAGACGTTAGAAGTTGTCGCCGAACCTTTGGGGCTTCGACCGAAAAATTTTTCGTGTTCATTTTATTTTATGCACTTTATCTTTAGTTTATAATTGTGGTTTTGGAATCTTGGTTAATACTCATAGCCCTCAACTTTTCAGTGGTATCAGAGCAACCTGGACCACTGGAGCTTTGTGATTTCTTGATTAAACGTGATTCCTAAACCTGCAGTACACATTGGCTAGTGGAAAATTGAGTTTTATCAAACTCATTGGTGAGATCTTTCCTGCATTCTTTAATTAATCTTTACAGTAGGGTCTCCTAATTTTTTTCCTTGATTTACCTTGCACTAACAAAACCTATTGTGGCTGGTCTTTGTCCAAAGAGTCAAGAAGTCTTGGGAATCTGAGATAACAACATTTGTAGGAGTACAATTGGAAGGTCTTGCTGGAGAAGTTAGTTGAGGCATAGGATTGCTATCCTATTCTTTGTGATTCCGCCTTCTATACTTAGTGTTAAGTGTTTACTTTTTTGTGAAAACTTGAAATAAGTGCATTGGTCATCAATCCCTAATCCCTTGTGTGCCTGTAGTATTCTTGTTGTATGTCCTTGTGTATTCTTGAACTATTTTGGTGAATCTTGTCATAGCTACTGCTAAGTTTGAAGTAAGCATGTATGATGGGAGGGGGACTTTAATATGTGGAGCCAGAAAACGAGGGCTATCTTGATGCAAATGAAATGTGCTAAAACCTTAGATAATACTTGGCCTACTGAAATGTCTGTTGCAAAAAGAATTGAGTTAGAAGAAATAACATAGAGCACTATTTTTTTGTACCTTTTAGACAATGTGATCAGGTCTATAAGTGAAACTAAAACTGCTGAAGAGTTGTGGATTAAATTGAAAGCCCAATATGAGCCAAAAACTATTCCAAACAAATGTTTTTTTTACTAAAACAATTCTTTTCTTTCAAAATGGATCATTCTGTTGATTTAGATGAGAACCTGGACAGATTTACAAAATTGACCCAGGACCTTGCCAACTGTGATGAGAAATTATCAGAAGATGAGCTGACTGTGGTCTTGTTAAACTCCATTAGTGATAGGCATAAAGACCTTAAAAATGCCTTAGAATATGGAAGAGACAAGCTTACCACATAAATCATTATAAATGCCTTAAGAAATAGGGTTCTTGAATTAAAATCAGATTCTACCAATAAACAAAGTGGAGAAAATCTTTTGATAAAAGAAAAAAATGTTGGAAAATTTAATTTTCATTCAAAATTTCAAAATGACCCTAAGAAAAGAAATAATGACAAAATGAAATCAAAAACTAAGTCAAAGGGGAAAAAAATGTTATTACTATGGTAAGTTGGGTCACTTTGTAAAAGATTGCTACAAAAAGCAAAATGATTTGAAAGGAAGAAAATTAAATGAGGGTAATGTTGTTTTGTCCTATGATAAGCAAAAAACTGATAACGGCCTGATTCTTGTAAATGTTGAAAGGAACCTAAATCAAGACTGGATTCTTGATTCAGGTTGTTCATTCCACATGTGTCCTAATAAAAATTATTTTTTGGACTTTGAACAAAGGGGCCAAGTTATCATGAGAAATAACATGACCTGCAAAGTGAAAGGTATTGGAACTATAAAATTGCTCTTAGAAAATGACAGAATTTTACTATTAAAAAAGGCCAAATTTGTTCCTGAATTAGAGAGAAATCTTGTGTCTCTAGGAATGTTGGATGACATGAAATCTGACTTAAAATTGGGTTAAGGACACATAAAAATCTTTAGGGATAGTGATTTGATCACTTCTATCCCAAAGAGACATGACTTATACTTTTTAAATGCAAAATCTTTATTGGGCCTTTCAACAGTAGTTTTAGATGATAAGTTTAATCTTGCAAAATTGTGGCATTGTAGACTTAGTCATATTGGTGAAAAAGGTTTAAAGGCTTTACAGAATAAAGGTGTATTTGGAAAATCAAATATTGGTGATTTGTCTAAATGTGAACAATATTTGATTGGAAAGCAAGTTAAACTACCTTTTCCCACTAGTACTCATAAATCAAAGCAAATTCTAGAATACTTACATGCTGATTTGTGGGGCCCTGCATCTACCCCTATATTGTCTAGTTACAAGTATTACTTGCTTATTATTGATGATTTTTCAAGAAAAATTTGGGTATTTCTTTTGAAAGCTAAAGATGAAATATTTGCTACATTTAAAGATTGAAAAACCCAAATTGAAAATCAAACTGATTTGAAAATCAAAACTTTGAGAATCGACAACGGTCTAGAATTTTGCAATTATGAGTTCAATGAGTTTTGTAAGTTGCATGGCATTTTAAAACATAGAACTCTGACCTATGCACCCCAGCAAAATGGCATTGTAGAAAGAATGAATAGGACTTTGTTGAATAAAGTTAGATGCATGCTTTTAAGTTCTAGCTTACCCAAATTATTTTAAAACTACTGAATATTTGATTAAAAGAAGTCCTACAAGTGCTTTAAATTTTGATGTGCCTGAATCTGTGTGGACACGAAAGCCTGTGATCTATTCTTACTTGAAAACATTTGATTGTACTGTAAATGCTTATCAAAACATAGGGAAACTTGAACCTAAATCACTTAAATGTGTGTTTTTGGGTTATGCTGAAAATATTAAAGGATATAGGCTTTGGATTTATGGGGAAAAAGGTTACAGGGTTATTATAAGGAGGGATGTGGTCTTTAATGAGTCATGTATGCCATGTTTGGAAGGGAAAGAGAGAAATTTGACTGAAAATGATGTCCAAATTGAGGTAGAGCCTATTAAAGTTGATAATACCAGTTCTGTCCCCCTTAGAAACAGCAACTAATGAGGCTGGCCAAAATGAAAACGACCCTGATTTCGTTGAACCTAATCAGTATAATGATGATAATACACCTTTAGATGAAAACCAGCTCACTAAAGATAGGGATAGGAGACAAATTAGACCACCAGCTAGGTTTAATAGTGATGACCTTGTGCCTTTGTTCACTTATCAAGATGATTTTGAAACTGAACCTAATTCCTATTATGAAACCTTAAAATTGAAAGATTCTAAGTGGTGGTTAAGTGCTATGGAAGAAGAAATGTCTTTCCTATACAAAAATAAAACTTGGGAATTGGTTGATAGGCCTAAGGATAAGAAACTAGTTGATTGCAAGTGGATTTATAAGATAAAGGAAGGGGAAGGTGGCACTAACAATGTTAGATACAAGGTTAGGCTTGTTGCCAAGGGTTTCACACAAAAAGAGGGTGTGGACTATGATGAGATTTTTCCCTCGTTGTTAAATATACAACTATAAGATATATTCTTGCTTTGGTTGTACAATTTAAGTGGAATCTTGATCAACTAGATGTAAAAATTGCATTTTTATATGGCGAATTAAATGAAGTGATCTACATAAAACAGCCTTTAGGATTTATTAAAGGAAATCCGAAAAAAAAAGTGTGTTTGTTGAAAAAATCATTGTATGGACTAAAACAAGCTCCAAGACAATAGTATAAAAGATTCGATTCATTCGTCTTGAAGCTTGGGTTTAACAGAGCAATTATGATACATGTCTTTATTGCAAAGGAAATGGAGGTAAAGATTCTTTGTATCTTGTGCTTTATGTTATGACATGCTGCTTACTAGTGCCAATAAATCTGAAATTGATGACATCAAACACAAATTAAAATCAGAATTTGATATGAAGGATCTTGGTTCCGCTAAGAAATAATTGGCATGCATATTGTGAGAGATGAAAAATCTAATTGCTTGTTTTTATGTTAAGAAGAGTATGTGAATAAGATCCTCAAGAAGTTTAATATGTTTGATTGTAAACTTGTGACTTTACCCCTTGCTAATCACTTTATTTTAACATCTGATTTGTCTCCAAAAACTGAAGATGAACTTGAAAGAATGTCTAAAATACCTTATGCTAATGCTATTGGTTCAATCATGTACTTAATGATTTGTACCAGACCTGATTTGGCTTTTAATATTAGTGTTTTGAGTAGATTTATGGGGAATCCTAGTGAAACTCATTGGGAAGCTTGAAGTGGTTGTTGAGATACTTAAAGGGTTCATCTAACTTGGGTTTGATGTTTAAAATGGACAAAGAGGGGGTAATTTTAAAGGGTTATACAGATTTTGATTTTGTTAGAAATAGAGACAATAGAAAATCAACTTCATCTTATTTTTACACTTTGTGTGGTATTGTGATAAGTTGAAAATCTCAGTTACAAAAAATTGTTGCTCTATCTTCCACCGAGGCTGAATAAATTGCTGCTACTGATGCCATTAAAGAAGGCATATGGTTGCATGGTTTGTTGAATGAACTTGGTTTTGTAGACACTAATCTAATACTATATTCTGACAACCAAAGTGCAATCCATTTGAGTAAAATTCCCATGTTCCATGATAGAACTAAACATGTTGATGTAAAATACCATTTTATAAGGGATATTATTTCAAAAGGGTTGCTGAAAATTAATAAAATACATACTTTGTATAATCCATCCGATATGGAAACTATGGTGATACATTTAAATAAGTTTCAAAACTGTTTAAAGATATTATCTATTGATTCTTTTCATTGATTGTACGGGTACAATAGAGCAAATGAAGTTATAAATGTTGGTGATGCTCTTGGCTGCACTATAGGCTCAAATTTTGGAAGCAAGGTGGAGATTGTTGAGAAAGTGTTCCAAAATTTAAGAAGGAAGAAAATGTGTTTCTGGCATATTCCCCTATTAATCGAGTTCTACAGTTGGATTGTGACACGTGTTTTTCTTGACCATTGGATCTAATTCTTGAGTCTTCTTTTTGCCTAACCATGAGATATTTGGGAAAGATACACATTAAATGGACACAAGACTTTTTCTTCCAGCAATTATCTTTCTCTCTCTCACGTCTCACTCATCAAAAAGGGAAAAGAAAAAAGTCTCTCTCTCTTCTCTCAGTTTTTTCGACCCTTCATCTCTCTCTCTCTCTCTCTCTCTCTCTCTCTCATCTTTGCAAAAATCCCTTTCTAATTAGTGACATTAGAGCTTGATTCTTGGTATATTTTTTGAAAATATAACCTGTTATCCTCAAGAAATAATATAGATCCATATGGGTGTTGTGCTATTTTTAGTTTTGGTTGATTCGAATCTGTGTGATTCGAGTGTTGCTCGACTTCTTGGAAATCTCAGTGATTTCGGCCTCTTCTTGTAAGTGGTAGTGGCTGGTTTTATGTGTTCCTTGGTGGAACATTACTTGCTGTGAAAGGATAACTAGTAGTAGTGACTTTAGAGAGTGCAGTTCATGTTTTTGGTGAGATCTTTGTGATCTAGTGCGATTCCTTTGTGGAATAGAGAATAGAGGCCGATTTTTTTATTGTTCTTCAAAAGATAAGTCTACTGTGACTTATTTTCTTTGTAATACTTGGAACATTATTGTATATTTGTTGTCTATTTTTGGGGTTTTTTTTAGTACAACAGAGCTTTATCCATTTTAATGGATGCTCAACAAGGGATTAATCGTTAGAAGAGATCGCTAAACCTTTGGGACTTCGGCCGAAAAAATTTTCGTGTTCATTTTATTTTTTGCACTTTATTTTCAATTTATAATTGTGATTTTGGAATCTTGGTTAATACTCGTATCCCTCGACTTTTCAATTTCTCTTGCCCCGGTAGGTGCCAATGTCCATATGTTTTTGAGGAGGATGGTATGGTCATAAATGTAAAGTTGCTTCAATGTCCATCCTTTAACACTTTAATAACATCGTACATTTATAAGTTGATTTAAATATAGTTCTGAATGTCAATATTATATTTTAGGTGTAATGTTGTCTGTTATTTCATTCCAGATGTTGATGTATGAGAAAAAGTGTTGCCTGTCAATGTGATGGATGTATTTGTAAGAACACGTGGGGNGTAATTTGACTGCAAATGTAAAGGAGATAAAACTGTTTGTAATGGAGCATGACAGTGTATTGATAAGACATTATCCTAATAGTTAAGCTATGAACAAACAAATGTTGTAATTTCACTTTGTAGATGTTAAAAAATTATTGAAAAGATAAATATTTGTTTATGGATTGTATGGAAAGGAATAGTTGAAAATTTGGCCAGTTCCTTACCTTCTTGGTCCTAGCCATTAAAGTGATTTCTAGTGTTGCTGTTTACATATGTATTCTGCAAATATAGATTTCAGCCAGTTCTTTACCTTTCTGTTTCTTGAGGAGATTTCAATTCTAAAGAAAAGTATACAATTTTTATGTAGGCAGTAGAATCCATATGGAAATCATGCTTAAATAAATTTAAAGAAATTCTAAAACTCATAACCTTCTTACAATATGTATAGATTGATGGTTTTTCCTTACGTTTTCTGTCTGTATACTCTTTTGCCTCACTTTGTTGAATCTTTTTGGACTGTCTTCCCTTGATGGCCACTTGCCTGACGGTACTTTAGTCCCATTGATTCTGTAAAGATCCGTACACAATTTGTATATAGAACTGAAAAAGTATGAATAATTGACTAAAACATGAAAGTTTTATTCAATAAGAAGGTTTAAGAGTATGAAAAACTCTTAAACTTATTTAATTACATAAATGATCCAAAGATGGATCTACTGTCTTTGAGGGTTTAGCCTCGTGGTGTATACATTTAGGAATTCAAAATAAGAAAATTTTTCTCTAAAAATTTCTCCTCATTTTCTTCCTCTTGAAGTTCTCCTTTTATAGCAATCCAGAAAGATTCCTTTTTGCTATCATTTCTTGCTTTGTCATTATCAACAGTTTTTCTTTTACCAAAGGCAAAAGTAATGATAAAGTGATATGACAAATTTTTCGTCCTTTTTTTCAAAGACGCTTCCTCTTTTCAAAAAGCAGGTGGCAACTTTGTCAAAAGTTGGCAAATTTTTCAAAAATCAAATTTCTTTTTGAAAATTTGTCTGATCCATCCTCCTTAGTCTTGCTTTCGGTGGATGTCTTTTCAGTAGTGGATCCAGTCCCTCCACTTGTTTCTCCTTCAGTTCCCCAAAATAAATCTTCTGAAGATTTTTCTTTGTCTTTTTCTTCAAGCAAATGGCACCATTTGCATTCGTGACATTTGCCAAGACTCTGCTTCAGAGATTTGAAAAGATGTCCTTGGTAGTCTGCTGATGAATTGAGCAAATTATAAAAATTCTTTTCAAAATTGTAAAGAATTTTTAATTCATCATTTTGGATTGTTTTCCCTGCCTTGCTTGTAACCAAGATGAAATCAGTTGAATAATTTATCTTGATTTTTGACTCATTGTTGAAAGATTTTAATCCAGTTAAAATCCTCTGGTATGAAAGATTTCTCCAGTTTCTGAGTATTAAATCATTAGTAGATTCAACCTTTCCTTGAATTGGTTTTCGAGGAAGATTTCTGGCATTGTCTTGATTTGAATATGATGATATCTTTTGATAAAATATCCTTCCTTATCCCAGAAAGGAATCGTACTGTTCATCTGCAAATTTTGATCTTTAATAACAAATTTCTTAAAGTCTTTTAGAACTTTAATCAAATTGCTATCTAATTTCTGGATTTCTTCCATTGATTCACTTAGAATAATCATTTTTATTAATCCACAATGAAAATTTGTTTGTACCATTGTTGGATTTGCACCTTCAAAGAAGATATATTGTCCAAATTTTTTATCAATTGTTCCTTGATATCCTTTTTCAGGGACAGATGGTCCAATAATTTTTGCTTCTTCCTCATATGTGAGAAAGTCTTCAAATGTAATTCCACTGAGAAAATAACTCTCTTGTGGTTTAGGAATTTTCCCAATTCTTTTGAATCTACTGGAATGGATTCTAGTTCTTTTTGGGTTTCAACTGCATCTTTAAAAGATATCATTCTAACCCTTTGGTTTGCATTTGGTGGGTTAAAGAGTTGGGCTGGAAATCTGGGCCTAGCTCTTAATAGAGTTGGGTTTTGACAATAATTTGGTTTCAAATGAATATTATCAAATTCAAAAAGTTATTTGTATGGCATTGAGCTTTGACCTTTTTCTTCATGAAATTTTGAAAAAGCTTCTTTGGCTTCTGTATAGGTTTTAAAACTTTTGTATTTGTAGTTTTTGCCTTTCACAAGTGGCTCAACTTGTGCTCAATTTGTATAGAAACCTTTTTGTGGTCTATTGAATATTACATAAAATTTCTTTCCTGCCATTGAAGTATTTACACCAACCAATAGTTTATTTTCTTCTTTTGGACTTTGAATATCCATCTGTTCTTGCGAACACTGATGCATAACATGCTCTCCTGTATGTATTTGGATTTGTGGTCCATGAGATTGAATCTCAGTTTTCGGAATTTGAATTTCCTTTTGTACTTGAGTACATTGAGTTTGAGAATACTCTTCTTTATTTTCACTATCAGTCTTGCTGATATTGATTTTTGTTTCTGTATGCTCATCGCCATCAGTCTTGCTGATTTTCATTTTTCCTTCTTCTTGGGGTTGCTGAGTTGAACTCTCCCCTGTTGAAGTAGCAAAGATTTTGAGAAGTCTGTCTAACTTCTTTTTCAAAACTATTACTTTTTGTTGTTTTGTTAAGATTTCAATTTCTTCCATCTCAATCTGCATTTGAAGTTCTTCAATTTGTTCTTCAAAATTTATCATCTTTACCTGAAATTGCAAACTCTCTAGTTAAGGAATCAGCTAAAGAATTATTCTTTCCTTTGATAATTTCAATTTTGAAATTATAATGGTTGAACCACATCTGTCATCTAACCAATCTTCCTTGTTTGTAAAATGGATGTACTTTGTTCTTCATAAAAGAATTACAAGTACTTGAATCAGTTCTAATAATAAAATTATCAGAAATTATATAAAGTCTGAATTTTGTTATAGCCTTTTTCATAGCTAAAATTTCTTTTTCATTTATGTGATAATTTTTTCTACTTTAGAAAAAGTTCCAGAAGCATAACCATATAATTTTTCTTCTACTTAGTCTTGTAAATCAAGAGCTTTTAAAACTGCTCCCCAATGTTCTTGAGAGGCATCAATTTCAATTATCATTTTATCACCTTCTTTTGGATGATATAATGAGGGTAAAATCTTTATTTTAGATTTGATTTTTTCAACATAAAGGGTATCCTATTTAGTCCAAATCCATCTAAAATCTTTTTTAAGCTTTTTTTTGGAGTGGTTCTCATTTTTGCTAAATCTTATTGGCTTGCTTAGATAATGCTTGTATGCTGCCATAACTTTGAATGAGTGGCAAATTTTTTAGTCTTGCATTTGTCACCCAATATAGAAATCAATTAGGCACTGTACCCTGTGAACGTCACATGAAAATGAAACATTATAAGGCCAGGTGGTGCCGAAGCGTTATAAAATTCTTATAATAAGAATTGAAGTAAGAAATACGTACGAATAACTTGCTTTGTATTGATTAAATAAGGATTGATTATTTGAAAAGTGTATAATGCTCCTATATTTATAGGCAAAAATATTCCATGCTACTAATAGTATTAATAGCATCATAAAATATAAAAATCCTATCACAACTATACAAGAAAACTAAAATGATAAACATAATTGAAAATAAACTTCTAGAAAAGATAAAACATAATTGTAGTAGGAAACTATTAATTGTAGTTATGATGTACTACATCAATCCCCTCCACTTGAAGAAAACTCGTCCTCGAGGTTGGTTGAAGAAAAAGACAATTAATAAATCGGGAGAAAAATACTAAAAAATTTCTCTCACAATCACTGTGTCTGCAAGTAACAATGAAAAGTTTCGACTTTTGGGATTGCTAGTCCCAATTTGCATATTCTGGAAACCAATTGAAATATTAAAAATCATTCCTACCTTTGGCACTCTGTCATTTTTTGCATTAAAGTTCAACCTTGATTCGCGAAAATCCAAACCAAAGCATGTACATACAGTTTTTGTCAAGTTTGGAACCAGCTCGAAAGCATCGCTCTCCATCACAGCATCTAAAACTTCGACGGAATATGAATTCTCATCATTTGATACATAGATTTGATATGAAATCCCCAGCATGGTTAATCTCCATAAATATGATAGCAAATAACTTTTCATCATCGGTACTTCTAGTTAACAGTTCATCAGAATCATAATCTTCCTGGGTCATTTTTGAATCCACAGCATCCTCAATATTTGACCCAAATTTGTTTGCACCAATTGTTCCATATCGGAGACTGAATGTATAATTGGCAAATTCTTGCAATTCTCCCTCAAATCTAGTTCCCTCTCATATACCTAGGTCCTTACAAAGATCTGCAATGCTAGCATTATCGAGTTTTCTCGCTTCATACAATGTGACAACATGAGATTTAAGACCTTTGATTCCTTCATGAGTGGACAGTTTAATTTCCTCCTCTCTTGTTGAACACTTCTAAACTTCAACTTGTCCATCATCGAACTGTGGCTCGATCTTGGAGTTTTCTATTGAGTTTCCACGTTCAAGGAATTAGCAAGTCTTAGAAATTTTCAACTTGCACATGCTTTTCTATTTCTATATTAGTATTATGGACGGTAACACCTTGATTGTTTTAAATTACATCTTTTTGAACCTTATCATCTACGTTATGGATCTTCTTCTCTTTGTTTACACTAGTACTCACAAATTGCTCATCACAAGACACCAACGCAATCTTCTTATCGTACCACCAAAACTTTTAATTGTCTATCTCTGCTTGTTTCAGCTTCATTTTCTTCCTTCCATTTAAATTTTTGAAGTTGTTTTTTATTTAAAGACGAACTTCTAATTAGAAGTGGTCTTTGTTCTTTTATTAGAGATCTTGGGTCATCAAGATTAATTTCCAAAGATTTTCTGGATGGTTGGATTAACCATTCAAATTCTGTTTCCTTATGTTCCAGATAATCTGAAAATGAAGGATCAATTTTTATTCCTTTTGGTTCTTTAACAATTGTCATATTATGTTGGTTATGTATGGAATAACTAACAAGATATGATATTGAAAAAGGTACATTATTATCTTTGACTAAATATGTTCTTCCATACTTGTGTATAAAAGAAAGTATTCCATCAAAGTTTTTATCATGTAGACTTACTGAAAGTCTTGGGTAAACTGTAAAAATTATTTTTCCACATGCTAAGTTCCCTTCAAGAGATCCTAGACATCCTTTATTAGGATTTTGGATTTTTTTTATCAATCAAACACATAGATATGGGTTGATGAATCTTTTCTGATAGAGTACTTCGTATTTGAATACGAACTGCTCCAATAGTAACCCAATATAGATTCTTGCTATTATCAAGATCTATCTTTTGTTTTGCATTATTTATGTCTTGTTTAGTAAGTAAGGACATTCCACCATATGTATGTTGTACATGTATAGTGAATTTTTTTTGAGATACACCATAGTATATATGTTTATTTCTTTTCATGAACTTATCTAAGAAACCTATTTGAGAAAAGATTTGTTTTGGTTCAATTGCTAATTTAGTCTTGCATATTTGAGCAAGGTTTTTGTCTGAAATCATAATTTCTTTTGAGAAATTTCCTTGTGATTCAATCTGCCCACAGATCTCATCATTTTGTTCAATTTGTTTATTATTATGGTTTTCTTCTTCCATAACTAATGACGACATTCAATATAATGTAGAATAAAAGTTCTAACACTATATGTATATTGTTGTAAAGCATCAATCTCATTTAATTTGCTTTAACAATTTTATTTCTTGGTTTATTTGTTTGTAACAAATAATTGTAATTATCTCTATAAAATATATAAACTTCATATTCGGAAGTAAATATAAGTATTTGTGTATTACAGTTATGACAATCTATCATGCTGCAATATATCCTATGTATTTTAACCTTTCAGTTAAAACTTTTCTTTCATCTTTTAGTTCTTCAATTAAATTATTTAGGTATTGAATTGTTTTAAAACAATTTAAATTATTTCTTGTTTTCTTTATTTCAGAAATATCCTCATTAATCATATTGATTAATTTTTTTAAAATTTTTACCTCTTTATGAATTTGTTTCATATTAAGGCTCTGATACCATTTTGAAGGGAAATTGCGGAAGTCTATAATTTGTATGTATTCTAAAGAAAAGTATACAATTTTTATGTAGGCAGTAGAATCCATATGGAAATCATGCTTAAATAAATTTAAAGAAATTCTAAAACTCATAATCTTTTTACAGTATGTATAGATTGATGGCTTCTTCTTACGTTTTCAAAAATTCCTAAAGATTTGACTGCAAATGTGAAGGAGATAAAACTATTTGTAATGGAGCATGACAGCGTATTGATAAGACAAATTATCCTAATAGTTAAGCTACGAACAAACAAATGTTGTAATTTCACTTTGTAGATGTTAAAAAATTATTGAAAAGATAAATATTTGTTTATGGATTGTATGGAAAGGAATAGTTGAAAATTTGGCCAGTTCCTTACCTTCCTGGTCCTAGCCATTGAAGTGAGTGCTAGTGTTGCTGTTTACATATATATTCTACAAATATAGATTTCAGCCAGTTCTTTAGCTTTCTGTTTCTTGAGGAGATTTCAACTTCCTACGTGTGTTCATTTCTTTAATTTGTCTTATCTTATTAATGGCTTTTGTCACTCCCTCGGGATTACCTTCCCTATTTTTATATATCAAATGCCTAGTCCCTAGATCTCTCTCTCTCTCTTTTTTTTTTTTTTTTTTTTTTTTTGTGTAATGGAATTCTCCCAGGCCATCTTATACAGATAATTTTGAATTTCACTATAATTTTGGGTGCCTGAATAGAAAATATGCTTTAAGCTAGCAATATAATAACACTGAGAATATTCAAGTTGGTAGGCAGCTTAAAGTGCACATTAAACCGGAAAATTTGCAATTGCCAGCTCCTTTATCTTCTTTAAGAGAGTATGAGGTGCCACTCTGCCTGTTGAAGTCGATTCCGAAGCCACAGGGCAAAGTTCAATGGACTTTTAATGCCAAAATTAGGAATCGACGAAGGGAAACTTGTCCATTGAATGATTTATGGTGCTTTTTTCTTTTTAAACATTAGGAAAAAGAGATGGTAGAGAAGTTAGATGTGTTGGGTTTGAATTTATTGATCATATAAAGTTCATCATGATTTTGTATCTCTGACTATTGAAAGTTCTGTCTCATTTTAGCATGCAAGAACACTACTACAAGAACATAATAGGATTTACAGTATTTCCTTTTTTTTTTTTTTGGAAAAATTTATTAAATTTTTACGTACTTTAGATTTTTGGATTTGAATTTTATATGGATATTGTTACATTTGGGAGTCAATTAACAATGATCGTTGGAGTTGTTCAATATTGTTTTCTTCTATCTTGTTTTGTAGTTGATTTGTATAAATCGTTCTATAAATTAAAAAAAAAATTTTAAAAATGTAAAATGACTTGTGGCAATGATCAACAAAATATTGCAAAAAATAAGGATGTAATCATAGACAACAGGCAAAAAACATCGTAAAAAGGTAATTGGCAACCCTAAGAAAGTTTTGCGAAAAGGTTATTCGTAACACTTAAAAACATTGCAAAAAAGTTATTCGGAATGCTCAAAAAAATTGCAAAAAGGTTATTCGTAGCATTCAAAAAATGTTGCAAAAATATTATTAGCAACATTCAAAAAATATTGATTGTATCATTCTACTCTACGGCAACATCGAGATTTTTAACATTCGTCTGAACTTTGGAAAAAACCTTCGACAATGTGTTTTGAACATTGCAAAAGGCTGTTTTCATTGTACTGCATGTCCCTAGTCAATTTGGGCTCTGCCTTATGTATCATTTAAAAGAATTTATGCATGTGGCTTTTGATATGGGTGGTATCTTTTAATTATGGCTGACATTTAAATAAATTATACAAATGTGAGCCATGACTATTAATTTGGTGCCTCACATGGTGCCAACATGGAAATTCAATTAATTCTTTAGTATATGAAGATAAGACATTCTTCATTCATTTAAGTTTATAACGCACAAAAGGTTAATAATTCTAAACATGGTAGCTAAGATGAGATCATATATTATCTATTAATATAAAAATAACAATCAATGATGAGTCTGGAAGAATTATATTTATAATTGATAATGGATTAGGACTTTCAACATGTTGATTTTGTGGGCGGTTTAGGACATTGCCACTTGTCATTCTAAAAGTAATTGCTAAGGATTTCAAGTAAGTAAACATCCCCTTGTTTTCATATGTACATAAGTTATATGGTTAAATATATAAACGTGCTACTTAAATTGTACTTACGTGTACATGAATTTGATTATTATTTTTTTACGTGATAGATGCTTCTCATACATTCATACAAATCAATGCATTTATAAGCATGCATGAAATTTCAGGAAATAAGAAATGGGGAACGGGAGGATCGGCGCACCTGAGGATTGTTCAATGATAATGTTAATGTTAACTGCTTTACAGTACTATTGATAGGATTCAATCAGGGTTTCAAATAATAATTGTCCGTTGCATTCTGATTGGCTAGACGATACACCAAGTGAACTCACAATGTCAATGTAGGTTTTTTGAGAAATGAAAGAAAGGGATTAAGTTTTTAAAGAAATGAAAGAAAAGGGATAAATATTGAGAAACGCTTTTATTTTAAAGTAATTTGTGTGCATATCATAAGTATACATCATGTGCATGAGGTTTGCTTACTGACCATTAGCTCGTCTACATTATCCCTCCCCATTTTCAGATGATGAAGGCAATGATTCGAGGCGACTACTTGTAGTGCGATGGACTCGGTACTAATATTCAAATATCGACTCCTTTTGGAAATAAAGTTAACATTTATTTTTTTCCATTTAAGTGCAGAAGATTTCTATAAGTTATGTTCATAAATAAAATCAATGATGTTAATTACATAGAAAAAAAAATTAAACCATTCTGCATTTACGATTTTAAGAGAAAATGAAATATTAATAGTTCCACAAATCTAGGTATCTAGATTTGGGAGTGTTGTAGTTTAGTATCAAAGCTCTGAGTTATACAATCGATTTGGTATACTCTAAATAAAATTTTCTGTTGAAAAGGGATCGTATTGAGTTTTTGCCACAAGGGGCCCTCTAGTGATCATTTTGTACTTAATGCACAATTATTGTAGTAGCAATACAATTTTAGTAATATTGTATAAGATTATAACAAAGATGCCTTTGATTATGTTGAAGGAGAGGTACATGAGATAATTGATTTACCTAGTCCTTGATCAAATAATATCACTAGAACAATATTGATCATATGATAATATAGTCAAGCATGCATTTAATAGTTAATACACTTATCAAGAAATTAGTGAATCCACTTATATATTGATGCACTTTTAAGTTGTCAACATCTTTTATTGTAATAGAACTCAAATTTGATGTAAAGATATTTTTTGATGGTGATAGGTGTGAAAGATTTACCAAGAATCTCATGACACTAGATTTTCTTGTTTTTGATATCATATTAGAGATTAACGTGCTATTGAGATAGCATGTCATAATTATCTTCATTCAAGTATTGACTCCTTCAGGTTTCTCTTGTAAATCTAATCCTCAAAATCATTATGGAAAAAAGTCATCATTCATCCATATGTGCCAAAAGGATGTCTAAATTTGCTGTCAAAGCCAACATTCTCTTTATGGAAGTGTGTCTGATCACATGGAAGAAAATATCTTGATAATAAACCCATTTCTTCTATGAGTAGCGTTTTACTATGAGATTGAAATTGTTCCCTCATTTTCTAATACTGGTTCTTTCTTCTTATACACCCATTTCCCTCCCACGACATCTTTTCCTTTGAAAGCTCCATGATCTCACCATAGCAACCATCCATAATCTATTCTCTTTGTCAAGACCGCCTCCTGAAAAGTAGCAAGATCTCCACCACTGGTAATAAGTGTATAAGAAACCAAATCTTCAAAACTATACCTAGTAGGTGGCTTGATAGTGCTATAAGCTTATTTGTAGCTATAATACGATGTTCTTGATCTCTTGAGCTAGAACTTCTACATTATGGATATTGTCATTTTTTACATGAATCTCTAGCTCTACATACAACACATGCTCAATGCTTTGCAATTTTCTGGCACCTTTTTCTCTTCTCCATATGTACGCTGCAACAATGATTTCTCATCAAAAATCACCTCTATTGATTACTACCTTGTTTTCCTTCTTGAACATTTTTGTCCTTTCCTGATACCTAGAAATATACATTTTCTAGTGTAGACCATTTCGAAACTTGCTAGTTACCCTTGATCACGAGCCTTTAAATTTGAGAACTCTCATCATTGGATTTCTTCCTATAACGAAAACCTAACAGAACATCTATGATCTCCTCCAAATCCATAGTCACTTTCTCCCACATCAGAGTTGTAATAAAATTTTCACGTGTAGCGGAAGTTAGTAGGTAATTTAGTGATATCAATGCCTTGTCTCCATCTTTGAACTTCAAATCAACTCTTTTTAGATTGCTAATAATCTGATTGAGTACGTTGATATATTGCCTAAAACTCCAGCCCTCCATCATCATATAAAGCTTGGTTCATCAATGACTTGGACATGTATTGTCTTTTTCGCTTTAACCAAACTGTCGCTGGTGATTTCTCATATGTAGCAATCAAGAAAAAAAAAGTTTTGTTTCGTTTCAAAATAAAATTATAGAATTCAAATAGAATTTGGGTTATATTGTTACATCGCTACGACACTTCCTTAAGAGTTCGAATTAAAGCTTTGGTCATGATAGTAAAGTTTCGTGTACTTTTTTTTTAAAAATTTTTTGTAAGGGATTAAAATCTCTTTTAGATGACACATTTTTATTTGTTATATTATTTTGACGACACTTAATATTAACTTCTACCTATATTAAGTCTTTAAAAATTTTAGTTTTTATACACTTATTGTTTATGCCAAACAACCCTTAAACATGATTTTAGTCCTTCCAATGAGTCCCATTTTTTTGAGCCACATTAATTTTTTTCTCTCAACCTATCAAGCTGAAATTTTTCTTTAGGCAGCCCACTTAAGTCTGCCACTCACCCACTAAGTGCATAACCACCCCCATTACTAACCATTTTAAATCCCAATTTCAGTCAACTGCCATTTTTAAAAAAATAAAATAAATAAATAAATCAAATTACAACACCACTTCCACTTGAAATTAAAACTATAACCATCCTCATTTGAAAACACTATGCTAGTAAGACAAAAGAAAAGGGAAACTGCCATTTAGGTTATTGAAAATTCTATAACCTCCCCACTTTCAATTGTAACCTCCATGTTTTAAAACCCCCATTTACATATCTTTATAACTCCATTTTTTTTAAAAATGCATTACCATTACCACTTCAATGGAGATTTAAGAGAAAATCCGTCCCATTAGAATTTAAAAGTAATAGGCATATTTTGAAATCAAATTTCAATTCCTTTTAGTCACGTTTTTCTCCCAAACTATTATACATATACATAAAATTATTTTGCCCATTTTCCCATAAACTAAAGTACCTTGAATTTGAAAATTTATTTGAAGAAGAGGCAAAAAAGTATGCTGCATTTTAGTTCAATATATTGAATGCAAAAAGGTATTCAAACTCCAAATATTAAGGTAGGGGTGTTTCGGCGCTTGTAAGTGATGTAAGATTTATATGTTTTCGTTTGTGTTAAACTTTTTATTGTGTTACTCATGATGGAATCACTGTTTGGTGGTTTACATGAGATATGAAGAGATGATTATGATAAATGAAATGGGGTTATTAAAAACCTACAAGTAAGTGGACTGATAGTGACGCAATCGAACAAAGTTTGCATTTTTGAAAATATTTTTTTTTTTTACCATTTACTTAAGTGCTTCCTACTAAATATTATTTATAGTACTCATCCCTACAAAAAAATTTTACAAGTTAAGATCGAGGCATGGCAGTGATTGGCATAGTGGCAAGTGTTCGACGATTTAAAATGCTTTCAATTCCTAGTAAAACTTTCCATTTATGTAAATGTTTTAGGAATGCTTGGATGACACTTTTTAGAATCCTTTTAATGTTTATTTTGTCTAGTCTTATAGACAATTCATGTTAACTAGAATTTAGAAGTGTTGGATTGATTATGTATGAAGTTTAATTTATGTTGGGTTAAAATTTCGAATTCTGTCCTCCTATTTGAAAATGGAATAACTTGGGCTATATTACATGTTTTAAAATGAAATCATGGGATTTGAAAGGTCTATGAGTCTTCTAATAGTGGCCTTTGGGATTTCTCAAAAATATTATGCAGAAAAAAAAAAAGTTATGCTCGTTTTAGTAAACTGCATTGGGTCGAATCCGAGTTTTCTGTCCAGCGTATTCGAGCAATATTTTCATACTTCAAACGTTATCGTCGAGATCCCAAATTTTTATATGTGGTACATGTATGAATGCCTTAGTCCATGTAAAATTTTCATAATTTTTAATAGATATTTACTAGGCCAAATAAATATTTTTTCCACTATTGTTAAATCCGTAATTGCTAAATTGCCTCCAAATGTTTTTCAAAACCAAACTTTGCCATAATTGCCAAAGTTTATATGAATAACTACATTCCATTATATTTTTATATGTTTCAAAAACCAAATAACTTTATGATTAGTAAAATACGTTGGCTAATATTAAAGGGGTCAAACCAAAGAAAGAAGTGATTATATATAAGCTCCAGGTTCCGAGAATTTGATGCATTACATCATCCTTATGCCACAATATTAGAATGTTAATTTCTATGGATGCCTCTTCATTTTTATAAGATCAATTGTTTAGATTTCATTTTGTTTTTTAAAAAAATGGGTCTAATATATTTTTCTTGTAAATATTGAAAGGATGAAGGTGAGACGTTAGGAGTAAAACAAGTTTTGCATATTGCAATAAAAGCTACCCAAACAACAATCCATTCTAAACTATAAGAAGTAGGGAAAAAAGGGTCGATATAAGGGAATAATCATTAGGACACAAATAATGGTTTAATCCCAAATAAAAGATTTAAAACATGGGTCAAAAATATCATAACTTAATCATATCTTTAGAAATCGGTAAGAGCTCAACAAATACCGTATCTTTAGTACCGGATGACCATAACATACATATTATATTTTTAACTTTTATTTGTATAATAATTTAACATGAAAAAATTTTAAAAGGATAAAAATCAACAGCACCCCATTATCGTACCTCGTCAGATCAAATAAATTTTTGGAAGATAAAACTAAAATCACGTTCCAACTATATTTTCAACCTGCTGTCATGTTTAAAAGAAATTATATTATATTTTAAAAGAAATGTGAACTTTTATTTTATTATTTTATTTATTATTATTATTTTCTGCTATGGTTTCTTTGACATTTTTCTATGGAGAAAATCGATTGCATAAATGGATAAATATAGAACAAATGTCCTATAGAAAGGGGAAGTCCAAATTAACTAAAACTTCCATCCAAGTCATATAAACTAACATGCTTTAACTGAATCCCAACTCCCAAGTGGCTGCCCATACATTTACTAGTCAAAAACAAAAATAACAAAATAATATTTAATGACAACTTCTTTAAATTTTAATAACTTAAGCATCATTTATCCGAATAAATTTTTTCTAGAGCCTAATATACATGATTAAATACAAGCAACGAGCCCAGTATCATATCTTATTTTTGCTCTATCAAAATCCAATTATTTGACAAAAATTATTTGAATTTAAAACATATTTCACTTTAGTCCTTCAACCTTCAAAAATATAAAATATAACATCTCTAATAAATAAATTCTATTGTATTATTATTATTATTATTATTAATTTTTTGTTTTTTGGGTTTTATAGTCTCCACCCCTTAAAATATTTTAAATCTCGATAATTTACCTTGGCTAATTGAAGAGTTCCGGATACTTGGTTTTAATCTCATCTTCCTTCCCCCAAGTTGATTCATCGAGTCCATAATTTTGCCATTGAACTATGAATAGGAGAATTCTCTATTTCTTGATTGGTGTATCTATCTATCTAGAATCATCGTCCAGACCTCTTCATATGATAAGTCGTTTTGTACCTCTAAGGTTTGGTAACTTACCAAATGATTGAGATCATGAACATATTTTTTGAGCCATTCCATATTAAAATCCAAGCAATCTGATTATATCTCTAATATATAACTGTATCAGCTATTCCATATTAAAATTTATGTTGATCGTCAAAAAATGGGTTGTTCGTCAAACGATCAACCACTACACAAATAGCATTGTGACCTCTTACTGATCTTGGAAAGCCTACCACATAGTCTATCGCTATGTATTCCCAATTTCATTCTGGAATATCCAATGCTTTGATTTGCTAAAAAACAATGCATTTCTCCAAAAAAAGGACCAATTCATGTCGTCTTGTTTCTCCACCAAAATGTATCTCAAAGATCTCAGCACATTTTTGTACTACTTGGATGTGCAACATACGGGGTGGAGCGAGCATCTTCTAATATCTCTTTTCTTTATAATTTCATCCCTATGTACACACAATATTCATTTAAAGTCAGTGCTTCATCAGCAGATACTTCAACTCTTATATATTTGTTTTATCAACCTCAGCCTTAATCTTCAGTAAAAATAGATTCATATCCTGTACTTCCTTAAAATGATTCTAACAAGTAGGTTGAATCATAAACGCTTTTATTCTTGTTGTAGTCTAAGTCCGCGGTGTGATGACTTCTAATATCGGTTTCATAAAGTCCTTTATCAAATGTTCCTACACCATGGGTAAAACTATTAAATATGCCTATCTTCCTGTTTAAGGCATTAGCAACTATATTAGCCTTACCCAGATGATAAAGAATTCTACATTCATATTTTTTCGTTAATTCCAATCATCACCTCTATCTCATATGCAGTTCCTTCTGTGTGAAGAAATATTTGAGACTCTTTTGGTCTGTGCAGATTTCACACTTCCCACCATAGAGTTATACCCTATATCTTTAAGGCGTGAACTACCGTTGTAAATTCCAAATTATAACACATAGTTCTGTTCATACTACATTAACTATCTCGAGGCATAAGCAACACTTTTCCATGTTGCACAGAACACAACCCAAACCTTGCTTGGAGGTGTCACTATAAATTGCAAATCCGAGCCTTCAAGTATCATCAATGCAACAACTGAGACTAATCTCTGCTTGAGTTCCTAAAAACATTTTTCACACGAAACTTCACACCTTTCTTGTCAACTGAGTCATCACCTCGTTATTTTTGAAAAACACTAAATAAAATTCCTATAATTGCCAGTCAAACCTAAGAAACTGTGAACTTCACGCACACTGGTCTATTTAGGCCAAATTATTACTGTTTCAACTTTATATAGGTCTATCTCAATACATTGAGCAGTAGCCACATGACCAAGAAAACCCACTCAATCGAGCTAAAATTTGCACTTCTTGAATTTGACATATAATTTCTCTTTCCACAAAGTTTTGAGTACTATTTGGAGTTATACCTCATATTAATTATTGTCTTTGAATTACAAAAGTATATCATCAATAAATACTACGATCAACTGATCTAAGTTCTGATGGAACACTCGGTTCATTAGATCTATAAATATAGCTGGAACATTGATCAAACCAAAAGCCATAACAGTGAATTCATAATGTCTATAATGAGTCATGAATGTTGTTTTCGGTATATCGCTTACCTTGACCTTCAGCTGATGATACCCCTACCTCAAGTTGATCTTTGAAGCGTCATTGCACCCCTTTACTAGTTGTATAAATCTTCTATTCGTGGCAACAATTATCTATTTTTGATAATTAGATGGATCAATTTTCGTTGTTCAATGCAAATCCCTATACTCTCATCCTTCTTCTTCCCAAAAAGTTCTAGAGCACCACAAGGAGATACACTCTGTCAAATCTAGCAACTCTTTCAATTGTAACTTCAATTCTTGAAGTTCTTTGGGCCATTCTGTACAAGGCCATAGAAACTGATGCTACTCCACGGATCAAGTCGATTGTAAACTTCACCTATTTATCTTGTAGAATACCTGGTAGATCTCTGGGAATAAGTCTGCAAAGTCTCGCACAATGTTAGTATTATTAACAGTTGTTTTTATATGTTTAGACCTTATAATATTAACTAGGAATCCCTGACATGACTCATTTTTCAACATCTTCTCTCCTTATAAAGATGATACAATATTCGGTAGAGACTTGAACATTGCCTCGAAGAAATGGTCTTCCACTCTTGGCCGATTAAATAACACTTTTTTCTCATGATATTGAATGGGAGCATGATTATGTCCCGGCCAGTTAGTGCCTAAAATAACATCGAAATCTTTCATTTCTAAAAGGTATAAGTTCGGTAACAGTATCTTTACATCAATCGCTAACTTCATCAATTTAGTCATCTGATTTGTACAAGAGTTCTTCCTGAAGGGATACTAACCTCAAATGCATTATCTATTTTTCCTAAATCCATTGTTAGACTTATTAACAAGAAATACAAAGATAAAAGAATTTGTAGCCCTAGAGTCAAAAAGTACATAAGCAAGTGCATTAGATAATAATAGAACACATATTTTCGTAATTATATTGTTAGTCTTAGTGACGAAGGATGCAAAATCAATAACATAAGCAGGCACTTCAAATAATAAAAAAATACATGCTATCACATTCGGATCTCGCTTCACCTCATGTTGATTCAATGCGAAAACTCAAACCTTCACTTTTTTGTTCTTATCCTGATGATCATCATACTTCTTTAGATGCTTTGTATAGTTGAAAGCAATGTGTCCCAACTTACCGCACCGAAAATATATGTTCTTCCCGGGTAAGCATTGTGCCCTATGGAGTTTATTACACTTAGAATAAAATGTAATACTCCCAATTGTCTCACTGATATGAACTCCTGTGCTTGGTTTTTTATTATGCTAGTTACGTCTGTCATTATTTTGATCATTCCATTCTCTTTTTCCAATGACTACTTGCTCTACAAGGCATACTGTTCAAATGTAGGTATTTGATACGAAATAACATGAGCCTTCTCCAACATGAAATGAAATGATGAGATACAATGATCATTCAGATCGCCAGGAGTGTTCCATTTTGAACCTACTAATCTTTTTAACTTCTATATCTACAATTTCCAAGCATGCCTTGAGAACTATTCAAACTACCTCTCATAATCAGTATGCAACATGTCTCCCAGTCTGAGCTACAAAAACTTTAATTTCTTTTAACTCTCTCAAAGCCCGTAGAAAGTACTTTGCTATCACTTCATCCTTAAACTGATCCCAAGTTAGTTTACGTTGCAGCTCTTCTGGGAAAATTGCTCCTTGATCTTCATTATGCCACCTTTCTTAGGTTTGATCATTGAAAGACGAAGGCGATCATATACTGAGGTGCTCTCCACCGATTGTTGGAATGATGCGAGCTCGATTTTCCTTTTGTTTAAAGGTCATTCGAGCTTTTCCTTCCATTAGGAACCGCGAATTTTATGGTCTTCGGATAATTCAAATCGAAGCAATTGGGAAGGTCATAGCTTATAAGACATACTTCCACCAGTGACTGGCTGCTCCAACAAACATAAACTCTGCACATAGTATCTTTTGTACATCTGTACAATCAATGTGTCGAAAGATGCATTTCAGACATCTAATCCACTCCTCAACAACTAGTAGATTGAAATCATCATGAAAAATAGGATGCTTGTACCATCGAAACTACTCAATCACTGAGATAGCTCTTGGGACAAATGGATATGCATTTTGCTATGTTCGTGCTTTTTGTGGTAGAGGTGCTTGATTCTGCCTACTAAACCTTATACCACTTGCAATAAATTTCGTAGCAAATACATGTGGATAGGTGGTGTCATTTCCTAAAATTTAATATTAAGTCACCTGTCACATACTAATACTAAGCTTAACATGTTATATCTATATTATTGTAGTACATATCATAAATTTAGCGAGAAAACAAACGTGCATGTCATAAAAATTTAAAAGTTAGCAATTTAAAAAATTTAAGTTATATAAAAAGTTTGAATAAATTTCTCTTTTTACTCTTTTATGTATCTTAGAGTCGTTTGAGGATGGTAAATTGATGGTCGTTGAGTGCCAAAGATCTTTCACATATTTAAGAACTTTAAATTGACATCATCCTTAAATTTATATACATTAAGAAAAATATTAACTTTTAACAAACATTACGCAAAGAAACAGCTAAAATAAATAAATATTACGAGTAACATTTTAAACATGAAATTTCAATATTAATATTATATTGTCATATATTTTTTTGTATGAATTATCATTTAATTGTCTTTCATTTAAATCATTCCTTTTAGAAAAAATGTTTTTTTTTTTTAACTTGTGTCAGTGAATAGTTCAGTAGATTATTTTTTTTAATCCTCCAAATTTTCTTTTGAAAAAATTTCTTTTTTTCATCACTATTCACGATGAACTATACGGTCACTATTCACCGTGAATAGTGAAGTACTGTTCACAATGTTTTTTTGTTCAAAACTGTAATTATGAAAATTCATATGGTAACAGTGACCATACTTTTCACAAATTTTTTTTTTCCAGAACTCAAATTATGAAAATATATATGGGTCTACAAAAAATTAAATTGAGCTCTGATACCAAACTGTTGACGATCCAAATTTTTAATAGTTAAATCATTACTAAATTATTCATTTAAACTTTAAGAAAAACATGGAATGCAATAAATATAAAATTATGTAACGATAGTTTACTAGCTATTACATAGAATAAATCCATATTCTTTAATTATAAATAAAATGAAGAAAAGTTTTCTTACACCATATCTTATTCATTTCGTAATTAAATAAGCATATCAAGCATCATAACATGAAATTTTTGGTTCAACCAATATTAAATAAAACATAACCCAATAAAACGTGTTCCAAATCCTATATAACACAATCTACATAATAATATAAATAAAATAAATGTTGAAAATAAAATCTATAGCCATGTTACACCAGATATAATTTATTAATTCCAAATATTCTAGCACCATAACTGCACCTTATTGTCCACCAACCAAACTCGTTCTAACTTGTGAGGAACAAGGAAAAAGAGTGGGTATATGAGAATACTTAGTAGGATATGAATAATGGTGCAATCTCGAATAAAAAATTTAAAACGTGTGTCAAAAATATTATACTCGTCATCATATCTTTACAAATCAGTAAGAACTTAGTAAATATCATGTCTTTAGTACCAGATAGCCACAACATACATATCGTATCATATCTTTTAACGTTGATTAGCATAATAATTTAAAAACATGAGATAATTTAATGGGATAAAAATCAACAGCATGCTGTTATGCTACATCATCAAATCAAATAAATTTTTGGAGAAACAAAACCAAAATAAAGTTCCAAATTTTTTTTAAGCTTGCTATCGTGTTTAATTAAAAAAATTATATTATATGGTACATGAAATCTGACTTCTCTTGGCTGTTGTTTCTCTGACCTTTTTCGATGGAGAAAATCAGTTGTATAAATAGATAAATATAGGACAAGTGTTCTATAGAAAGTGGAATTCCAAATTACCCGAAACTTCCATCTAAGTCAAATAAAACAATATGCTTTAACTCAATCCCAACACCCACTTGGCTGCCCATACTTTTACAAGTCAAAAGCAAAAATAATAAAATAATATTTAATGACAACTTTTTAAAACTTCAATAACTTAGGCTTCACTTATTCGAATTAGAGGTGGGCATGGATTGAGTTGAGTCTGTTTTTTTCCAACCCAAACTGATCAAGTTTGGTTTAGTTTTGTCGGTTTGGGTTGGGTTGGTTGGTTTGGGATTCGGCGCACTTAATGTTGGATCTGATTTATTTGTTAAATTTGGATTATTTTTTAGAGTTGGAAATTACTTGAAAACCTCCGTTTTTTAAACACATATATAAAGAATTCTTTCTAAAGATAATGTATAAATAAATTTAAAATTTATGAAGCATTTTTTTTTCAAATTTTTTGGAATTCATTCATTTCATTATCAATAAATTTAAAATTTAGCATTTTTTTAAAATTTTTTTGGAATTCTTTCATTTCATCATCATGTCTTTAATTTTTACTTTATCGTCAATTAATATTGTATTTGTACATAGTGTTCATGTGAATCGTCTATGTGAAGAAAATAGACGTTTATAAATTATAAGTCATTCTCTTATCTTTACTATTGTGTCTATTTAATTTTTTTCCTATCTTAGATATTAATTTTTTAATTCATCGAGTTGAGTTGGGTCATAACCCGTGACCCAACCTAACCCAACCTCAAATTCAATTTTCCAACCCAAATCGATTGGTTTGGTTAGGGTTGGTCGGATTGAGCGGTTTGGGCTGGATTATGCCCAGCCCTAATTCGAATTAACTTTTTCTTGAGCCTAATATACATCATTAATATAAGCTTTGCAACAAACAAATATTGATACACTTATCATTGCTCTATCAAAATCTAATTATTTGATCCAAAATTATTAGAATTTAAAACTTATTCTTCTTTAGTCCTTCAACATTAAAAATATGAAATATAACATTTAAAAAAATAAATTCTATTCTATAGTTTTTTTTGGGGTTTTATATTAGGTATTTGAACAAAATTTATGCTTGTTAATTTTTCAAACAATCTTAAGACAATAATATTTGTGCATATTGTAATTTGTTAAATTTTTTGCATATGGTTTGGATGCATATCGAATATAATTTTATACCTAGTTGGACATTAAAAACCATGGTATGCGTGGCTGGACATTAAAATATTATTTGATGTTTTTTTTTGCATTTTATCTACGCAAACTATTGTCATGCATATGTATGTTTTCCATAAAGACATTTGGGTGGATGTCACTGGAATATGATTGTTCATATATAAAATTGTCCTGTCTATGTTGTCGTTCAATTTATGGGAAAACTATGTAGTATGTGGGTTGTCTCTTGAGTTGAAAGAATCAATAAGCATGTTCATTATTTACTAAATCCTATTTGTTGTATGTGCATTCTGTGGATGCTCTATGAATGCATATTGGTAGATTAAGAATCTGAAAGACATGATAAGTTTATATGAAAGGATACCATTTTCAAATAACTTTGTAATTTATACTTTTCTTACTCATTATGTGTTGGAAAAATGACTGTTGAGATATAGTTGGCATAATTTTAGGTGGGATTCATTGGTTTAATTTCAAAAATCAAAGTGGATTTGTGTTATTCTCCATGAGAACATCGAAATCATAAATTAACTTTCCAAAATTGATGCTAGGGCGAATGAGAAATTGAAGTTCACAGTAGACCATTGGGAGATAGATATATGTATTGGAGGGAATTATTATATTTTGCAATTATTTTTGTAACAAAGTTGAAACAAATTTTATAAGAACGATTGTTCATTGTATCATTGTTTTAGAAACTAATTATTCATTTTATTTTCAAAAATGGCAACAAAATCAACCAACATGAATCCGATGCAAACTGTGGCTGTTGAAAACTAGATTGTGGCTCAAGCGCCATCTTCGGTTGTGACCCAAATACTGGATAAATTTCTCGGTCATGCTGTGAGACAAACTGTTGCTCAAACAACTGGCCATACCATTACTATTCCAATTAATCGTAAAAAAAGTAGGAGAAATTCAATGGCTTGAATTTCATGAGAAGGCAGCAGAAAATGTTGTTTTATTCGACCACATTAAATTTTGCAAGATTTTGGACTGAGATTGCTCAAAAATTCTTTGAGGGTAAACGAGATGTTGAAGTAACGAACTTAATGCTTGGAACCATTCAATTTTTTGTGCCAAAACTATATCGTATAGTAAAATGAAAACTACTAAGGAGTTGTGAGAATCTTCGGACCGAAAATATAAAATTGAGGACGCCGGGGCTAAGAAGTTGTTGACGGATTCTTAGATTATAAAATGGCCCACTCAAAAATTATAATCATTTAAGTGCAGAAACTCCAAATGATTTTACATGAAATTCTCACCAAGGGAATGAATTTGAATGAAACTTACTAGGTAACTGTAATATTGAAAAGCTATATCTGACATGGAAAGATTTCAAAATTACCTAAAGCACAATTGATAGAAAATGAAAATTGAAGAGCTGATAATTAGACTTTGAATTAAAGAAGACAACCGAAGTTCAAAAGAAAGGAGTTCAATCCTATTGTGACTAAAACCAATGTTGTTGAGCATGGTTAAACTTCTAAGACCTATGAGAACAAATTTGGACCAGCTTAGGAGCCAAGGTGGAATCAACATGTGGAATTTTTGAAATGAAATTTTAAGAAAAATCGCTTCAACTGTAACAAAATGGGTAGTAAGATTTTGAGTGCAGATTACTGAAGAAGAAGAAGAAAGAAGCAAATTCAGTTGACTAAATGACACGTAGTGTATTGGAGATGAATCTCATGTTCATCATTTCTAAAGTCAACATGGTGGGTTCAGACCCAAAAGAGTGGTAGATTAACACTAGTGATATGTGTCATGTGTACTCTAATTAAGAGTTATTTGTCGTGTTCAAAGCAATTGACAAAAGTGGAGAAAAGTTGTTTATGAGAAATTTAGCAACTACTAAAATCAAAGGTTAAGGAAATGTGGTTTTGAAGATGACTTATGGGAAAAAGCTGACTCTTAACAAGCAAGAACCTAGTTGCTTCTGAATAAGCATGTTTCTGTATTATATTTGGTCATACAAAGTCATTTTGTCTAAAAGTGGAATATCTATTGGAAAAATGTTATATTTTCAATGTTATGTTCAAGATCAATGTAATGGAAGTTAAGCCAAAAATAATGAAAAAAAAAAACACTAATTCTTCAACTTACTTGTCTGAGTCTTTCAATTTGTTGCACAGTAAACTAGAACATGCTAACTTTGATACTTTACGTAGATTAATTAACTTAAAATCAATATCCACAATCCATATTGATTCTAAACATTTGTTGTTGCGTATTTTATATCATAAACATGCGATATCATAACAATTAATCTATAAGACTTTTGCCTTCGGACTATCGTTCCCACAAGAACTATACTTCAATACTTTATTTAATATTTCTAATTCCTATTTGATGAAAACAAATAATTGTGATGGTTATGATTGTTTTTCTTACTATATCTACTAATTGAAAATACCAGAATGCACAAAAAGATCAATTTATATTAAAATATGGAATAAGATAATAGGACACAACAATTTTATTTATTGATTACCTTTAAGTCTTAATTCAAGATTCACAAATCTAATGTAGTCTTCAATTGAATTATTTTATTGTATTCAATTTACTCTCTCGAGTTCTTGTTTAGCCTATTTAACTAATTCAATTACATATCTTTATGTGAATCAATCTTAGTTAAACACAATATTTGTTCTAAGAATTCATATAACACCTACAATAATTAGCATAGATATCTTTACATGTTATGCTAAATTATTGGATTCTACTATGTGGTCTAAATCTAAAATCCACTTCTAGATTCATAAAAGATTTAAAAAATCATTTAATTATTGATCAAGTAATTCAAATTATTAAATACTTGAATAAAATCAACACATATATGGTGAAAGAACTAAAATTTTGAATAAAAGAAATAAAGGGTCTTAAATGGATTATATTGTTCCCCTTAATAGAGAGTTTAGCTACTCATGAAAAAACAAATAACAATAATGGAGTCTATTACTGGGTTTTGAATTAAGATGTAAAGAATTGGATGAATCTTGCACCAAATTCCTCTTATTATTCCATTTCTTGATTCTAAACCCTTAAATTGTAGTTTTCTCTTTTGATTTCGCTTTCTGATTCTCCAAATTGTATTTTGTGTCTCACAATGTGTGGAACCCTTCAAAAGTACCTTCATTCTTATATTTATACTTCTCCCCAAATTTTTGTAGAATCTAGAGTTTTTATGGGTTTTAAAACTGGCCAAAAATTGTGCCAAGTCAACAACAAATGCCCCCGTAGTTCATGGGAGTGGCACCACGGCGCTACAACTGTGGTTCTTCTTCTACTCTTTTTCTCCTTTTTGGCGCCACCTCTCGATCACATGTTCCTTTTTTCTTCTTTTGATGTATAGAATTTATTTTTTGCCCTTTTGTTCCTCATTTCTCGTCAATTATTGTCGCAATAATTTTACACCACTTCACCAACCTATAAAACAACACTAATAAACATATTAAAAGTGTTCAATACTCATAAGATCTAGGCAATAATCAATTTGTTTAAAACTCATGAGTAAAACACACTTGTCAAATACCCCAAAACTCAACATTGTTCTAGTCCTCGAGCAAGCACAAAGAAAAAAAAGTACTCAAGAAAACTCACAAACAAACCTTAGTTAGATAGCTTGTCTTTCAATTCAGTGATGAGAACATTATGTCACGTTTATGAACGACTTCAGAATCACAATACAAGAGCCAAACTTTCACTTATCCAATGCAAAATGGGTGTGTATGTGTGTTTGTGGGGGGGAGGGGGGGAGTGTGTGTGTGTGTGTGAAGAATTAAGTAAAACGACGTACATTCACAAATGGTTCAATTATCAATTATTTCATTTATTTGTTCGTGAGATTCACACACCCCTAAACATGTTTTCATTCATTCTCTCTCTTACACCTTTCCAATTTGGTTTAGTCTAATAGAAAATGCCAACAATTTATTAATGCAACGATTTTCCCAAATTATGAGTGCTTAAACAATCAAGTTTATACCATGTGATTCAAACTTATTAGTTATCTGGCCCTCAAATATCAACTCTTACTTCTGTACTTGTATATAATTTTTTTTTTCTATTTTATTTATATTGGTGTTTTCTTTTAAGCTCAATTTTGGTCTCACCACTTTTTCATCTTTTTGACCCTTGTAACGAGTTTTGAGTTGGTCACTTCCCAATTTTTGAATACCAATGGGTTAACAAGTTACAAGATATCCCTACTGACTTACTAACTTGAGTCAAAAAGGCGTAGGCATGAGGCATGAACTGAAAAAGTGCAATACTTGTTTTCTATAAAATAAAAGTATAATTTACAGAGGTTAGATCCTTATCATTTTGTCATCACCTAGTTCGTACTAGAAAATTAAAGACACTCTACACATTCTTTTTCCAAAATGCAGAGAACCATCACAATCTTAAATTGTTTCTTTTACCAGCTTGAATACCCCAAATTAGTATATACGATTAAAGGATGTTGTGAATCATGGGTTAAGGGATTTAGCATCTAAGTCATTTATTCAGCCCGTATAGATGAATCTTCATGTTCTTGTACAATGCTAAACTCAATTATCATGAATAAAAATTGTCACGCTTCACATGAATAGGCAAAAAATTGAACACATAATTCATTCGTAATTATAAATTAATACATACTCTTAAATACATTCATCCTAGCTGACAAGACCATCTAACCCATACAAGTATGCAATATTTTTTAACACAAAATACACATGAAAGAAAATCATATCACACAAGCACAAAAAAACAAAATACTAAACAAATGACAAAAAACAATTAACAACTTATGATTCATCCCTAAACTTAAAACATACATTATCCCCAATATGAAAATAAATACAAATGAGGGTTAGGACTTCTCTGAATATATTAATTGGTTTCATTGTCATCACTTGGTGAGGTGTGTCCTGGGTAGTGGGATGATATGGAAAAGTCGACTGTTGAGGACAAGTCATGTTGGGATATAGAAATGCCAACATTGTGAAGAACTCATTTTGATATTGATATTGTGTATGTATCGAGTTCTGTAATTGCTGATATTGATCATTCATCAATATATGTAATTGATTTAGTTGATGTTAGATCCCATCATGCATCTATTTATGCCTCAATTCCAACTCATCTCGTCTTTGTGTAAGCTACAACTACACGGCCTCAATCATTTTAATAATATCCTCTTTCGGCTCACTAATAGGTGGAAGTCTACAAGAGGGGGAGGTTGCACCTCTACTTCCCATAGTAGGGCACTTGTGGAGCCTTGCTTACAAGTGAACTACTAATCTTCTTAGTTATCACTAGTTTAGGATAAACTACCTTCTCACCCCCTTCTCTATATGGAGCATATATAAATGAAGAATAACCCAAACTGACAATGGTAGAACCTTTCAAAATGTACAAGAAATTGGTCAGAATGACTGTGTCCACATCAATACCTAGGCCCCCCTGAATAGCATAGTTCAATAATGTCGTTTCTTTTGTTACTTCATTGAAATTGCTATTGGGCAATACTTTAGCACAAATGAAGTAATGTCAAGCTTTATATTCAGCATACATCCTTACAGTCGGGAAATTCTATACATCTATGCTTGATTGTTCCATGTATTATTAGGATCTCAATTTATTTCCTCCGAATCTACTAGCCATTTTTTGCGAAGTCTGGAAAAGTCATCATCTTCATTATTCGGCAATCTGTAAAACCTATTGATTCAGGTTTTGTTAAAAAGGATTTAGTTGCCTTGCACATAGGCTTTCAAATCCTTGTGTTCTTAGCATTAGTAGAAAATACTCAAACCACTAGTATAAATTCGTTTGACTTGGGAGTAATCGGCGTAAAGCTCGCTATATGGGTCATTTAGAAGGCAATAAAAGATGAAGCTACACTTGAAACAAAAATTGGTTCTCTTCGAAGCCTTTTTGACTCGGGTCAGTAAGCCTGTAAGGCTATTTAAAACCTGCTGCCCTAAAATCATTTGATTTGGGAGTCATCGACCTAAAGCCTACTACAAGGGTCATCTAGAAAGCTTAATAGAGTGAATGCAAAATAAATAAATAATTGTGAAAATCAGAAAAAGCAAGTGCATGAAAAGAGCAAAAGCACTAAATACATTAGTTAAACCCAAAACTTATTTTAGAGAATTTGACTTTCAATGAGGACAAGTAGCTAGTTGAGTTGCGACGGTCGAAGCAATCAAATAATTGAAGAATCCCTGTTCATTGAAGTATTGACTTGCAAATAGTAACTTCTACCTAAACTCGAGAGGGTGAGGATAATAATAAAATATTCAACCTTAGATTACACATTGGAAAGGAGTGAAAAAGAACAAGTTTGAGGGTGTGTGAATCTTACGAGTGATAAGAGGACATATATGACCATTAAGGGTCGGAATTAGAACAACTTGTGAATTCATTAATGTCTACTTAATTCTTCATGCACACACGTCGATTTTGCATTGGAAGAGTGAATATTAGTTTGGTGTTGTAACTTTGAAGAATGTTTGTGGAATTAATATTTAAATCTTGAATCCAGTGGTGAAAAGCTAGATTGTCCAACAAAATAATTTTTTGCATGATTGTGTGTTTACTGCTATTTAGATTATAATTTTGCTTGAGGACAAACAAATGTTTAAGTTTGGGGATATTTGATAAGTGTATTTTATACACTTATTCGGTACCTTAAATAGCAATATTTGATGATTCTTTCGACAAATTATATTTTAAATATTTGTATTTTATGTTTAATAGGTAAAATTTTATGAAGGAAAAGGATTTGAAGGAATGAAGCAAAAGTAAGCAAAATTGGAGAAAAGAGCTAAATCGTATGAAATCCAAAGTTCGAGAACTAAAGTTTAAATAGTCAAAAATTGTGTCAAACCTCAAGATGAAGATTTGAGAGTGTTAGGAGTCAATTGGAGGAAGAAAGATGTCAAAGGGATCAAATTTAGGCAAAATATGATCACAAATCAATTTCCAACCGAAAAGCTATGCTCCGAAATTTCAGGCTCACATTAAGACCCATTTTTGACATAGATAACGATTGAATTGAGAATGATGTCTGAAGAAAAGTCATATCCCTTTGAGTTAACTTTCCAACGCATCTTGAATCATCTCAATTAGACATCAGGAAAGAATGTTATGCTAAAAA
This sequence comes from Olea europaea var. sylvestris, assembly GCF_002742605.1. Classification (NCBI taxonomy): domain Eukaryota; kingdom Viridiplantae; phylum Streptophyta; class Magnoliopsida; order Lamiales; family Oleaceae; genus Olea; species Olea europaea. Next base: position 23,552,452 of record NC_036239.1, read on the forward strand.
TACCGTAAAAGAGGTGCGTGCTATACGTTCGAAAAGTGGCAAAGTGATTCAAAGAGGTAGCACCACAACGCCATCCTATGGCGCTACAGCACCACCACCTATTTTTTTGACGCGACGCTACGGTGCAGCATTCCAGGCACCACGATGCCACCAATCCGTAACCTAAGAGGAATTTCGGCCCATTTTTGGAGTCCATATGAAAACCCTACTCTTCATACACAGCAGGGGACTTATAAATACGAAAATTCTCACTCTTTAAGGAGTCCTACAAATTCTAGAGGCAAAAACACTTCTTGAGAGAAAGGGAAGAGATTCAAAGGGAAAAGACATGCCAAATTCATCATATAAAGCATAAATTGGAAATCCACTTTTTCTTCAACGTACTCTCGTTCAAAATCCGATGATGTATTTTAAGACAATTTGTTGTTGCTCTTCTTTTATTATGCATAGCTAAATCCATTGTTAGGGTGAATAATGTAACCCATTTGAGATCCTATATATTTTCTTATTAAGATTCTTGGTTTTTAATTCTTCCATGTGTTGATTTTTGCTATGGATTGATTGCATTAAATTATCTTATCAATAATTTGATAAATTTTGTGAATCCTTTACGAATAGAGATATGAGTTTAGGATTTAAACCATGTAGTAAAATCTATTACATTGGTATAACGAGTAGAGATACATATGTCATTTATTGCGGGCATAATTGAATTCCTAGGACAAAGAAATAGTTTAACTAAGTTAAATTTGCATAAAGATATGGAATTTAATTAATTGAATAGGTTCAATGAGAACTCGAGAGGGTTGAATACAATAAGAGAATTCGACCGAACACCACATTAGAATTGAGTCTTAATTTTAGATGCAAAGGTGATCAATGGGTGAAATTATTCTGCCCTAACGTCCTTTAATTATTTGATTTTACAAAAAAAAAAAAAAAATCTATGAGCATTCATTTATTTTCTAGAATTTAGATTAAAACTCAAATCATACAACTTTTGATCTGTTTCCATCGAATAGTAGTTAAAGAAAAAATTGAATTAAGTGCTAGAAAATGGTCCTTGTGTGAACGATAATTCAGACTCAAAAGGTCCACTCTACTACTTGTTACGATCTGTTCGCTTGAGGGATAAAATCGACAACACTAAGCACTAGATTCCTTTCCTCCCACCCTTGTAACACTAGAGATAGGCATTCCAAGTAGTCATCAAAAGATCTCCAAATACTGAAAAGTCATCCATGAATACCTTGATGTAATTTTCAACCATGTCAGAAAATTATGGCCATCATACAGCGCTGAAAAATTGTAGATGTATTGTATAGACCAAAAGGCATTCTCCTAAAGGCAAAAGTACCGTATGGGCATGTGAAAGTTGTTTTCTCATAGTTTTCCTAAGCAATTGCTATTTGTTTCTACCTTTAATGTCTAAACAAAAAGCAGTAATGAATGTGGCCGACTAACCTTTCCAATATCTAATTAATGAAAAGTAATGGAAAGTGATCTTTTCTTGTAGCATTATTCAGCTTTTTGTAACTAGTACACATTCTCCACCCAATTACTAACCTTCTTGGAATCAACTCATTGATTTCGTATTTGTCCACTGTAATTCTACTCTTTTTAGGTACAACATGTATTGATCTCATCTATGAACTATCAGAAATGGGATAGATAATCCCTACATCTAGCAAATTTTAGCACTTATTTTCTCACCATTTCTTTCAAAGCTAGATTTAATCTACACTGTCATTCCACTGATGGCTTTGACTCATCCTTCACTAAGATTTTGTGGATGTAAATAGTAGGACCAATTCCAGGAATATTAGCTATCGTCTATCCAATTGTAGTTTTGTACCTCCTTAGTACCTCCAATAAAGTTTTTCATCTTTGCTTTTGTCATATTATATACAATGATTATTGGAAGTGTAATGGAATCTCCTAAATAAGCATATCATATATGTGATGGCAAAGGATTTAGCTCTAGCGATGGGGCCTTTTCTACTGATGGTACCAACGATGATCGGTTAGCACCAAGAGACTCAGCTCATTCTTTCATTGTCGACTTCTCTGATTCTAACTATGTAACATCTATTTCATATTGGTTTGCTAGATGTTTCTCCTCAAATGTATTAACTACAAGCTTTTCAAGAAAGTCTATTTAGCAGCAAATATTTGAAGTCAATGAAGGTTTCATCACCTTGAGCATATTATACATAACATGCCCATTGTCCATTCAAAGGATCATATTTCCATTATAAACATCAATAAGTACTCTTTCAGTAGCCAAGAAAGGTCTTTCCAAGATTAGAGGGATATTTAAATTCATTTCCATGTCCAGGATAATGAAATCTATCTGCATGATGAATTTATCAACCTTGATTAGCACATTGTTATTGATTTCCTTTGGTCTATTGATGTATCTGTCAGTCAATTGTAACAATATTGTTATTGGTTATACTTCTCCCAACCCAAGAGACTTGTAAATAGAGAGTGACAATAAATTAACACTGGAAATTAAATCGCATAAAGAGTACTTAAAGTAATTAGAACCTATGGTGCAAGGTATAGTAAAACTCTCTCAATCATTTAGTTTAAGAGATAGTTTATTTAGGAAAATTGCACTGCATTCCTCAATCAGGCAAGCCGTCTCATGTTCTTCCAACTTTATTTTGTTGGAAAGAATTTTCTTTAGATATTTGGCTACTTCTTGGAAACCTTTACAAACTTAGCAAACTATTTGTCCAACTTCTTTTTCTACAACTGTTGAGAGAAAGAAATTGGTTGCTCATAAGCCTTGACAAGACTTGATCCCTTATTGTGGATTTTTCCTTTCTGTCTTCCTCATTTTTAGTAATTGGGACTTTTTTTTTTCTTTTATAGCTTCTTCAACTCTTACCTCTTTTTCTTTTCTATTTGGTCTCTTCACATATATCTCTAGCAGTCGTACTTCACTTTTGGTTGTAATAGCTTGCACTTGTTATTTCGAATTGATCATTGTATTGCCCAGCAATGTCCCTTGTGGGCATTCTGCAAGTTTTTGAGCTATCTAACCAATTTATATCTCCAACTTCTTGATAGATACTTGTTGATTTTAAAAGTTTGTATCAATTTTCTGAAACACCTTGTTTGTCCTTTACATGTATTGATTGAAAATCTTACCTAAACTTGATCTTTTCTTTTGCTAGGAATTATTTGAATTATTTCCTTGCTGATGACCAAACCATTTGAAGTTCGAGTTTTGTCTCCAACCTAGATTATATCACTATCCATATGGGAAATTGCGGAATTTATTTTGAATAAAGTTCACTGTTCCTCCGAAAAACCCGTAGGCAAGCAGTTTTCTGAGAGATGATTGGTTTCACAATTTTGACATGTTGAACTGACCACTACTACATTTTTGCTCCATATGCTTGTGATTTTACAGGTAATTCCACTGCTTTGTCAAAGCAAGAATTTGTATATTGATAGATGTTGTGCTTTCTAATCTATAAATTCTAGCTATTTTTTGTGGTATCATTCTTTTTAACGAGAAAACTAAATGTATAGTGGTAATTAATTGAACAAGTCTAAGCATTGTTGAGCTAATTTACCGATGATTGATTCACCAGTAGAGGAATCCAACTGAGATTTTGACAATGGTGAAAGTCCAGTGTAGTAGTATTGCACTTGATTAGTGATGGTGATTCCATGATTAGGGCATTTTCTCGTCATCTCTTTGAATCTGTTCCCTGTCTCATGATAACTTTCCCCATCTCTTTGTTGAAATATTTGAATTTATTTTCAAATTGTTGTTACTTTTATTGATAGGTAGAATTTGTTGCAAAATTTTTATGTTAGTTCTTCCTATGTAGTGATGCTTCCATGAGATAAAGTATGAAAATTCTAACAATTTCTGAGGAATCCAGAAGCATGTGCGTTTGGGTTTTTATGAGCTAACTCATAGAACTGGAGAGTATTGCTAGTCAAGTTGATCTAATCCGTCCTTATCTGAAGTTTTTCACCCAAAAATCTAGATATGCAATGCTGAAGCACGCGATTGCTACTATAAGCGCTAGAAACATTGATACGAGCAAGTCTCCTTCATTTATTTCTGCTCACTCATTTTGCTGATTCATTGGTACCATTATTCTCAAAACTACTTGTCCAACTAGTAGTATTGGAATGTTTTTATCGTCAGCCATATGATGATTCTATTTTTATTGTAGATCTTTGAGTTTGTGTCAGAAAATGCTTTCTATTTTTGGATAAAATGATTCTAGATCGTCCCTTGGGAATAGAGCATAAGACAAACATGTTTTATCTGTAATTAAGATAAATAAACTAATTAAAAATATATATATTAAGACTAAATGTAAATAGTCCCCACAAAGGTGCTCAATCTTGATACGCCTCCATTCTTGTATTTATACTTCTCCCAACGTTTTTGCTGAATTTAGAGATTTTATGGGCTTCAAAACAAGCTAAAAAATGTGTGCTAGTTAACATCAAGCAGCCCCTCGGTGCCATAGGAGTGGCAACAAGTCAAATTCCTAGCTTTGATTTTTGTTTTCAAGGTCATCCCACCTTTCCCTTCTTTTTCTCCTTCGACTCCACCTCTCGGTCATATGTTCCTCTTTTCTTTTGATATAGAAATTGACTCTTTTGTCCTCTTGTTCCTCTTTGTCCCTCGATTTATGTCAATCGCCTTGTTCTCTCCAGTTTTGCAATAATTTTACACCACCTTACCAACCTATAAAAATAACACTAATAAACACATTATAAATATTCAATACTCATAAGATCTACCCAATAATCAAGTTAAAACAGTATAAAACTCGTGAGTAAAACACACTCGTCACTTGGGTTGAGGCAAAATTGACAAGGTTATCATTTAAATCAATTGAATGAGATACAAAATCATTTGAATAAATTCACAACAACATATGTGATCTAAAATTTGTACAAACAAGAGTTAGCAACAAGTACTTCATTACCTTCGTTGAGATAGCACAATATACTGTTATGTATGTCTACTTAAAAGTAAGGATAAAGCTATAAAAAATTTGTTCGATATGAGAATAACGTTGAAAATTAACTAAATAAGAAAATTAAAGTGTTTAGAAGTGATCGAGATGATGAGTATGAAGTATCATTACTAAATTTCATGCACAACATGGAATCATATATGAAACTACTATACTTTATTCACCGCAACAAAATAATATTACTGAACGAAAAAAATCATACCTAAAAAAATGATGCATGCAATGTTAGCGAGTTCTGAGTTACCTCAAAACATATGAAGGAAAGTTGTGTTATCGACAAATTACCTTTTAAATAATGTGTTCCAAAAGAAAATAAAGACCCTTATGAGTTATAAAAAGAAAGAAAATCTTCCTATAAGTACTTATGAATGTAGGGATGTCTTGGAAAAGTGGTTGTCCCAATACCAAAGAAGGTAAAGATAGGTCCAAAAATCGTAGATTACAGCTTCATTTGTTATGCACATAATAGAAGTGTTTATCGGTTATTTGTGCATAAGTCTAAAATCCCATATATATACAAAAATATGATAATGTAATCGAGAAATATGATTGTAAACAAGTTCTTCTGAACGAACACATGAGACTATAATTGGAAATATTCAGGACCAAAAAGTAGAAAATGATGTTGAGATTGAACCAAGACGTAGCAAAAGTAAAAGGACTAAAAATCTTATGGTTCTGATTCTCTAACCTATACGCTTGAATGTGAACCTCAAAGTTTTCAAGAAGCTGTAAACTCTTTAGAATAAAGATCTTGTCCTAGTTCTAAATAATCTAAGGTGGGCTCAATGGAAAGAGGTAATCAAAAGTGAATATATTCCATTTTACAAAATCATACATAGGGACTAGTGGATCTTTATTCAGGAAGCTAACCAATAGGCTACAAATGAATTTTTGAAGGGAAAATAAAAGTAGATGGAATTATCAAGAAGTATAAGATCAGATTAGTGATAAAAGGTTATAGCCAATGAGAAGGCCTTGATTATTTTAATACATATTCTCCAGTGATGAAAATAACATTTTTAGGATGATATTTGCAATTACAGCTTTGTGAAATCTTGAAGTACATCACATAGATGTTAAAACTATTTTTTAAATGGAGATTAGATAAAGAAATCTACATGGAACAACTCGATTGTTTTTTTTTTGTTTTTTTTTTTATCACGAGGGCAAGAAAAGAAAGTCTGTAAATTTGTAAAGTCATTGTATGGCTCGAAACAAGCACCCAAACAGTGGCATGAAAAGTTTGATAATGTCATGATGGAATATGTATTTAAGATCAACAATTGTGACAATGCTTTTATGTCAAAGACACCGAAAATGGTTATATCATTTCATGCTTTTTATGTGAACGACATGCTTATTCTTAGTAGCTACAATAAGATAATCAAATCTACCTAAAAATATGTTAAATTTGAGATTTAACATGAAATATATGAGTTTAGCTGCTGTTATACTTGAAATTAAAATTTCAAGAACATCAAATGGACTTATTCTAACCTAGTTATTATGTAGACAAAATTTTGAAAATTTTTAACAAAGACGATTCTAGAATAGCTAGAACACCGATAGATATAAGTCGGTATCTATCTAAAAACAAAGGAGAGAGTGTCTTTCAACTAGAATACTCTAGAAACATTAGAAGTCTAATATACTTAATGAGTTGTATAAGACCGAACATAGTTTACATAGTAAACTGGGTAGATACTCGAGCAATCCAAGAGTTGACAACTGCAAATGAATATTAAAAATACTAAGGTACTTAAGGTATAATCATAACTACGAAGTACACTATACTAGATATCCAATAGTCATTGAAAGGTAAAGTGGTGCCAACTGGGTATCTAATATAAAGACTCAAGGTCTACTAGTGGATTTGTGTTCACATTGGGAGGTGCAGCTATATCCTATAAATTCTCTAAATAAACAGTTATAGCTAGATTTACCATGAAATTTGAGTTTATAGCACTAGATAAATATGGTGGAGAGGTTTAATGATTACACAACTTCTTAGAGGATATTTAGAGATGGTCAAAACATGTGCCAACAATTTTGCATACATTGTGATAGTCAATAAACAATTGAAAGGGTGCAAAATAACATGTAAAATGGTAAGTCTAAACATATACTTCGTAGACATAATATCATAAGGCAATTACTCTGGACTAGAGTTATCTCTATTGACTATGTAAGGTTAAATGATAACATTGCAGATTGACTAACCAAAGCGTTAAATAGAGAGTTAGTTGGGAAATTATTGAAAGGAATGTGACTTAAGCTCTTGAACGAATTAGTTAACACAAAGGAAACCAACCTAGTTGACGGGATATCCAAGATATAAGTTCAAAGGGACGACCTAATTGTAAAGACCAAATTGAATCATTGGAGGAATATTATCTCTTCTACATTCCTATGTGTAATAGTTATGCCCGTAAGGATAAAGCATAGGCAATAGACTTTTAATGATTCTTCAATATTGAAAATCGAATGAAGTAATGTGGATTACTTGCAATAAGAAATCACTTACGTGAGAAAGAAGTAGGGTTGCTTCTAATGGAATTGTATGGGGTTCAATTCTTAGAAACTCTAACGTATCAAGCATATGTTTATGGCCATAAACGACCATAATAATGAAAAATGGATTACGTTAGGAAGAAGCCTACGTAGAGTATATCATCATTTATATAAAAGGCAGAACAATTCAAAGACATTGTTTCCACTGATTAGCTAGTAAAGTAAATATACTTTCACAAGAAAAAGTTCAAAGGGTAACATCTACCTATCCTATGCAATTTCAATCGTTGAATTATATCACCAAATCTTTATATCCCTCATTGCTGTATTGCTCCCAATTTTCATTCATGTGGGGGATTGTTGGAAAAATAACTTTGCTGAGCAACTTTAGGCACAATTTTAGATAGGATCTATTAGTTCAATTTAGAACATCTATGTTGATTTGTTTTCTCTTCCGTGAGGACAACGAAATCATATATATACTTGCCAAAATTGATGATCGAGTAGATGAGAAATTAGAATTCAAAGTGGACCATCGGAAGATGGATATATGTATTGAATGGAAACAATTAAGATTTATCCCACGTAGGAAAAAGATGAAAGCAAATATATCTTTATATATAGCTACATTTTGGAAGTGTGTAATATCATGCATAGTATAGAGACTCTCTTTATGTGCGCATGCAGAGGATGCCAATTAAGGACCAAATCAGAATTTTGTACCTTGAACTTGTCTGTTGGCGCAAACTACGTACACAAATGTCAGACCGAACATACCAAAAATTGGCTCCTTAAGGAGTGTCATTGTTTTGCTTTCATTTCTATAAATTTTTAATTTTGTCTTCCAAATGACGATCAAACTCCATAAAGTCCTTTGTTTAATAGTGTTTATGGTTGGTGTTAAGTGTGTAACACTAGTAAATGCAACCATTCATGTCACTCATTCATGACCATTAGGCTCAAAGCTTAGGTTTTTACTGTTCAACGCACACGAAAATTTCCAGACTCCATATTCCCTGTCTGTATATTATTTTTAGCAATTCCTGTCTGCTTCTAAATCTTCCATTTCCTGTTGAATTCCTGGTTGTCGGTTTAGATACGAATTTCTTTCATCGGTTTAGAAATTCAACGCTCAATTTCTTCAGGTTTCTCTGTCATATACTGGAAGACAACTCTAATAGAATTTTCAAACACTTACGATAAGGGAGGGAATTTATTTTAAAGACACTGTGTTTAACACAAGTCTCGATTTGCTAGTTTCTTCCGTTTTGTAATTCCAAATAGTTTACTAATTCAGCCCTGTATGTTTTTCTCAGTATAAATCAAATTGTATAATTTGCAATATTATGTTCTGCAATTATTTTTGTAACATTATGTATGTTAATTTGGTGATAAACTGAAATTATACGTATATTCTTATTAATCAACAAGTGTTTATTCACTTTCTTATGGTTGGATATTCAATCGGTGTGTAGCTTAATAAATTGTATAGATATTTCGTTTTAAAATGATATTCCAGCCAACAGGCGCATGTTTGATATGAGTTTGCATTTATTTCCCACATTAGTTGTCATTAAAGGATAATAAAATCTTAAAAGCGACTTTAAAGTTTCATTTATTATAGGATATTGAAAGTGGAAACTATGAAACTTCATAATGTTGCCCTTGTACTTGCGATACAAATGAATCAACGTTGCCGTGGTTTTGAAAAGATTACTTTCTTTCCATGCTCGTCTACGCATTGCATTGAGGTCCAGTGAAATCAGCCTTTTTCATGGCTATTGGATTGCTGTGGCTCTTTGAGGCATGTAAAAAGGAAAGTGCAAAGATGGGACCTTACAGACACCTCCAAATAATTTTCTATTCTGGCTTCTTTTAGACAGAATTACGCAACCATTGTCTGTGGTAGTGATGGACTAGAGGCTAGCGTTTTTGTTACACATGCCTATGGTTTGGTTCTATGGTGGTGGTGGCACGCATATTTGTTATTCGCCATATTGATATTGGCATGCGTACTGTCAATGTTCGGATTATTATTTCGAACATTACAGTACTTGAAATGGTTTACCAAACATTGATCGTATTTACCTTAATCTAGAAGGATTGTGGAGCGAAAGAATCAAACTTTTAAGTTCATGCTTTTGTTGTTGTGTTCCAATCTACCCATAAAATATGGAGGCAACGTTACTTCTAGTATACATTTACAACAGAGTTTTGGGGTAGCGTTGTCTATAAATTATATTATAAGATATTTCATAAATCACAGAAAAAAAATATATGAAGATGGAAATGTAGAAAACTCTTTTACTAATTTTTGAAGTATAAGGATGGTTCACAAAGGTGAAGTGCCCTAAACAAAAATTGGTTAAAATGAGAACAAAATCGTTTCTTGCATATGCAGTAATATTATTGCAATATTTGAACAATATTCAAAATATTGAATTGTATAGTAGTGGATACTTTCTTAGACTTTAATAGTACAACGATATAATTGGATATCAATTACGGTGATTCAAAATTCACAGGTGAAATTGTTTTACTATGGCCAAAAGTATGTGTTAGAAATCTTCCAAATAAATTATGAATTGGAAGATGATATAGGTTTAGATAAAGCTAAACAGAAGCATGTGGTTTCATGTCTATGGGAGGATTCCTTAATTGATAACCATGTGCCTTTTTTTGTGAATTAATAGTGGTAATAGCTATATTGAATAAGAAACAGAATATGTTGTATTATGGTTAGTTTCAATATATAAGATGAATATATAATACAATTAAGCAGTTGACCTCGGATAGTGTAAACTTATGGATCCACTAAGAAAAAAGTTTATCAGGAGATCAAGTATATTGTATATCAAGTGAAATGTGCTTAAAGTCTACTATGTAAGGATCTTTGTTATGAAATCCTATCATCTTGGTTTAATGGGGCAACAAAGTTATGAAATTTCAATAAGCACTTGAGAGTTAACTCCTCGTGCACATTCCTATGACAAGAAAAGTTCTATCTGCAGAATATTTTAGCCTAAGTTGAATTTTTAATAATTCCTATAATTTGGACAAATCAAGTGGAGTATGGCAAATATTCTTAATGGAAGATCACCTTATATTTGTGAAGTGTGGTCCCTTGTATGACAATGTTTTAAGTCTTGTATTCTTGAAAGCACGTACGAAATTCAAGAGTTGTTCATGGCCAAAATAAACAAAATCGTGAGAACTCAAAAGTATTACAAAAGTTATTTTGTGATTACTATTATTTTGGTTCACCTCAACGCCTGATAGTTCAAGACATCGTATTCACTGATTAGGTAAGTAATACGATAATATTCCAACAAAACGTTCAAATCCATAAGATATCTATCCCGATTCCGTAGCTTTCCGCTTTAAATCTCTATAATGTATGCAACCATTTACATTAAAATTTATTCATGTGGAGGATTGTTAAAAATATACATTAAAAAATTGGTTTTGACCAATTTTAAATGATTATTTAAGTGAAAATGGTTATTCAGTGAACGAGAAATTATGGTCAAATTTAAGCTGCTTAAATACGTGATATTATTGAAAAATTATGGAGAATATTATGGAATATTCTAAAACCTATTTAGATAAAGAGATGTGTCGTTTTAGATAAAAGATCATACCTTTTGGAATTATCATTTCCCTATAAATGTATATTTTCAGATGAAAGGTCATGACTTTTAAATAATTATTTTCAATAGGTGCGTCTCTTTAAATAAAGACTGAATCCAAGAGCTGTGTCTAGGGGTATAAGCACTCCGATTTTACCAATATTTAATAGATTTTCAAACCAAACCGTTTAAATCGGTTTGAGAAAAATTCAAACCTAAACTTAACGGTTTGGTCCGGTTTTAAACCGTCGATTTCGTTATATTTTTTTTTTTTGTCTGTCTACTTTTACGCCATTAATTCACTGAATTCAATATATATTTATATTTTACTAGCAATAAATCTAAAACAAACTAAATATATCTACTATATATTTAAATATCAATTAAATCAAAGTGAAATCACAATAAACTAAAACATAGTTTTTTGTTCACCATTTTTAGGCTAATAACGTTACGATAACGTTACAATAAAAGTCTACTAAACTAAATATAAGGCCAAAAATATTAATGATGTCCAACAAGTCGTGATCATCATATCTGCAAGAAAAAAATTACTAATTAGACAGAGAAAATAACCAACCACAATAATAAAATAATTATTTATAATATCTGAATATAACAATTATACAAGCTTTTGAGGCCATGGCCCAAGACAAAATTTAAAACTTGACAAAAAAAAATTAATAATAATAACTAATTAGGATTATTAGATAATAATAATATTTATGTAATAGAAAATAAAAAAGTGACAAAAATACCCACAAAAGACAAAAGTCAAAAAATTATTGAATTTTACATATTTGGATGAATTTTCAAAAAATTTCATTTTTTTTTATTTTTATATATTTTTTCGCTAGTCCGATTTGATTTTAAATTGTAATTAAAATTCTCAAACCTAAATTTGGTTCAAAACCATTTCGTTGACGGGTCTACGTGGCACCAAACCTACGGTTTCTAAAATGCGGTTTCAATTTGATTTTTCGGTTTGACGATTTTTGCTTTTAGCTCTAACTGTGTCTTTTCAAAGAGTTGTGTCTTTTGAGACATATTTTTCCAACAATTATATTGTCTTCAGCATTTATAGTTTGACAGCATATGATCCATGCACTTTTATATTTGCATTGTGCATCAGATAAATTCTACATTTATTTATTTTTTTTTTCATCGAGTATTATATAAAGAGAGTTCCAAACTTCAATAACTTCGTAGATCTACTTAATTTGAAGAGCTCTATTATGGGACATGGCCGTTATACGTTGGAAACGAATGTTGAAAAATCATTAGCAGCCGTGTGGGGCATTATCGTATTAGGAAGAAAGAGTTAAACTCGTGCCTTGGCCAACATTTTGTCGAATTTTATACACTTAAAGTACTAGTTACTTGAATATAATTTATGTAAGTTAATTTTTTCTAACATTAGCTTCCTTTTAAAATTTTGGAGTTTCTTTTTTCTTTTTTCTTTTTGTTAAATTTAACATGTGTTAAAATATTACATATGCCTTATTTGGTTCAGCTAAAAAATGGGAACAAAATCTAAGTTAAAATCAATAATTAATTTTAATTACATATTTCATAAGACCTATAACTTTTCAACTACATATTCCTTTAACTTTATTAAAATTTACTGAAAATTTTGATTTTTATACAAACTAAACAAGGCAGTGTTTTAAATGTGATAGCACTGTAATTATTTTACCATTATATAAAATGCTACGCTCTTTATAATAATTTCTTAATTGTTTATTTTTTGATGTAGGAATGGAATTTTATTTTTCTTTCAGATCAATATTGTTATGTTGACAATTACTTATTTAGCCAAAAAACATCCATGTGTGATATATCTACTTACCTCAAGATTCGTCAGATTTGTCTTTAAAAATCGCAAAAGATGTCAAAATAAAAACTGGTAATTACACAATACCCTATGATTAAAACCACGAGTTCCAAAATCAGGGAGGTAGTTTCTTCTTTTAAAAACCAGATTTTTATTTTAATTAAATTTTTTTATAAATAAATAAATAAATAAATATATATATATATATATATATATACATACACATCACAACCCTAATCAATTCCTCATTTTCTCCAGCCGTCTTGCTCCTCCTCTCTCTATACCCGACCATCACCTCCGGCGGTCTCGTCCTCGCCTCCCGCCGTCGAGCCCACCCTGTCACCCACTCTCGATTCTCCTCGCTGCCGTCGGGCACAGCATCTGTGGTGATGAGTGGCGTGCCGGAGTGCAAATCGTGAGCGGGCGGCATTTGAGGTGCTGAGGTGGTGGCGATCTAGTGTACCAATGAGCGCCGCAACAGGTGCATAAATAGTGGACGATACATTGTGGCAAGGTGGATACGGTGATACATTGTGCAAATCGTGGCGAAGGTGGCATGGTGTGTGTTCAGCTGGATGGTGTTGGTGTTCTGTGGTGGTGTGGATCTGTGGTGTTGGGGTGTGGCAGCGACTGTGGTGGCAATGACTTGGAGAAATTTGTTAGATCAAGTGTGGCGATGCTCAGACCAGCCGAGGTTTCTCCGATTTCTGCATTATTTGAGTGCCTTATGTGATGGATTTGATAGTGGCACCATGGTTGTGGTGTTCTGTTAGATCGGTTGGTGGATTCGAAGATGGCAATGGTGGTTGTGGTGGTGTTTTTGGGTTGTTTTGTTTGAGGTGGGAGTGTTGTTGTCGATGATGGTGTGGGTGGTTGCTGTGATGGTGGTTTTGCATCCCGGTGAGATGAAGGTGGTCGTGGCAGGTGTTGATTGGGGGTCGACGGGATGGGACGGGGTATATTTGTGACCAATTTTTTGGTTATTTGTTACCAATAAATTGGTTTGTGACTTGTAATTTATTAATTTGTGACCATAAAATTAATTGTGACCAATTATTTTGATATAATTTGTGACTGACAAATGAATTGTGACTAATTAAAATTTTGATTTTGTGACTAATCAATGAATTGTGACCTAAGAAATTTTTGATTTGTGGCCGACAAATTAGGTGTGACCAATAACAATTTTGATTTCGTGACCTATAAAATTTTTGATTCGTGATCGAAAAATAATATGTGACCTATAAAATTTGTGTTTGTGACTTATAATTTATTGAGTTGTGACCGAAAAATTAATCTGTGACCTATAAAATTTTTGATTCGTGATCGAAAAATAATATGTAACCTATAAAATTTTTAATTTGTGACCGAAAAATAGGTTGTGACCAATAATATGATAAGTCGTGACTAAAAATTAATCCGTGACTAATTATTTTTGGATTTGTGACCAATAAACAAACTGTGACTTACAAAATTTTTGAAATGTGATCGTAAAAAAATTTGTGACATAAAATTTTTGATTTGTGACCAAAAAATAATAAGTGACTAATTATATTGTTAATTTGTGACCAAATTGTATAGATCTGTGACCTAAATATATTTAATTAATAAAATAATTAATTAACTAATTACATTATAAATATTTTTTAATAAAAATCTGATTTTAGAAATTTGAAACTTGTTTTCTTGTTTTGGAAATGTGCCATAATTAATTTCTTAGTTATGAAATTTTCCCAAATAAAAATGGATTAATTGTAACTTCAGTACCCAAGCATTTTATTTTCTTACAAATTAAATACAATTTTTTTAATATATGCCACCAAAAATCCCAAATCTTTAAAAGTTTATTTTCCATCCCACCCCACTCCACTTCATCTTCTTTCCCCCAAAAGAGAAAATCAAAAATAAAAAAAGATTCTCTCCTTCAACTCACCTGCACTAAACAACTTAGGATCATCCTCCCCAACTATCAATTGTTCGATGCAATGGGAATGGATTAGTGGGTTCTCTTTATAATTGCCATAAAGCAAACGTGGCTTACACTGTTTGGGAAAATAAAGTCAACTGTTAGATGCAGTGTGAATGGATCGGTGGATTTTCTATCTAATTGCCAAACAGCAAATGTGGCTTTGACTCGAGCGAAGGTATTATTTGCAGAAACTATTAAGTGTAAAAAATCAATATACAGCTTATTTAAAAGTAAAAATGGCTCTTTCTGTTGGTACTGCCGCTGGATATTGGGCAATAATTCAACTTTACTAAAGAGGGGCTCTGTTCAGAAGAACTTAGTTCAAGATTCCAAGAATAGGTGTTGCTTTTATAATGCTTTTGTGGCCAAAAATATGAAACAAGCAATTACTACTTAGTAGTGACTTGGTTGAGCTTGGCAAGAATGGAGTTGGTGTTTTTTATTTTTGGGGAAGATGGAGTCGAGTGGGGAGTGGTAGGGTAAGGTGGTGGGGATGAAAACCGAGATTGTTGGTAGAATAAAGTTTTAAAGAGTTGAGACTGTTGGTAGTGCATAAAAAAAATTGAATTTAATTTGTAAAAAATAAAAAGTTTAGGTAATAAAATTGCAATTATTCCTTTTTAATTTTGAAATTTTTTTCTATTTTTAAGGAGTTTTTCGCACAAAGATGTTCAAACAAGGGGATTTCTGTGATTTCCAATGTTTAGGTTATATTACATATGAAAAGGTTTTTAGGAGGGCTTTCTCCTATTAATCCCTTTTATTCATTATCGTTACCTGATTGATCTTATAATTCAACCTTAGTTTATCCATAGCATGCTACAAAGGAAATTGTGGCAAGCCAAATGATGACAAGATTTGTTTCTAATCAGGGACGCACGAGTTTCATTATGGTATTAATGAGCTTTGCTTATGTGAGGATAATAACTTGACCACCACAATGTTTTTCCAGGCTTAGTTAACTCAAAATCAACCAAAAACCTCAACAAACTTCCGTCACTATTCGTACCAAAACCAAAACACAAAACACCCACACTTCGGTTGCTTTTATTGCCTACAAAGAAAGGTAAATGGAGATGTCATTGTAGCCACAAAGGCAGCCACTAAGGCTAAGGGAAGAGGAGAAGACGAATGGAGGCTCAATCAAAGAGAAAGAAAGAGGCGCCAGCTTCACTTCACAAGAGGAAAGAAAACAAAACAATAACACACACTACACACGGTAAAGAGTGACACATATATGGGTATATAAATTAGGATGTGACATTGGGCCGAGCCCAAAAGGGGTGTAAGAACCTTTCTAAGCGAACAATGTAATAAGCTGTCCAAGAAGCCGGGAAATGGGCCATGAGAAACTCTACTGAAATTAGGTTGCTACTAATGGTCCGAAGTTGGTTTTAGCAACCTCCACCCTAGTTTCAAAAGACCTGCAAAAAAAACAGTTCTCCCATTAGTGACACCTCTAAAAAGAGAACAAATAAAATTGAAAATCATTTACCTATACCAATGTTTAGAAACTCCTTGCAACTTCTAAAATTTATCAATGGTAATACCTTTTGCTCATGTTTGAAGGGTCATATTGTGTATGGGCTTTTTCACGTTTTACCACCTCTTGTGATTAATATCTCTAATGATGTGTAGTCTAACATCAATGTACTTGGTGCGTTCGTGAAAAATAGGACTTTTGCATAGATGTATAGAGGACCGACTGTCGAAATATACTACCACATAATCATTCAAGACACACAGTTCATGAAGCAAGGCTCTAAGCCACAGAGCCTCTTCAGTATCCTTAGTAGTAACAATATATTCTAACTCCTGTCGTGGATAATGCAACGATGTATTGTAACTATGATTTCCAACTAACGTAAAAATTAGATAAAGTAAACATATAAAAAGAAATCAATTTCCTACCATTCCTATCCCCTACATAGTCCACATCTACAAAACTTTCCAATTTCACTTCTTCTTTACTAGCACCAAACTTTAGACCCACGTCACTAGTACCCTTCAAATACCTTAATAGCCACTTTAAGGCTTTCCAATACTCAGGGCCCGGATTAGATATGTACATGCTAAGAGTACAATAGCAAATAATAAATCCGGTCTAGCGCAAATCATCAAATACATAATAGAACCAATCATATTAGAATATGGAATCCTATTCATGTATTCTACTATTACATGGAGCCTGGTCTTTAGATAACACAAAATGGTTAACTAAAGGTAATGTAACAGGTTTGTACCCGTTCATATCAATTTTTTTCAAAACCTTTAAGATATAAAGAGACTGATGCAAAAACAATTCAGAATTTAACCTATCTCTTCAGTTTCCATGCCTAAGATTTTCTTAACTTTACCTAGGTCTTTCATGTCAAATTTGACACTCAACTTTGTTTTTGTGTTATTTATCCACTTAGGTGATGAACCAATCAATAGTATATCATCCACACAAAGCAATAAAAACACATAGTTATTAACACTATCGTTATGTTGAAAATACATGTAGTAATCAAATTTAGTTCTTTGAAACCTTATAGTGATACAAAAAAGTCAAATTTTTTATGCCACTATCTAGGCAACTGTTTTAAGCAATATAAAGACCTTTTAAGGAAACAGATATGATCAGGTTTTAATTTGTCTTTAAAACCTTTCGATTGATTCATAAAGATTTGCTCATCGAGTTCACCATGTGAAAATGTAGTTTTTTACATCAAGTTGTTCAAATTTTCAGTCAAAATGTGCAACCAATGCAAGCATGACCCTAATAGTAGTGTACTTAACAACTTGTGAAAAATCTTATTATAATCAACACCCTTCTTCTATGTGTAACCCTTAGCCACTAACCTAACTTTAAACCTTAAATGTTCAGAAGCACTAATACCCTTTTTAACCTTAAAGACCCACTTACAATCGACAGTAGATTTATTCTAAGGTCTAAGTACCAGCTCCCAAGTTTGGTTCTTCTCAAAGGAACTTATCTCCTCTCTTATTATCTTAAACCACTATTGAAATTGTTCACTCTTCGTAGCCTCCTCAAACGTTTTTGGGTCTCCATCAACTAGCTTTTCATAATTAGTGTGAGCAAAAGCTAACTCAGATTCATATCCGAATCTCCTAAGCTTTCTCATTTGTCTTCTCTCTCATCCCTATCTATATTATAGTTTGCTCAGGGATTTTTTTTTCTTGAGATATTCCTCTATCACTACTTTCTCTCTATTTTCCACTTCAGATTCTTGAACTTGAGTCTCCACCACATTTGGAGTAGTAGGGACAGATAGACTAAGTTTTCCTAACTCCACCTTAACCCGATCTCTATGTTTACCTTGTTTTGTTTCACTCACAGGTTCAAGTTCAGGTTCATTCTTAAGACAGAGCATTTCACCCTCGTTAAACATGATATATCTACTCACAATGATCTTAACTTCCTTTTGGCATATATCCCATAGCCTGTAACCCTTAAAACCTTCAAGGTACCCTAGAAAAACACACTTTCTAGCTTTCAATTTTAACTTTCTCTCACTCTGATAGGAAAAAGCAACACAACAAAAAGTTCTAAGTATAGAATAATCACTTAGTTTAAAAGACCACTTTTCATGAGGAGTATCGCAATTCAATGTAGCTAATAGAGTCAAATTAATCAAATAACAAGCAGTTATAGCAGTTTCACCTCAAAACGACTTTGGGACACCACAGCTTAACATCATGCAATGCACTTTATCAAGTATGGTTCCATTAATCTTTTTTTCTACCCCGTTGGAGGAGTCTAAAGAACGGTCTTATGCCTTGTTATTCCATTTTCTTTGCAAATATTGTCAAATTAAGAGGAGTCTAAAGAACGGTCTTATGCCTTGTTATTCCATTTTCTTTGCAAATATTGTCAAATTAAGTGTTACAAAACTCTAGGCCATTATCTGTTCTCAAGAACTTAATTACTTTCCCAGTTTGGTACTCTACTTATCTTTTCTAGTTATTAAAGTTATGAAAAGTATCAGATTTATTCTTTAAAAGATAAACTCACATCTTTCTCGTGTAATCATCAATAATAGACAAGAAATATCTATTTCCACTCGAGGTGGGATTACTAGCAGGACCCTACAAATCTGAATGCACATATTCAAGCATGCCTTTAGCTTTATAAACACTTGTGGAGAAATAAGTTTTATGATGCTTACAAGCACACAGTGATTACAGAATGACAAATTAGACACACAGTCGTTACTAAATGTACCTTCATTAAGAAGCTTAAAATGCCTTCATGTGCAAGCCTATTATGTCATATATGTGTGTGTTCAACATTAGTAAAAGAGATAGAAGAATTTAAATCTCTAATTACTTCTCTAGTGTGATATAATTATCGTTTTTCTTAGTTCCCTTAATGGAGACTAGTGTGCCCTTAATCATTTTTAGTTTTCCATTTCCAATTTTACCAGTAAAGTCATCATTTTCAAGTTTTCCTATTGAAATTAAATTTCTAGACAGTTCAGGAATATATCTAACATATTTTCAGGGTGTATACAAAGTCATGTCAAACTTTATAGTAAATATCACCGATTCTAGCAATAGTATAAGCAAAATTGTCACACAGCACAACATGCCCACCCTTAGATTCACACAAGTTTTCTAACAAGTCCTTTTCAGATGTCACATGGAAAGATGCATTCGAATCAAGTATCCGCTCATGTATACGAAAATTAGTAGTTAGATTCAGTTCAGCAGTTTAAGCAATGGGACTTGTAAGCATATAAACTTCACTGTCATCAACATCGGAAGCAGAAGACAACACATTTACCTCATCTCTCTCTTTAACCTTTTGCTTACTCTTATCTTTATAGCAATCCTTAATAAGATACACTGCGTTCCCATAGCCATAGCATTTCTTAACCCTAATTATAGACTGTGATCTAGACCAACTCTTGCCCCTCTTTTTCCTTCCATAACTACTTGACTCGCTATTACTTTAGTATCCATCATTACTGATATGCCTAAACTGAGTTCTACCCCGTATCATGTGAATCTCACCACTTTTCTTATAATGTCTTTCAGTTTTAATTTCCATCTCCTGACTTCTAAGTGAGTTAATAACAATTTTAGGTGCCTACCATATTTAATCGTATTTTTAACTTCCTCATACGTGTCAGGTATATAATTAAGCAAAATCATAGTTTTGTAGGTTTCAGACACAGTCTCTCCACAGTTAACAATATCTTGAATAAGTTTTTTAAATATGTCAAAATTATTATCAAGATCCTTTGAAGGATTCATTTTAAAGTTGAAAAAACGTTCAGGTAAGCAAAACTTGTTCATGGTAGATTTAAGTAAATACAAGTCTTCCAATTGTTTCCAAAGTTTTTTTTTGTGGTTTTCCAGTTTACCCACATTTCTCAAAACAATATTAGACATGTGTAAAATGATTAAGGTATAAGCAAACTCATCGACTTTTTCTTTTTGTTCTTTTGAAAAATCAACAGGAAAATTGCCTTCATTTGAAACCTTTTGTTGGACTAAAATGTACTTCATTATTTGTTGCCAAATTGAAAATCACATTTTCCGTTAAAAATCCCCAACTCAAAGTTGTGATTTGTCATTTTTACGAATCAATCAAAAAATGCACAAAGTCACAATGAAGCCACACAAAGTGCTTCTAGGGTCGCAAACAATATATTCCATTCTAGATTCCTAGAGTTTCGTGAAACTCATGATCTTAGATCAAGGAAACATTCAAACGAGTAAGGTTTAGTATTCTAATGGAATTAATGATATAATGAAATTGACGATGCAACAAATAGGTATGTCCAATCAAAAGAGATTTCACTCAAAATAACGGCAATTACATCACGAAAAACAATAAGCTAATTTATTAAAATAAGTACTCAATCGTAACAATTAAGAGCAAATAATCCTAATTTCTAGTAAAAGTGATGGTTACATTACATGGTAACCCCAATCCTATTGTCACCTCACACGGTGACACACTAATGTAAAAATATAACAGGATAAGTCAATTTACCAGAACGGACCTATTTGAGTCCATAAATTATTAGAAATGCGAATATTTTGCTTTAGGCCTACCACTATTCTCCCTAAAGATTCGGCAGATGTGCCAACACAACTGTCCAGCAACCACTTGTCGAGCATTCAGGAGCAAAATCGTCCAACATTTTCTGTGTAACCCGAAATAAGAAACAAACAATATCAGTATGTACAAGAGATCGAAATAAGCAAACTGCCTGAAGAAAACTCGCTAGAATGCTTACTCATGCGCCGCCGCCAAGTGCCTCATCACCGAAGGTGCCTCAACCTATTGGTTATGGGTCTAGTCTCCGTTTGTCCAACGAAGGTCTCATTTGGTCGAAAAGCACAAATTTCAAATTTTGGTAGTTTAAGAAAATCGAGTCTCCCTCGCGGTTTTGGTCAGGTTTTGGCTAGATCTTCCACTCCAATGCTCTGATACTAGCTATGAGGATGATCACTTGACCACCACAAGATTTTTCTGGCTCAATTTACTTAAAATCAACCAAAAACCTTGAAAAATCGCCACAACTGTTCGAACCAAAACCAAAACGCAAAATACCCAAACTCTGGTTGCTTTTATTACCCAAAAAGAAAGGTAAATGGTGATGTTATTGTAGCCACAAAAGCAGTCACTAAAGCCAAGTGAAGAGAGAAAAAAAGGAATGGAGGCTCAATTAAAGAGAAAGATAGAGGTGCTGACTTCTTTTCATAAGAGAGAAGAAAACAAAACAATAACACATACTACACACGGTAAAAAGAGACACGTATATGGGTATAGAAATTAGGGTGTCACATTGGGCCGAGCCCAAAAAGGGTGTAAGGACCTTTCTAAGCAGGCAATGTAATAAGCCATCCAAAGAGTCGGGAGATGGGCCATGAGCGACTCTGATGAAATTAGGTAACTACTTATGACCCAAAGTTGATTTTAGTGTTGAGTCATATAATTACGAGGAGTTGGTGATTGTTCAGTCAATTGGCCAAAGCCGGCTGATAATTAAAACCTAGTTCACATCATGGCACAAGAGGTCATTTGACAACAATCAGTCCAGCAGCTTAAGTACTGGACTTCGCTGTGTTGGAGGCATCGACAAATCTAATTTTGACTATCGTTATGTAAGATGGAAATTGTGTCTAATCACTACTAAAAAACAGTTTTTCACCTACGGAAAATTACCAACGGATTATCCGTTGGTAAAAGTAATTCACTTTTAGCTACGATAATTAACAACGAATTTTCTGTTGGTAAAGATAATATCTCTTTACCAACCGATATTTCGTGTCTAATGTAATAGTTTAACATTTGGATCTTCCTCCAACCGATATTCCGTAGGTGATGTACCGAATATTACCAATGGTTTGCATCCGTTGGTAATTAGAAACGGATTATCCGTTGGTAAAAATAATTCACTTTTAACTACAATAATCAATAACGGATTTTTTTTGGTAAAGATGATATCTCTTTACCAACGGATATTCCATGCCTAATATAACCGTTTAACATTTTGATCTTTTATCTACTGATATTCCGTTGGTAATTAGAAACGGATTATCCGTTAGTAAAAATGATATCTCTTTGCCAATAGATATTCCGTGCCTAATAGAATCGTTTAACATTTTGATCTTTCAGCAACGGATATTCCGTTGGTAATGAGAAATGGATTATCCGTTGGTAAAAATAATTCACTTATCCCACATTGGAAGTTTACAACAATATATTTGTAGTTGCTCTCTATAAATTTGTGGTCCAATAAAGAGTTAAACAATATTTTGGTCTTTCAATTCAATTGGCTAAAAATAAAAAAATATTATAATTATTATATAATAATAATAAATAAATAAATAAATAACTCCATACGGTTATTTACACCATTAATTTCTACCAATTGTAATGGTAGACATTTACCAACGAAAAGTCGGTGGGTATTGGTTAAGACTTTTACCAACGGAAATTTCGTTGGTAAAAGATTCACACTTTATCAACGGAAAATTCATTGGTAAAATGTTTACTCTTTACCTACGGCATGATCCGCTTGTAACTATCAGCGACCCTCAAATTACCAACGAATTTGTAGTTACAAATATTTCGTTCGTGAAGATTATTAGCAACGAATATTGAGGCTTCAGGAACGGAAAATCCATGCCTGAAACTCTGTTTTTAAGTAGTGAATGAAGATTTTGAGAATGCATTTGGTGAGTTCTATAATGATAATTGATAAGTGTATTTTATATACTTACTTTAGCTTTTAAATATAGACATTTAGGAGTTATTATGATTAACTATGACTTAATTTCTTATATATTCGTTTGTTAGGTGAAACTCGATAATTGGAAGTGAAATTAGAAGAAATAGTGAAAATGGTTGAAAAAGAAATTCAAAATTCGAGAACCAAAGTACAGATATTCATTAGTTGATTTGAGCTTCAAAAAGATGATTGAGGGTCAAATAAGATTAATTGGAGACAATTATAAGTCAAAAAGTATTGAAATATAGTCAAAGTATTTGCAGAAATCAATTTCCATCCTATAAGATATACTCTCCACAGATTGAGATTCATCTTTGGCCTAGTAAATGTTCAAATTAAAAAAAAAAAATCTATTTATAGAATAATTCTAGAAATTGGAGTTAGCTTTCCAATGGACTTTGATTCTCCTCAATCGAATATCAAAAGAGAAAATTACAACAAAAATACTCATGACTACACAGAGACGTAACCATGTGCAGTGCGAAGGCTACTTTTCTTATTAGGTTGGAACTCCTTTGAAACCCAATTTAGACATGTTTCTTGACCTAATCTCAGCGACATAACAATGTGCAACTCTAAGGTGACTTTTCTTATTTAATTGGAACTCTTTTGAAACCCAGTTTAGAATTCTTGACCTAATCGAATATCGGAAGAGAAACTTAAGACAAAAAATACTGATGGCTGCATAGAGACATAACCATATGCAACGCTAGGCAACTTTTCGTATTTGATTGGAACTCATTTGAAACCCAGTTTAGACATATTTCTTGACCTAATCTCACCTTCTATATATCAAAAGCAGCATCAATCTCTAGAGGAGACCTATCATACAATATTTATCATCCGTTATTACAATTGAAGAGTGGTCAATTCACCATTCCTTTGGGAGAATTAAGAGGTAATTGCAAGATTTCAATTCTTTAAAGATTCAACCTTGATTCTTGGAAAAAGGAGAGACGCAAGTGGAGATTAATCAAGAAATTATTGAAGAGATTTAGGATTTTAATATTGACATTCTTCCCAATTTATCAATAATTCAAGTGATGTTCTACAAATTAAACATGATTTTTTTTGTAATTTTGTAATGTGAAGCTAGGTTTTCATTTACTAAAGATGAACTTAATATGTTTAATGTTCTCAATCACTTGATCATTAAATGGATTGAATTGTAAATTTATTGTAATCAAGAGAGACAATATGATAAATAAAATTTATGACTACCATTATGAGGTACTATAGGGGATAGAGATATATCTCTATACTTTGTATGATTTCAATAGATGTTTTAGTGATTTTAATGCATGTTTTCATATTCGCATATTTTATAGAGATTTATGAAGGTTACATGAGATAATATATTTAATTCTATTCAAGGGGGACTATTAGTTAATTTAGTAATATTGATTAATAATAATGCATGCATATTGTCATGATATTTAATTATATTAGAACGGATTAAAAAAGAAGGATTTGAATTCTTAGAAATCATCTCACCTAATTTTACAAAGGTTTTCATAATTTGCTCATTAGAATAGTTAGTTTAATCAATCAATTAATTAATTTAAATTTTTCGAACAAATTTGGTTATTTGATTCAAGTTAATATTATTGAACCTAGATTAAGTATATAATTCTAGTGCAAACGATACTTTACTTATTATTATATTATTTGTTCATGATACTGTGCACTTGCCGAATTTCGTAAGATCAATAATAGTGATATAGATGTGGTAGTGTTGAGAATACTTTACTTAGTGAATACACTTTTAGAAGGTGTTTATGCCCCATTATTTGTGAGTAATATATTATGGAATGGTGATTAATGTTGAAATGTGTAATTAAAAAAGAAGAAATTTTTTTTGATTTATATGTAATATTATTTTAATGAATAATGTGTGATTGAAAATAAGTACCATAGAAAAAATAATGTGGTGAAATATGGTATAATAGTAGACAAACAAAACCTTTATAACTTCTTAGAATTCCAAGTTCGTTGATGAGACTTTAACGAGATTTGTCGATTATGGTGAATGGCAGTAGTCTCGTAAAGGAGAAAACGGTATGAGATGACAATAAAATCTAAAAAGTTTGCAGTGAGTAATCTGTTGACAAAGTTAGAAACATAGGTAGAAACATAGGAGAAAGTATTAAAGGTATATAGGCTAAATTGGTTTTTACTTGAATTTCAAATTTAGATATTAGATGATACCGTCTTTGCAGCCTGAAACATGTAAAAAAATTATATTCATTTGCTAAAATATTGAATTGATCATCCTAGCTGAAAGTGACAGGAACAACGTTAAAGGACAACCAAATTGGCTGTAATGATGTAAACTTTTAACATTTTTTACTTTTGAAATTATTTTATTAGATAACTCTATTTTGTTCATTTCTTGTAAAGTTTTGTTCTTTTTACTTTGTAATGTTCTTTCCTTTTTTGTCTTTTTGTTTGTACTAGGAAGTTAAAGAACTAGACATATTAAAAAAAAAAAAAAAAAAATTGTCCCTATCTGAGATACATTTTTAAGAAAAATGAATTTTGAAATAGTATTTTTTGGAGATTGAATGGTTAAAACATAGAAAAAACTTTTAAGTTTACGTATGAATATTTTATGAAAAAATGTGTTGTTGAAAATTAGTTTTGAGAAAATTGGGGGTCAAATAGGGACTATTTCTAAAGAATAAAAAATTTTAAGTACTCCAATAGATTATTTGTTTTTGACATTTAATTTTACCATATAATATTTATTATTCTTTCCTACCTTTTATTTTCATTAGCTTTCCTCCAAATTATTAAATCATTTCCTCAATTGAAAATTAAAATACTTTGAATGCATTTAATTGTATAGAATAAGTTTGGCTCTTCAAATCTCACTCTCTTTTTTAAAAATATTAATTTAAAGAATTTCTTGAAGCATAATTTTAATGATTGACTTCTTATTTTGTATTTCAATAGCAACTTCTTGGAGATACTTTATATAGAAGTCAGCACAATATAAAAGAAGGACAATACTTGGGGTACATAATGGACACCATAATGGTGTCCATAATGCCCAAGTGGCGCCCCCCATATTGGCATTATTAACATCATTATGGTGTCCATTATGTCTAAGTAGAATAATTCATAAAAGAATGTCCGTTTCAGAAACCAACTTCACTAAAGTATCATTATGATAATGATGATTTGTTGCACAGATAATAGTCCTCTTCTATCTAAGGAAACACGTACCTAAGATGTCGCAAATCAAAAGTGACAAACGTATGCAACATATATAATAATTTTATCGTCTGATTGTTTTTTGAACCAAAATGATTTTAAGGTTGTCTATGAGGATTTAAGAATGGAAGTGACAAACTGAGCTGTCTGTAGTAGTTCGGAATGGTCAAAAGTACCAATAATGGCCGTGCTAATTTGTTTGTAATTTCATATGGATTATGTTATTTGTACATAAAAATGTTACATAAGGAGCTTCATAAAATAATGTGGGGAGGAAAGATTTGATAAAAAATTGAATGTATTTTAAAGTAGCAAATGATGAAGTGACATGTGCAATTATGTAACTCATTATGTAAAGCTTAATGTACATGTAACAATGTCAGTTTAACGTTTTTTTAGTGCTTTACATATATTTTTGACGGACCAATGTTGATGTTATTTTTGCTTTTTAAGGGTGAGGACTAGGGACACAATAAGGGTATTGACAAAAGAAAAGGTCTAAAGGATGAAGTTTCTTAAATAATCTTAGTTGTCATATTCTATTAGAATTAATGAGATTCTGTGGAGTTTTTTCATTTAGAGTATTAAATTTAAATAAATATATGGGCAGGCGGGCGGTGTGGGGCCCATGTTACCCGTACTCACCTAGAGGCGAAAATACCCAACCTGTCTGAGGCGGGGCCTTATGAGTATTGGGTTTGACGGGATTTTTTGCCTTTTTTAGAGCTTAATTGGCACTTATGGATGGAATTGCAAGGCTACAATTGTGTGTGGGGACTTGATTGAAAGTTTTGAATATTTGATTGGATGATTTCATAAGTTTTGGAAATCGAAATGGATGAAATCAGAACATTGGGGACCAACTTGAATATTTTAAGAACTAGGAGGATGATTATGTCACTTATAATGTCTAGAGGAGTGTATATTAGCCTATAATTGATTTCCTTTTATTTAATAGTCATGAAATAATAAATAATTTGTTACTCAATACTATACACATGACCTAATTGAATAAAAAGTCAGAAATTACGAACCTGTAGATTTCTTTTTTGATTATTTGTAGATTTGAAACAGAAAACTTTGAAAAAAAAAAAAAGGGTTAATTCAAGCAGTTTTTGATCTTGTTTGGTTTTGATTTGTGCAAGATTCCCTCTTATTTCGATTTTGTTTGATTCGGGGGTTTGGGTATCAATTTTTCACCGTAAAATCACATTTGTTATTTTAAATTCTGGTTTTGATGTATTAATTACGATTTTATTGATAAGAGTTATAGTATTTATATTGAAGTCTAGGTTTATAATGATTTTTCAAAAGGGCCTTAAAATTAAGGGTATTTGTGTAAGAACCCCATAAAATAATTTATAGTCCAACATATTATAAGCATAGAAGGGATCCCAGAGACTCGCAAGTGCCAGTACGCTACAAAAGTGAGCCTATTAAAAGGGTCCAAGAATCGGCTTATGGGCATGCTTGGAGAAGTCCGAGCCTGGGTAGCCCATGGGCATGGACTAAGCCCAAATGAGAGAACCGCCCAAGTTCTTGGCGGCATGGCCGATTGCCATTCCCAAGTCCCACGTTGCCAAGTTTCACGAAGTATGATGATTTTAATGTTAAGCGAATGAAAAGAATTACAATATCAAGAGCACTAAAAATTAGATTACTATCATATTTATGTTGTTATCGTATTTATCAAACATGTCTTTTCTTCTATTTATTTTATTTATTTATTTTAATTTTTTTCGTGTAACATAAATTTTGTTCATCAATATTATGTTCTACGAATTCTAAAACAAATTTGGGAGACATCCCAGACCAGAATAGCAAATTGACAGAGGTACCCACACAGTACAGATGAAACACCTTAACAAGGAACAAACTTCTCTGGATCGAAATCTAGATTATATGGCACCTTTCTGTGCAAACTGATTATTCGCCATTGGAATTGTAACAATTTTTTTTTTTTAGTTAAAGGAGGGTGATACTTTTGAGATTTTATTAATATGCCCTTACTTGTAGCGGAAGAATACCGTGGTTACATTTGAAAGTGCTGAAAGCAGTAAATGAGGAAGTACTAATTCCGTTACAATGGAAATGTATGCTAAAAACAAAATAAATGTAAAGTTGTGAAAGAATAAGTATTATTTTCCTTACAATAAGAACTGATGCAATTAAATACAAAAACAAGAATAATATAAAAATAAAAATTAACTTATAATTCATGTTCTAATGCTGGACAGTCCATGTCTATCTACTTGAATTGCAACTTGGCAATCTAATTCGGTCCTTATTTGAGCCTCATTCTATCAAAACTCCATTTTTTTTCATTTCATTTTTAACTACATATTCTCCTAATAAAATAATATCACATATAAACCTAAATTTTTTTCTACTTTTTAATCATACATCTCCAAAAAATAATGTTACAGGACTTATTTTTATCTAAAAAGGGGGCTCAAACGGACCCTCAGTAATGTCTATGATTGAAGCATGGCCTATGGAATGGATAAGATTCTCCATAATGGCCAAATATCCAATTGTAAACGACTTAGTTGTTCCACCAACAAATGGCCTTGAGAAAAATAATACCACTCTCTCTTTTTTTTGTAATTTCGGAAGTTTACTGATCATGCAAGTAATGAAAGTGAATCTTTAATTTCAAGTATCGTCACACAAAGACTATTATTTACAGCAAAGTTTTAACTAATTGAGATTCAATCTAAATCAAACGAATAATCAATGATCATTTCGAGATTTTTTTTTAACTAAATTATAACTAAAACAATTAAATTGCACAATAAAATAATTAACAAGTATTAAAGTGACATGAAATCTTGGAATTAAATAAATATTAGAAATCCTAAATTACATCGTCATCCGAACATAAAAAGTATTTAACCACTCTTAATGTCAAAATAAAACAAATAAAGATTTGAAGACATCACCAGGTTTAATTACAATAATAAGATAAAAATTACTCCCAGCTATTGTTGATTTTTCGCCACACAAATCTCAATAATCGATCTTCTTTTCCTTCCTTGAGTATCGGTAATTAGAGGACTGAATGTGATTAATCCCAAAATTATGTCACAATTATTGATGTATTTATGTACAAACTATGGAATTATTTCTCCAAATTTTTTATTTTCTTCTTTGCCGTCTGCTCTCTTTCAGCGTGCCTCCATCCGCTTTTATTTTGCCAAACTACCCATAAATTTCGAAGTCCTTCTCTTATTTTAATCACATCCGAACTTTTCCAATTTCAAGAATTTTGCTTCTCACTCCTTCCGTAAGTTTCTACCTTCAGATTTCTTTGGAAAAAAATAAAAAAATAAAAATTCTAATTCCCTTTTAGAATTTGATTCCCATTCTAATTGGTCTCAGGCCCACATAATTTCTTTTTGTCTTCAAGTCCTAAACGCTTTCAAAGGATGCAATTTAATCCTTGGGTCCATTTATTTTGCAGTCCATGTCTTCTTCAATTCATTTCGAGTCCTTCAATTTCTAAATTGTGGAATTTGATCCCAAAGCTGCAGATTTTATTTAATTTCATCCTTCTTGATCAATGTTCGCTCCAATCTGAGTTTTCTCCTATCATAATCATGAAACACAAATAATTAAGTATCAAATTCACAATAATAGTAACCAAAACCAATTTTGATGGCTTAGATAAGTGTAAATTTTAACAGTTATCAACATCCCAAAACTTGAACATTCATTTGTCATTGAATAAAGAATAATAGATACTTAACTAGATTTTAAACAATTATACTCAACCCCATGTAAGCAATTTAATTTTCCTCAAAATGCATATTATAATAACAAAATTTAAACAAGTTACTAAGACACGAGTCAAAAATTATTTTAGAAATCCACATATCGTAAATCTAGCTTTTGAACATGTGTATGTGTTAGACATTCTCAATTCCACCGATGCTGCTCAAATTGAGCTGTGTATTTCAATTTCCAAAGTCTCTTTTCACAAACATAATCAAATCCCAGTAATGTCAACATACTCTCTCATCTCTTGTGTTGATCTCTTTGCTTTTCGATTCCCCCAATGGCAAACTAACAATGAGATATGGCTTACTTTTATCAATCACTTAATAACCTTTGAATTCGTAACCGGTCTCCAAGACTTAGCCGGCAAAGGTAGCACTTATAGTTGTTTTGTTACTACCTTAACGTACTATGGTGTGTTTAACGTAACTGCCTCAATGTACTTTGATGTGTTTAACCATTCTTTTCTTTTCATTTTTTCCCTTCTTCTGTTTATGGGATCTCTTTGATTTTCGAAGATAGTTTCCATTCTACATTATATACAGCCTTCTTCCTCGGTAGATTATCTCCTTAACATTGTTCATGAATTTGGTCAAATTACTCAATACAAGCTACACACTACAAGGTAAGTGACTTTTTCCTACGTGTCACGGCTAGTACAATGTATCCTTTCTTGATTGTGGGGGAAGAGGAAAAAATCCCTTTAAGTTTTTCAACATGTGGACCAAGCATGTGGATTTTAATGACTTGGTTATGGGTTGCTGGAATTCTCACTTCCGAGGGAATAAACAATTCATTCTTTGCAAGAAGTTGAGCAAATTGAAGGGGCTTTGAAAGTTCTTAATTCCAAGCATTTTGGGCATATTTCTAGTAGAGCATCCGACGCAAAATGTAAGTTAGTTGCTGCCCAATTACAACTCCAAAATCAGCCTACTAATGCTGTTTTTCAGAATTTGGTAGTTAATATGAGGAAGAGAACCGTTGCATTATGTGAAGCCGAACGTAGTTTTTACTACCAAAAGGCTAAATGTATATTCCTCAAGGATAGTGACAAATGTACTAAATTCTTCCACTCCATTGTCAAAAGAAACTCGAAGAGAAATTTCATTGCCTCAATTCTTAAGGGCGACGGGAGTTATTCCACATCACAAGAGGAAGTGGCCACCGAATTTGTGTAATTTTACACTGACTTGCTGGGGAAAAAAGAGGTCGTTCAGCCTATTGAATTCAACATCCCTTCAAATGGTCCTTTGGTATCTTCGGAACAAGGGAATGATTTGATTCGGGCCATCTCCTTGGATGAAATAAAGGAGGCTCTTTTTGGGATTGGAGATGATAAATCTCCCAGACCGGATGGGTACACTTCATGTTTCTTCAAGAATGCTTGGGGGTGTATTGAACGGGATTTTGTGGATGCTATTTTGGAATTCTTCTCATCGGGATCTATTCTCAAGCAAATAAACCATGCGGTTATTGCTTTGGTGCCAAAATCTACTCACGCACCTTGTGTGGGGGACTATAGACCGATTTCTTGTTGTAATGTCACATATAAGGTGATTGCAAAAATCCTTGCATCGAGGTTGAGGCCTATTTTGAGAGATATTGTAGACCAAGCTCAAGCCGTCTTTATTGAAGGAAGAAGTATGACGGAGAATATACATCTTGCTCAAGAACTTATGAGGCAATATAATAGGAAGAGAGTTGCCCCGAGATGTATTCTTAACATTGACTTGAGGAAAGCCTATGACTCCATTAGTTGGGATTTTCTTCATGATGTCCTTGAAGGATTGAAGTTTCCACCGACATTTATTACATGGATTATGGAGTGTGTTACCACTCCGACATACTCCATTGCCTTGAATGGGAGTATGTATGGCTTCTTCAAAGGTGGAAAGGGTCTTAGGCAAGGTGATCCACTCTCTCCATTCCTATTCGTTCTTTGCCTTGAATATTTTTCTCGAATGATGAAGGATGCTACTTTGGATAGTGATTTCAATTACCACCCCAAGTGTGGAGCCATTAAGTTGACACACTTGGCTTTTGCCGATGACTTGATGCTTTTTGC
Organism: Olea europaea var. sylvestris; assembly: GCF_002742605.1. Classification (NCBI taxonomy): domain Eukaryota; kingdom Viridiplantae; phylum Streptophyta; class Magnoliopsida; order Lamiales; family Oleaceae; genus Olea; species Olea europaea. Next base: position 23,584,735 of record NC_036239.1, read on the forward strand.
TAGAGGTGATATTATGTCGGTTCAAATTATCATGAATTGCCTCGAAAGGTTTGGTCTCTCTTCGGGTTTGAGTATTAATTTTCTGAAATCCAGCATCTACACGGCAGGTTAAAGTGAGCTCTTACGCTCCTTTCTTGGATAAAATTGCGGGTTATATTGGTGGTTGGAATTGCTCCCCCCTTTCTTATGCCGGCAAGGTTGAACTTATTAGGGCGGTGCTTCAAGGAGTGGAATGCTTTTGGCTCTCTATTTTTCCCATACCGGCTACAATTATTTCTAGAATTGTTAGCCTTTGTCGGACCTTTCTTTGGGGAACTAAAAAGCCACTTGTTGCATGGAAGAATATTTGCTTATCGAAGGAAGAAGGGGGTCTTGGATTGAAAGATCTAAAGAGTTGGAATTTAGTACTTTTAGCTAAATCCTTATGGAACATTCATAAAAATAAGGAGACCCTTTAGATTAGGTGGATTCACCATGTTTACCTTAAGGAGAATAGCATTTGGGAGGTCCGGAAGAGGAAAGACCACTCGCCTTTGTTCAAAAAACTACTGGAAATTCGGGACTTTCTGCTTCATAGTGGTGGAGCCGGGCAGATTTGTTGCTCTGGGCAGATGAACTGTTATGGGGAATTAAATCTGGATAATTCCTCAACTCCAAGTGATGTTTTTGGCCCTAATTCCATGGGAGTCCAGCCTCAACTTAGGGGCCGAAATGGGCAGATTTACAGCAGACATTTAGGCAGGCAGACAGCTCTGTTCGGTAGGCAGTTTTTTAGTTTTTCAAACGAAAATCTGGGCAGATTGGCTGGAGATAAATTTAATACGAAAATTGCCTATAATTTCTTTAGGCCTAAGGGAACTTTCAAGCCTTAGGGAGCCGAAGTTTGGAAACCGTGCATCACTCCGAAGCATGCTTTTATGCTTTGGTTAGGGACCCAATCAAAGCTCCTAACCAAAGACAAATTGCTCTACTTGGACATCGATCACAAATGTATCTTTTGTGGATGTTTTGAAGAGACTTGTGAGCATCTTTTCTTCAAGTGCTCTTTCACATCTTAATTATGGGGGAGTATTAGGAGATGGCTTGGCATCAGAACATCAATGACGACACTTGCTGTGGCTCTTAAATGGTTGAAAAAGGAGGCTCAGGGGACTTCGTGGCTGAGCAAGGCGGGAGAGTTGCTCTTGCTACCACAATGTACTATATTTGGCTGACGAGAAATAAGAAATTATTTGAAGACCTCTCATATGACCTGGATTCCATTGTGAGAAGGATTAAGACACACGTATACAAAGTCATGTTTACTTTGTATCCGGATGTCTTGATTTTTTATGAATCCTTGGCCATGGAACTTTGATTTCTTTTGTATTAGCTTTCTACTGTCTCTGCCCGGGTATGCCCGGAGTAGTTGTTTATGTTTATGGACATTGATTCGCCCGGGCATGCCCGGTGTACTTGTATTTGATTATGAACATTGTCTCGCCCGGGTATGCCCGGTGTATTTGTACATGGTACATTTTTTATCTATATATTTACATTTACCGATCAAAAAAAAGAATGGTATGTGCTCTCAGACTTGCTGGCAGCCGTAGTGTGAGTGTTCAATTATTGAGATATAGAATTGGATTTATTGTGGATACCAGTGTACAGGCAAGCTCTTATTCCCTGACCTGTTGGGGCACATCCCGTGATTTACCTCCCTCACGATACTTCAGGGGAAGGGGGCGGTGGGGACCCTCAAGATTGGGGTTCAACACAATATTTTTTTTTTTTTTTTTTTTTAAAGAATGGTTATGTGCTCGAATTGTTCAAGAGCTAACTATAGCATAATGGGATTCATAAATAATTAAAATTTTGAGTGTTCACATGAATCGATCCAAATTTTGCTCAAAGATATGCACAAATATTATCATTGGCTATGAATTACTTTGTTCAAGTTATTTCACACATAATTATGCATAACAAGGCTAAAAAATATTTATTTGTTTGTTTTTGGATTTTTTTAGACTCAAAATTAAACCTAAATTAATCACAGAAAAATTATTCATGCAAATTAAATGAAAAGAAAACCTAAAACCTAGATTTCCCAAATTTAAATACTACATTGTCATCAACGTAATGCAATAAAGCCCAAAATATAGAAATTAAGTAAAAGAGGGAGAATTTAGACTCGTCGGATAAGTGTTGGAAGATGAATTTGGCCTTGAAATTTGTAAAATCTTTTCCTTTTCCTTTGTCGTTTCTCCTCCTTCAAAGGGATCTCTCTTTCTTTGTGCCAATTTTTTTTTTACAAATAAGATAATAAGTTACATTAGCAACAATTAATAAGTTATTATAATCAAGATCTCTATGAAAGCATAACATATCAACTATACTAACCCCAACTATCTAAATTCAAAAATAATAATAATAATAATAATAATAATAATAATAATAATAATAATAATAATAATAATAATAATAATAAAATTAGAAAAGTTCCAAGAAAAAAATCTCATGATTGTAAACTTCGGTGTCAAATATGTAAAGACGGGGAAGATTTTGAAAATATGAAGTTAAAACTTATTAAAAATGACAAAAATTTTTATATATTTTTTAATTTATTATTATTATTATTATTATTATTATTATTATTATTATTATTATTATTATTATTATTATTATTGGGAATTTTTCAATTTTCATTTCATGTTTGATCGTAGATGACCACAGTAAACAGGGAGATTTGACAGACCGCGAGTCATTGCATTTTGCTAATCGAGGTCAACCATAATTTTTTTCTATAGTTTAATTTGAAATGTTTCATCCTTGCACTCACATCGAATTCTCCGTTCTCATCTCTGCCATGAGTTCCGCCAAATTTAAGTTTTCTCTTCGAATTGCCTTGTTACATAGATAGATCATCTTCATCAATGCAGTTGTATTCATCAAGGTCTGATGATTGCTTGGATGGGTTATATAATTTAAAATTTTCATGTTCATCTTTCACCCTCAAGATCAACTCACTTTTCTTCATGTCAATCAAGGTTCGATCAGTTGTTCATAAGGGTTGACGCAAGATTATTGAAATAACCCGGTCTTTTTCTATATCAATAATAATGAAGTCCGTCGTGAATATCAATTTTTCAGTTTTGATTAGTACATCCTCAACCTTGCCTTTTGAATTTGATAGTTCTATCACCCAATTGCAGTGACACAATTATTTCTTTTAGTTCTCCTACTCCCATTTTTTGTACACAAATAAAGACATTAAATTAATACTCATACCTATATCACATAAAGTATAAAGGACAATCTTTTCCAAGTGAAATAGTTAAATTCCATGGTATTTGGGAGGCAATTTATTTTGCAATCTTCAATTTTCAAAATTTGGAAGCTTTGTTTTCTTTGGTATCATGTCTTTCAACAACCTTACATAGTTTGAAATCTGTCTATTGCATCAATTAGCAGTAAGTTGAAGTGAAACGTCTATAGGACGTCCAGGAACTTCTCAAATTGATGGTCTATTTTGTGTTTCTTCAACCTTTGTGGAAATGGAATGGAAGGTACATATTCTCTAATAGGAACGACCACCTTAGCTTGAGGGTTATCTGAATTCTCTTTCAAATTTACCTCAGTTGATTTTTCAAATTCATCCACTTGCTCCTCATAGGCACTTTATTTGTCTTTGAAATAAATCTTTTGACTGTTATTTTCGATAATTGTACTCCACTTCTTGTTGTGATTTCTTTGATCTTCTCTTCCTCTGATTACTTTAAAGTCTTTGGAGAATAGGGAAGGGAGGTATATATTCTCTTAATTTTGTAACTATCTTCGGTTGCGGAGTGTCTATTTTCTCATCTTCAGCAACACTAATAGCTAATACTTGCTCCTTCAAATTAGTTTCTCTATTGCCAACTATTCCAAAAGATCATCAGAAAATACTCCGTATTAATAAGGATTATAGTCTGTCGAATATGTGTTAAAAATGTCTCTCAAGCTCACAGAATGAGATAGACATGTCTGTATGTTAAATTGTATCTTAGAAATGGCAATAATGCAAGTCAGGATCAGGGCATCAATTTGTGTCCCCCGTCCCTTCAGGTATTTTTCCTACCTGCCCTCTCTCTCTACATGCTTAAGGTGGGGCCCATTTATCACACTTTTTATTTTATTTATTTATTTATTTCTAATACGTAATTGCCAAAAAATACAAGGCTGCCCAAAAAGTGGGTTTGGTCACATATGAATCAAGTTGACAAACTACTTTTATTTTTTAACGGCAAAAATGAGACTAGGTTTTTCAAGTCCTAAAAGTGCCTAAATGCGTATGAAGGTTAATAGAATTCCTAAGCCATAATATATTTCGTACACCATTCAACAATTCACACCTCATTTATATACACAACAATACACTAACCTATGTCGGAATAAAAATTTGATGACCAGACCCAGACATACGATTCGACATTTTATTTTTGACATGATAAAATGAAATAAATATCTTCATAATAAAGTCCCTATATATTCTCGCATGATTGTGATGTACATATAGCATGTTATGACCAAAATACTATATAACAAAATTCCAACATATTTACTTTGAGAATTACAAAATATCTACCATGTCATTTCAAAAGTCATAAATATATGATACATGATATATTTCAAAATATAATACAACAGATTATAAGACCAAAATAACAACCTACGAAATAACCCTATGTGTTTTTAATCACTTATGCATGCGTAATTCATTGTTTGAGTACTTGATCTCCATTTAGACAACTAGTTGTTTATTATAGTGTTGGGGGATTGACAATAGATTAGACCGTTACATATTTGACAAGTGGGAAATAGGTGTCACAAACAACATTTGCGGTGTATGCAATCTAGGTAGATAATTTTGTGATTGAATGCATGTAAATTTTTTTAAAGTTTTGAATCGCTACCAAAATTTTCATTTAAATTTTGGATGGCATGGCATACAACAAAATATGTAATTTTGAAAGGGTAATTTACTCGAATCCATGGAAAAGAGATATATATTAATTAACAGATAGGAAAGAAAGAATATTTTTCTATAACATGTACATTTTTAAAAAAGCACATAAAATTGACCATACTTTAAGAATTCGAGACAAATCCCTTTCTTTCTTTTTTTTCTTTTTTTTTTTTTACACATGTGAAATAATTTACCATTTGACTTTATATATATACATGCATGCACATGCATTGATGAATAACATATATATACATATATATATATTATATATAGGACAAAACAATCTCCAATTCAAAGCATACTATACTTTTATCTTACTTCAAGGCGTGGGACACAGCCCCAAAATGAGAGAATTCTATCAAAGTTGCCTTATTTTATTAAAAAAAAAAAAAAAAAAACACCCAAACATATTTGACTGCCAGTCAAAATCTATTACTTTGAAGTGAATTTGACAGTAAAGACATGTTCCATTGAAGAAATAATATTTAAATCAAACATTCAGTTTAAAAATGCAAATTTAATTTACTCTTTTTCCTTGTTAACAGGCATATTCCACCAAATTGAGTAATACTGTAAAGTTAATTGGAGTCTTTACACATACCCAAAAAAGGGATTGTTTATCATCAGTAATTGAGGACAAATGTCCACACATATAATGGAGAACACTAATGTATTACTGCAGTTTCAATCCTATTTGTGCAATTAAAAAAATATCCACGTAACAAGCAAATATAAATGAGAATTTAGTCTTAAATAAATGTCTACGGCAAGGAAATAAAGCTACATGCTAATTTCTTTAGATTTTCATCCAACGAGACGAGACACAACCAACCATCGAACTACCACGCTTCATCATGACCCGATCTAACCTGTGAGGTGTAGGGAAAATGGTAAGTACATGGGAATACTCAATAGGATATAAAAATTAATGGTGCGATCCCGAATAATAATTTTAAACACCTGTCAGAATATCATACCATCTCATATCTTTAAAATTCGGTAAGAGCTTATAACATATCATATCATTGTACCGAAAATGGTCATATCATAGCATTTCATATTATAACTTTAACTTTTATGAGTACAAAATTCATCAATATGTAAAAAAATAATTAAACGGGACATAAAATGCTGCACCTTGATATCTTACCATGTTAAAATGCTTTAATTTTTGGAAAATAAAATAAGAATCATGTTCCCTTCTTTTCTTTTCCTTTTTTTTTTATTCCTACCTCTACTATCACTGTGAGCAATGCACATATATTTGTGTGTCTCTATTCTCGTGTGGTGCATCCATATACATATGCAATAAGACCCGTGGGAAAACATGTGGAGATAGTGGGTAAATGGGATAAAGTTGAGGAAATCGTATGTGTAACAAAATACTAGATCAAATCTTACCAACTAACCATATCTACCAACAATCAATTCATCACCATACACGTGGCACTTTTTACATAAAAAAGGGAATTAGTTTTCTACTACTAGTCACGTGGCCTCCCATCAATCTCCTCATTTTTATTATTGTATTCTTTTTTTAAATGAAATGTTTAATTAATCAGTTGATATCCAATTCCAAAAGATGCTACGTGTATATATATATATATATATTAAATTCATTAAACACTAAACTAAAATATAATTTAAACATACATTTTTGAACTCTATAACTTGGGCTTCGCTAATCCAAATTAACTTTTTCTCGAGCCTAATATGCATGATTAATTACGATCTATCCAACGAGTCCAATATTCATGTACTTATTGTCGCTCCGTCAACATTCACAATTTAACCAAAATAAAATTGAAATTTACTTTATACGTACTTTGGTCCCTAAACTTTCAAAACATTAAAATATAGCATACAAGAATTAAATTCTATTCTATGAAATTTCAGGATATTACAATGCATCTCTTTGCATATGAATTTAGACTAAGAATAAAGTCAAATCGTACTTAGGTGTTTAATCTATCTTGGAAAAAAGTTAAACATGAGTGGATTATCCATTGTCATGAATACTTGAAGAGCGCCAATTTTCATGATACAGGAATTAAAACAATAGGCTTATTCTAAATTCCAATACATTCATCACGCTATTTGATAAAAATCCATATCTTTACAAAGTCATGGTTAATCTAGATACAACAAAAATCAACTCTTTTACGTTACAATCATCAAATTTGGTAGAAACTAATAAATTATAATTACAATTATTCCTTGTGGGAAAATACTCTTAACTCACTAAATCTATTATTTATCATCGATCCCATACGCTTACAGATATTGCCCGATCAAGTTTTTGACACCGTTATGGGGAATAATTTTGTTTACTTATAATTTATTAACTTATATTTGATTTGATTTTCTTTTATATTAGGCTATTCACCACTCTACCTAAATTATCTTGTATTTTTTTTGTTATTCTTAGTGATTACCACTTTATGCAACATTTTGAAGAGATCGAGCTTGCTCCATTAAATCACGAAATCAAAATAATCTTCAAAGAGTGCAGTGTAGAACAAAAAATAGTAAGAGAAATGGTAGATAATTAAAATCTCAATCAAAATTAGTTCTAGGATCCAGTTAAAATCTCAATCAGAAATAGTAAGAGAAATGGTAGAACAAAAGTTCACCATAAAGTTCTTCATGTCATCTCAAGTTCATCAAATAAGGAATGAAGCCTACACCTTTAAGCAAAAGGACCTCAAAAGATATCCAAAAGCGTGGGAGAGGTTTAAGGACTTGTTTAAGAAGTGTCAAAATCTAGACATTTCCAAGCAAGCTCAGGTATTCATATTCTATAATGGATTACACCTAGAATACAAAAATTTGATAAATGCTTCAGTGGATGGATCAGTAATGAAGATAGATTTCGATGAGGCTCGTGAATTTATAATAGTATAGCAGAGAATCAGTCTATCTGGTTAATCAACAAGGATACTCCAAGGAAATCAACAAGCATGCATAATATCGATTCGGTGACTGCATTAGCAGATGGTGGTGATTACAAAGAAATTATATAAGATACTTTGATCTGTAAGTATGGTACACCAATCAATGCCAATTTAAACAAGTTGTGGACAAATCATATTATTGCCTGTTGTCCTTTAGCATGCATTCATGTTATTCAGCTAGCCTATAGAGGTCAGTTATGCACAAAACTCACAGAGGCAACAGAACAACCAGCACTCCAACACAGATAATCTTGGTTGGAAAAATCATCCTATTGTCTCATGTGCTAAAAATCAAGGACAGAGAAATCCAGTTCAGAGCAACTCTTTATGATTTCAGTGGCAACAAGAGAAGATTCCATTTTTGGAGAATCTACTTCTTAAGTAAATTACTATAATTGAGACAGCAATCCAAAATCAGTAGGTCTCCATCCAAAACTTAGAAAATTAGATGGGTCAGATCGCAACAATATTGTCCAATAGACCGTAACGTGCCTTACCTAACGACGCAGAGGAATGCACAAGAGAACATGTGTTAACTATCAGAGTTATAGAGAGTGATGTGGACTACATGCTATCGACCAAATTTTCTCTATATAAAATTGATGTAGGACGAAAACAAATGATGAAGAAGGAGAAAGGGGAAGGAGAAGGGGGGGAAGCAGAGAGGGAAGAAGAGGGGGAAGACGGCTGCAAAACCAACTTTTTTATTTCATCAAATTCATTAACTCAAATAACAATGTAAGATAGGTTTAAATACTGGAAAAATAATGCAAACCTAGGGCCAAGCCCAATACAAAGTCCATAAAATTAAAATAACCTAAGTTCCAGCTAAAATAATTAAAATTGCTAAAATTAATTAAAATTGGATGTCCTCATCAATTCTCCTGGGGTGGGAGAGAAAACTCGACCCTGTCGAGTGACTATATCACCATAGGCATCTGTCAATCTCCCAACCATAAGCTGAGTGGCTGGGCAAGCTTCTTCCTGCGTCTGTAGAAATGCGTCAGTGGCGGTCTGAACCTGGTGTCCTCACCAACTCCCCTCGGGTGAACGGGAGGCGATCTGGGCCAAGGAAGATCCTGCTGATTCCGATAAAGCTCTAGCAAATCTGGATCCAAATGCTGTAGTGTCTCCCTGGAGATCCAAGCACAATCAGAATCTGGTCGATCAACCCAACGAACAAGGAAGCGCTGAACCTCTCCATCATTAGTGAACACAGTTTCTTCATCTAAAATAGCATCAATTTGATCTGTGTGTGCTGTGAGAGGTGGTAGTGGGTTAGTGGGGGCCAAAGAATTAGGATCAAGGTCCACAAAAGGAGGTAACAGGGGATCATCTGAGGGAATGAAATGGCCTTTATAAGCTACAAGGTCTTCAACATTGAAAGTATGGTGGTAACCAATGTGGGATGGAATGTCGACAATATATGCATTTGGACCAACTTGCTTTAAAATTTTAAAAGGACCAGCACTACGAGGTTGCAATTTGGAGGCGGGTCCATGTAGACGCCGCTCTGGCCTAATGCGAACCATAACGTAATCCCCAACATTAAACTCAATGTGCCGTTTATGTAAATCAGCTTGTAGTTTATAATTTGCATTACTAGCTTCAAGTTGTTTATTGATCTCAATGTGCAAATCACGAAGGTGTTGTGCAAATGCTTCGGCTGATACTGACACTCTAGCCTGTGGGGACATAGGGATGAGATCTAAAGGTTTCCTAGGCTTGTATCCGTGAATAGCTTCAAATGGACTCATACCTAATGAACGATTTACGGAACTATTATATGCGATTTGAGCGACAGGAAGGATTAAATCCCAATTTCGAAGGTTCTCCCGGACCAGACAACGTAATAAGTCACCAAGACTCCGATTAACAACTTCGGTCTGACCGTCAGTTTGAGGGTGGTAGGCTGTAGAAAATTTCAATTTGGTACCCATCTTATGCCACAAACTCCTCCAAAAATGGCTAATGAAGCGAACGTCCCTATCGGACACGATGGTCTTGGGAAGCCCATACAGTTTGACAATCTCATTAAAGAATAACATGGCAACCTTGGACGCATCCGATGTTTTGCTACAGGGGATAAAGTGAGCCATTTTCGAGAAACG